>NC_092602.1:13484166-13787196 GCF_047663525.1 Anas platyrhynchos
CATAGCCCCCAGCAGCTGCTAGGAGGAAAATTAACTCTGTCCTAACTGAAACCAGGACACTACTGAGTGTCTGAGATTGATATGCTGAGATTTCTGTCAAATATTGTCTAGTCTTGCAATTAAATATTTTGATTTTCATTACCAAAGACGCATTAAAAAAAAAAAGCCTTCAAATACCATATTTTAATTCTTTCATTGCCACATTTATCTTTTAGGTTGAGGAACTTAGAAATAATATAGCAAAAATAGCACACAATGTGGAAGAAGTAAAAAAGCAGCACAGCATTATCCTGTCAGCACCAAATCCTGAAGGAAGTGAGTATCGCTTTTTTAGATTTCAAGTATACATGACTAGATTTTCTGAAATCAATTTTGTTTTGTTTAGTTAAGTTTTACTCTGACAGATAGCTGTTCTCAACCCTTCTTACTTTAAGGCATGCCTAAGTTTGTGCGCAGGGTATAATGAACAGGGAAGAAAAGACTCAGTGTCATTTTAGCAGAATGTCTCAACAGTAACCTCTTTTTTTGTTCTTACTGATGAAAACCAAACTGTGGTTGTTAATTCTTTTTTTTTTTTTTTTCCTTCCTGTATCTTCTTCATCTGTTTGTAGGTGGGCATGTGTGTGTCTTATTGACAGTGATTTTGCTAACTGATTCTATATGACTTAAAAAGCAATGACCCTCAGGTTAATAAGGGTTAGTAATTGATCTGATTGAGAGCAATTTTTATCACAACCACAGAAATGCATTTGAATTGTGTGGGGACATGATATTGCTCTTGTGAATCTGGTGTCTTCAGGAACTCCAATAACAGATCTAGTTAAGTGCTTCATGAATATGCGTAGTATTTTTCAGAAAATATAGGTAGTGTGTGATACAATTACGTTTTTTTAAAAGTTAAAAGCAATGAGTCCATGATAAACTACAGGACTGTCACTTGAAAGACTTAACTGAATTTCTTCCTTATGACCAACAAAGAAATATTACCATGAAATTATGTTAAGAAAAGGCACAAAATATTTTACCTGGTTTAGGTGGTGATTTGGGAATAACATTTCCCAGGGCCTGTTACAAGAGATAGGAATCTGGTAGTAAGATTTAAAATACCTGGGAATATCATAAGCTTCTCAGTATGATTATGCTATATTGCAGGGTTGAGTTATACGTGATCCATGGCTTGCTTGAGCTACGTTGGTAGTTCAGTGTTCAAGGTGATGTATTTAATGATGTCAACAATGCAATTTTTCTGTTGCTAATTTCAAAAAACATTTTTAATGTGAAGATCTATTTTTGACAAGACCTGAAGAAAGATTGCAGTGGTACAGTCTCCACCAATACAATTGCTGGATCTGGATTTTATGGTTCCCTTCTAAGTCACTTCAGTGGGCAACATCAGCTTTGCTCCAAATGCTGATAGTTGCCCCTGCACAAACAGGTGCTGCAGTGACCTTTCAGTGGCCACCACATTCTGCTGAGAGAAAGGAGTACAGGCAGCTGTAAACTAGTAAAGCAGGATGAATGTCACCAGGGAATTGAGATTAAAGAATATGATAAAAGGATCAGAGAGGTACCAAAGCAATAAGTGTTGTATCACAGAGTAGTTTATGATTTCTTTTTTTTTTCTTCCCAAATAGAATGGAAGAAAGTTAAGAACTTTCAGTTAAGAACTTAAGTCACTTACTAATTAACTGTGTTTCCCCTGGTCGTATATAGTGTCCAGAAATGATGACTTGAATGTCTTTTGAGAAGGCAACTCACTGATTTGTTATCAAACATCAACAGTACTGGTTTTATTTTTTTTAAGGAACAAAAGAAGAACTCGAAGAATTAAATGAGGAAATAAAGAAGATCGCTAATAAAATCCGAGCCAGGTTAAAGGGTAAGTTGAGGGGAGAAATAAAACTGCTATCACTCATAACATATTCAGGATGTTAGTGGTGTTAGAGTTAATGGCCTTCTAAAACTTAACTCTATTATGTATGTATAAATTACCTTGTACAACTCCTGCCAGGTAGTTCCTAAATTTTAAGAAAATCTTAAGAAAATTTAGTGTATTTATTCATTCATTAAGCCTTGAATACAAAATGTTCAACTTTTTGCACTAGTGTTTATACAGATCTGGTTTTTTGTCTACTTACATAATTTGGAATTCCGTAACTCAACTCCTTTCATTCAGGCTAAGTAATTTTGCTATGGGTTTTCCCTGCAGTAGTGCCCTGTTCAGTATGCATTTTGAAATACATTGACAGTTTGAGTATTACTCATTACACTTAGTGTGCGTTTTTGTTGTGTTAGTCTTCCATAAGCACCAGGGTGTGTTTACCTGTTATGTTTTTATCACTTAAAATTTAAGAGCAGTCCTATTTTGTTAGACCTTTTGAACTGCTCCTAGAGTAATAGATGTTAGTGTGACTCTTAATAGTATTGAAGTAGCTACTGTTTTAAGATCTATACACAATAGAATTATAGAACCTATTTAAAACATATATGGATTTCACTGCCCCCACACTACACACACATGCATATGGAAGAAAAGTTAAATGTCTTTGTGGGGAGCCTTGTACATGAGAAAAGTAATAATTAGTAGTATTTACCAAATAACTTTGAGGTGCGGTATTATTAAATTTGCTATATCAAATGTTGACTCAATATTCTTGTATTTGCTATTAGCTATTGAACAAACTTTTGATCAGGGTGAAAATGCTAATCGGACATCAGTGGATCTCAGGATAAGAAAAACACAGGTATGACAATTTAAGAAATGTAAAGAACATAAAAGGATGCTATTATATCAGTGAATGAGTTGCACTTTTTGGAAATAATTCAGGACCCCATGTTCTGTTCTGTTGACACTTAAATACAGTTTTCAGTTGTTGTGCAGTCATATTTGCTGTACTAAGAATAAAATAAACTTTTTGCACATTTTTAAATCCTGTAAAAACAGCACTCTGTATTAGCTCACAAGTTTGTGGAGGTCATGACAGAATACAACGAGACCCAATCTCTTTTTCGAGAACGCAGCAAAGGTCGGATACAGAGACAATTAGAGATAAGTAAGTGACCTGAATACACTTCTTTTTTAAAATAAATAAATTTTAAATGTATTGTTATACCTCCATTGTTTCTTATTACTTAAAGTTAGTACAAAACATCATGCATCTTGGACACCACCTTTAAGCATGTGAATGGGAGGGGAAAGAATTCTCAGATGGCATTAAGTCTTTGCTACTACTCTTCGTAATAACTGTAAAAAATAGAGAAAACTAAATAATATAAAAGTTTTTATATTGCAAATTATTAAATATCCTTTGTTTCATTTTTTCATGTCCTGAAACTGCAGAAGAAACATTAAGCTTGCGTGCAGAAGCTGTTGTAGAGATACTGAATGTGTTCTGTTGTGTTGCTAAAAGCCATTTCCAAATTAACATGCTAATAACGGCGTCATCTCTTTTTATGCTATTCTGTTTGTGTCAATAAGAACATTTTTTTGTAAGTTCAGCTACCATAACATCAGTGCTACCTTTAGTTATACTCTAATAATTTGTTGAATGACTTGCATTGCCTTATTTCATTGTTGATTATGAGGAATATTCAGAAAGGCACCTAACTACTCAGAAGTACAGTGCCTACTTCAGAAAGTGTCTAAAACACCAATAATACCTTGTACCTAATGTTGGCCTTTTTAATGCAACTTGTAAAAGCAAATAAATATTTTTTATATGAAAAATGCAAACAGAAGAGTTAGCAGTTAGTTTGCTTTTCATGTGCTTCTTTTCTTTTTCATTAGTTTCCCATACTTAGTATGGTTCAATTCAGCATTTCAGCATAGTTTATTTGGCAAGTTAATTTCTTCACTCATGCTCCTGTGGGAAGGGACCCTAATATCTCAGGACATGATTCTTTTAAATTAATGTTATGACCTAATTTGATTCTTTAGCTTTTCCTCAGCGGTAAAAATTTTAAAGCCGGTTTTGCAGCATTCTTGGGTATTAATATCACAAGGTAGTATTAAAATTAATTTTCATCTGATAGGACGGAATTATATAAGCCATTTCTAATCCCTGCTCTTCCCATGTAAAATAAGTTGAATGTCTGTATATGATGTGTACAATACAAATAGCTTGAATATGCTCTGTAACTTTTGTCTTTAATGCAAAAGACATTTGCATTTGTTTTACCACTGTGATAGGATTCAGTTTGCTTAAACATGCAATAATAAACTGCATACATTGTTAGGTGTGTTACGAAAAGTAGAAGTGAGGATACTCCGTGGGTAATCATCTCCTCTGTGGGGAATTTGAATGTAATCCTATGTTAGCTGTTAAAGACTGATTTACATAAAGACTTACATATGGTTTACATAAAGACTAGATCCATCACTGTCATTGGTAGGAGGGAGGAAGCAAATTAGGTTCCAATGTGACATGATTGAATGGGTAAATATTGAGTGTTACATTTGTATCTTCAGTTCTTCCTCTGGAGAACACTCAACAGGGTTCATACGTATATTGTAAATGTTTCTGATCAAGCTTTTCAACATGACCAAAAGAAAAAACCCACAGGAAATCTTCATACTAGTTCTGAATCTAGCATAGTTGTTTTCTTTCTACTTGACGTTTTTCTTTTTTTCATATGCAAAATGGTACTTGGTAATGGCTAAACACTACATTGTTTTATCTTGAAAAATGTGCAATACAAGAATTTTCTTTGAGTTGTTATTCTTCTATAAAATTAAGTTTAATAATAAGTGATGTTATATAAAATATTTTATTTTTATTCTAGCTGGAAAGACCACCACTGATGAGGAACTGGAGGAAATGTTAGAGAGTGGCAATCCTTCAATTTTCACATCTGATGTATGTATTTCTGGTCCAGTTAAGCCTGTCATCTGTTCTGTTTCTTCTGCTATTTAGAAGTTTGTCAACACTTATTTGTGTCTGTATTTTTTTGTTCTTCCAAAGATTATATCAGACTCCCAAATAACTAGGCAAGCTCTGAATGAAATTGAGTCCCGACACAAGGATATTATGAAACTGGAATCTAGCATACGAGAGTTACATGAAATGTTTATGGACATGGCTATGTTTGTTGAGACTCAGGTAAACAAACTAATTCAAATACATATACATAAGTGGGATTTTTTTCTTTTCTTACTCTTTGAAATATAAGGAAACAATTGCTTGTAATCAAATAATACAGGTTTGTTTCTTAGTGTTTTTTGACTGATTAGAATATATGAAAGTTAACTGCTGAAGGTTTTTGTATTTTAGACAAATTTACAGTCCAGAATGTACTAATAGTATGTCCTATGGATTGCTGAGCATAGGCACTTTTCAGTCTCTATATTTAAGTATTTTCTTCAACGTATTTGTATTGCAGTATGTTTGAATGTTTTGTGCATGCTTGAGTAAGAACAACTCTGTCCTGGAGTGATGGCTAGTGTCTTGGAAACTTACTATATTCATAGACATGTTAAAGGACTGATGTGGTAGAATAAAATGTAGATTTATACAATTTGCGTATAATACAAATGTATGATTCCTGTTTTAACAAGCGTGAATGTAAACAGATTGACAAGACGTTCAAGTTGTCTCATGTTGTTTATCCTGAGGTGCATATAGTTTGTTCTGTCTGTAGTCTTTGCTACTTAATACCAATTAAGAGAAGTTAAAAGTATTTTACTTAGCTCTTAAATTCTTTGAGTTCTGCAGGAGAGTGAAAGGAATAATGTTCAGGGGAGAAGCTTTCCTGAAAAGGACTTTTTTTTAATTGGGTTTTGTGCTAAAGTTGTATGTTGCTTTGATATTAGATCTATCGGCAAGGCAAACTGGTAGTAGTTTCCTAATGAATTAGAAATGAATAAAAATATTTGTGCATCATTATTTAATGCTTTGCTGTTTACTGCTGCTGATTATTTCTTCTGATGGACAGAAACACAGGTAATAGAGATTTACTGTAACTTTTCACCAATCTTCCATTTCATTACCAAATTTCATTCATCATAATTTGAATTTGGTTATGTGTTGACGTTCTAAACATTCAACTCAGCTTTGCTTCCTGAACTGTATGGATTTTTTAGGTAACTGTTAAACCTTGTGTTAAAGTAGTCAACATCTTTGCCCACTTCCAGGCACATCAGAGGTTTCTGACCTTTTAGTATGTCAGTTTTAGACTGCCTGTTAAAACATACCTCTCATTCAAAGGTATGTTTTCAGATGTTCAATGTTTGTTCATTCAAAATGGAGAAAGATGCCTACCCTGCCCTTGAATGTTCCTTGTTTGTTTAGAACTTTATGCCCTTGCTTCTCATTCCCTTTTACCCGTGACACATTCCCTTTTCCTCGTGGCAGAAAAAAAGTTCATTGCTACTATGCGAATTACTTCTTAAAATATTCATTGATATTCTGTAGCCTTTTTCAGATTCACTAAACAAAGATCCATGGATGCCAATGATTATTTTTTCTTTAACACTTCATTTTAAGGGTGAAATGATCAACAACATAGAAAAGAACGTGATGAATGCATCAGATTATGTGGAGCATGCTAAGGAAGAGACAAAAAAGGCAGTTAAATATCAAAGCAAAGCACGAAGGGTATGGTCTGTCTTCATAATTGCGCTAATGAGCATGTTAACTTGAAATGTATGGATCGAAACATTGACTTTTAAAAACTGAAAATGCAAGTTTTAATGTGATATTAAAATAATAATGCCTTGTTTTTAACAGAAAATATGGATAATTATCCTTGTGTCATTGGTGTTGATTGCCATAATTGGTCTAATTATTGGTTTGTCTGTTGGTATTCGGTGATGCTTGGATAACCTCAGCATGCATGAATTCCTGCCAGTGCGGCAGTAAGTAACTAATCATCTAATTTTGCTATTGTTCTGCTCTGAGAAACTCTTTGGACTACTAATCCTTACTATGTGTGCAGTTGGTACTGTGGCAGTGAGGTGACTAGGTGGATCCTCCTCTGTCTCTTCATTCTGCAAAAGTTCTATGCATGAGAATATTGAAAACTGTGACATCTAGTGGTATTTTTTTTTAATTTATCGTAAGACCTGTAAACAAAAAATGAAATGAGATAACCCAGCTTATTGTCTCAGTCCTTTGCTTTTTTTTTTTTATATAAAGTTAACGTCAGCAAACAGCCTGCGCTAAGATACAGATTTCTATTTGGAATTTTGTCAAATGTAGTTTTCTACGGCTTTCAGCAGAGCTAAATTAGGTGTCTACAAACATAAAGCTGGCTATTTTGCCTTGCAGAATATACATAAATTTCTTATTTTAAAGCTCTTTTACCAAATAAAACATTGCATTACAATGTTTTGGTTAGACCAAATGAAACCATGTGATGATACATTTGTAAGAGGAATTCTGCAAATATTCCAAACTAAATTTGAGAAATCTTTCAATTTTCAGAATTTTGCTGTACTAATCTGCCATTTCTTGTCAAATTGACTTCTAGCCAGGCTAAGCAGATAATAGCACTTGACTTTTCTGGGACCAGTAGACACCCAACATTTTACATGTAGGATCTCCAAAATATATATGAAGCTCTATGAGATAGTATGTCATTTCAGACCACTAATCATTAGTTTGGTTGTCTGTACTAACACATTTTTAATATTAACATTTAAGTTTTTACTTCTGATGTTATAGTTTCTTCTCACATTTGGTTTATGGGCAGACAACATGCTTTACTTTCTATCATTGCTGATAGAAATACCTGACCTGCTGTCAGACCTTGATGCATCTACATAGAATCCAGTTGTGTGGGTTTTTTGTGCAGATCTTCTGAGCTACTAGCTATACAAGGTTTTTACTGACATTCTCCTGAATTTGAGAACATTTGAGAACGGAGTGCAATTGTAGAGGTTTGAGCAGACTACAAATATTTATTCAAGGATTGGATTTATTGCAGTTAGCAATGTTATTATTTTTAGGCTTGACCTTAATAAGTAAATGTTTGTTATTGCTGCTATTTCTATATGTAGTAATATTTATGGAAGTTTCCTATGGGTAGTAACAACTATAAAGAAAAATAATTGTTATACAAATAGCTACAGCTAGTGACTATGGTTACATATGTTAGAAAAGAATGGATAACAATAGAAAATCACAGTAGTAAGTTTTTATTTAGAGGGATAATTCAAACATTTAGAATAGATACCAGTGTAATTGATCTTCTGTGGGTATGCATGTATTTAAAAAGTTCTTTATCTGACAAGGTACATCAATCTAAACTTTTCCTTTTTTTTTTTTCTTTCAGAAATTGATATTCATTATTATATGTGTAACTGTATTACTTCTGATACTTGGAATTATCCTAGCAACAACACTATCATAGCAAGTATATTCAAAGAGCTACGAACCTTCAGCAACTCCAAAATATGTCTTCAGTAAAGCCAAACGTTTTTTATGAAAGATGCCTTAAACCCTTGCACTGTTACATGATGATTACCTATCACTAAATGGCTAAAATGAAAACAAAATCACTCTTAATGTTTACTTATAAATGAAGAACAGAATGTATTAGGATATGTATGGATTTTCATCATAAACTATACATTTGTAAGACCGAAACTTGCTTTTAATTGTTTTGAACTAAAGTAACTTAGGATGCTTTCATATTTCAGTGTTATAAACAGTTCATATAGGGAGATGAGAAGCTTTTTTGACTGTTTGACTTTTTTATTTCTATTGCTAATATAATCCTAATCACAGATTTTATAACCTTACTGGTGTTGCTTCTGTTAGCACTCCTGTGAACGTTTTTATGAAATGTAACTATGTCTTTAAGTTATTTAGTCACCTTAGCCTGTCTAAGCTTAATACTTTATTAAAATATTCTTCAGCAAGTGCTAAAATATTTTATCCTGAAAAGACCACTTAGATATTTAATGGTCTGCCTCCTACATTACACTTCAAAAAGCAAAGATTTTTTTTTACACTTTCCATTTTTATTCTTTTCAACATGACTAAGATTAATTGCTTTAAATATTTTCTTTATGTTATGGTAGAAGTGCTTTCTGGTAAAAGAATACAATAATGAAACACACAATTTGAACTTCAGCAAATAATTTTATAGTCTTTGTTCAAACAGAACTCATGGATCAGATTAGCCTTATTGTTCATATGAAGGATAAAAATCATATGATAAAATGATTTTAAAAAAATCACACCTTCTGTAAAGTCAAGTCAATATTTCATTTTCAGAAGCTTGCTAATGTTGTGTGAATGTAGTACATGGGGAGAAATGCAACTCTCTCGGAAAACTCCAGAACGTAATGCAAACTAAGACGCTGATTTGTTATGAAATTTATTATATAACATGTATGAAGTGTCTTAGTATATACATATTGTTGTAATGCTAGCTTGTAAGACCTGAAAGCTTGAAAGACTTTAAATGTAACCAAATAACTGCATTTAATGTTAAAGATTATTTTTGTATTTTGTGTGTAAAGTATTTGTAACTTGAATTTTTGATTTCTCGTTGTTTAGGATGTCCATGTAGATATGTAGATACATTTACATTGTAAGAGAATTAGAGGAATGTATAATGTGTGCCTTTTTAAACACAGTCTAAAACTATGCTTGTTAATGTTTCCAGATATTCCACTATAATGTTAATTTCAATAACTGTCATAAAAGATTAGAATCTTTAAGCTTACATTTTGTGGAAAGTGCCTGAGATTATTAACTAAAATGTAACTCAGTCTATTGACTAGCTTCATAAAATTCAGCAAAGTTTACAATATATATTGCATGTATGAATATTCTTGCTTTGCTGTCCAATTATACTGTGAATATGCTAGAGCTATTCAGATACTGTATTTTTTTTTTTTTTAACAAAAAAAGCCTTCTGCAAGCCAGCCATAAAGAAGTCGCTTGAAAAAATTCAACTTCATTAATGAACAATTTTTACCTCTAAGCCCAGAACACTCGCCAATGGTTGTAAGGAAGTTTACAAGCAAAGTAAGGAAAGATTGGTTGCCTTAGTGCTCATTCTAGGTAAAATGTATTTTTATTCTATAGTTTTCTAGAATTCTAATAGTAAATATTATTTATACAAAGTGCATTGAGAGGATCAGTTCTGCTGTTCTACAGCCGGTTATCTAAAATGTTGCTCCAAATTTGGTTGTGTTGATTCTTTTTTAATTTATAATGTAGTAATTTGCCCATCAAAAACAGAAATATGAATAAGCCGCTCCACGTTTTCTTACTTGTTATATAGCTGCCTCAGTTTGTTTTAAAACAAAACTTGTTTTTCACATGAACTTTTGTTCTGTTAATATTGTGGGGGAGGAAATCTCTAACCTATGCACTAATAAATTTATCTACGCAAGTATCTTGTTGCTATTATTATATTCATGATGTTATTGTGACCTTTGTGAATATTTCCAGTAAGTGTTTGAATAAGGCACGCATGTCAAACAACTGCTAATAAGATAATCAGTCTTAGTCTGATTATCTTATTTCCTGAAAATCTTCACACACACAAAAAAAAAAAAGGCAGGCAGTACTGAAGATATGAATGGCAGTTATTCATTTAAAGTATTCCCATAGAATTTTATTGAATATTAAACTTGATAAATAGAGGAGTTATATTTGGATAAAGCTAGTCATGTATTCTCAGATTCTGTATAAAAGCACATTTTTCACCATCCAGAAATAAAATAGTGGCATCTCATTGCTGCTTCTTACAGGGAAACCACACCCTCTGTACAAAAAGCACCAGGTGGGAACACAGATGAATTCAATAGAGTGAGCTAAACTTCCCCGAATACAGAACAGACATTTCTAGGCAATGCAGTGTTTGTTTAGCGTAGCACTATGTGAGGTTTAATGAATGTAAGCCTGATAAATAAAATTTAGAAGACAGAAGGAGCTGAAGTAACTAGGAGGAAGGATGCTTTTCTGTATAAAAAAAATATTTTTTAAAAAGCCCTTCAGAGAGCTGTGCTTAATGTAGATTATTTGAGAGTGGCTTGGGTGATTTTTATTTATTTTTTTTAAACTTCAATTACAGCGTTAAACTTGATTTGATATGTTCTGGTGGCTTGTATGTGACTTCTGAAAATAACCATGGCATGCTTCCTCATGCTGCAGTCAGTGGGTCAGCCTTTGCACCTGTGAATCAACTCAGTCTTTTCTGTCATATACAATAACTGGCTCTTCAGTTACACAGTGCTGCTTGCAGGCTGTTTTCATTACCTCTGTCAAACATGCAAAGTCCTTCTGCACAGTAGTACAGCACTTCCAAATCAACTTTTTGGAATAAAAAAGAGCATTTTATAAGCATTTATAATCAGGTTTTGAAGAACGAAAGTACTTCTCAAAGATTTTTACGAAGGGAAATTTATAGAAATGGTAAGTAGTTACAAAATAATTGTATATTTTAAAGAATGTTTTGATTGCTGCACTTACAGGCTGCTTTTGAACCTTCTTTAAGAAGGGGGGAAAGGAGTTTGATACTGAATAGTAAGTTCATCAGAAATTGCTGGTATACGAATAGCTAACAATATATAACAGATTGTGGTCTGGGAAGAAAGCAATTTTGTTTTATGCATACAAAAACAAACTGTAATTCCTGTATCCACACTTCAGAGAGAATGTGAGACTATATTGGCTCAGCCCCCGCTAATTCCTCTCAACTCCAGTAAACTGTGCTGGATCACATTAAACTAACACAGAGCACAGCTTAGTTTAGAGAATATGGCAGAATGAATAAAGACTCACCAGAGGTGCCATTTATATCGCAGCTCACTTTACAGTCCTTATATGTAATTTTACAGAAAATGCACAGGCATTTTTTAATTGTCCTTGCTATGTGTTCACTGTCAAAGTCTATTAATGGGATTTATGTTTTGACATCTTTCTGGACGTTAAAAACTTCAAGAAGTTTCAGTTTAAAAAACTCTAATTACAATGCACTTTACAGAAATTGTCAGCACTGCTGTTATGGAGAACATTGTTTGCACTTTACAGATGTGAGAAATGATTGTGGGAAGAAAGGTGAGCTGAAAGAGGAGGTATCAGCACCAAAAAATTTTGCATGTTTTGTTTTTCAATATCAAAACTTTGGACCCTGTACACCAACTATAGTTGTGAGATGCACCCACCACTGTAAATAAGGTCTAAATACAGTTCCACATTAAAAGTGACAAGAGATTCCCACACAGGAGAAGCAGCCGTTGCAACCTGGCATGTCAGCGTTTGAAGTCCTGTCCTGTGGGCTCCTAGGGATGTGGGAGATAATATTTTTTCTCTCAATAGTTGTAATCCTGCTTAAGTAATTCATTCAAAAGTGACGGAATCATTTCCTCTGCTATTAGTCTTGTTTATTTGGTGGTTTGGAAGAAAACCACCTTTGCTTCGTAGTGCATCTTCTGAACAATATTGTGTGATCGGTTTAATAGTCAGCATTTCTGATGGCACAGCTTTTCACGCGGGTTTTTCTGTAGTGCTCTTCAAACACCTACAGGAATTTGTCCACAACGTCGATAGTCAACACACAGTAGAACATTAACTGATGTGGCAGATTGACTTGTTTTTTCCCTCTTCCAAAACAGCAGACCTCCTGGTCATGAAATGATGCTTTAAAAATATGAGTAGAGCCTGCTTTGTTTTATTTTTAATGTATCAATAGGTTTTACAGTGGAAAATTAAATAAATTTTCATTTAGAACTCCCTCACCACCTTGGATTGTTAATACTGTAAATTGCAGCCGCATAGAGATGTTCTGAGAAAACAATTACTTCCTATTTTATTCTTCCAGGTTATTCCCTAGGATTTTTGATTTAAGCATAGATAGCAGTCAGGACCTGAGTCTAGGCAGAAGATCTGATGCCTGCAATCTACTCAGATCAGCTTGGCACTGGTGAGAAGTAATGATAGTTTTGATGGAGAGGGGTCTAAACCTAAGGAGAAAACCCTACTGCTTCTACATTTATAGCAAATACTGTAGAACAATTGACGTGTGTTGAGGCAAGACATGAGCTTATTAATACAGTCATGTATTAAAAAAAAAAAAATCATACAATGACAAACACAAAAAAAAAAGGTGTTTTTTTTTCACTTGGTTATGAATGAAAAGTTTAGTCATTTAAAAATGCATAGGAAAATATAATCAAGAAACAAATACCAACCATTGAAAGCAGTATTGATAATGGTTTATTTTAATTCAGATTTCTAGGGGGAACTACTTAGATCTGATCTTCAAAGTGAGCAAATTAGGTCATCTACATAGGTGCGGGATACAAGGAAGCAGTTTCCAGGTTTAAAGCCATACATGCTGGATAAGGTTAATTCTGCTTAGCCTCTTTTGTTCTATTCTTAATATCTCCTACTGCCATGGGAGAGGGTTGCTTATGTTCAAAAGAAAGAAATAATCATTTCACACACAGGTCAGTAAAAGTACAAAAAAAAAATTCTGAATTGCTGATACAGTTTCTTACACATGCATTCTTGTTTAGAGTGGTAGTCTGACTTGCTTAGAAATTTAGTTTATTACTGCTGTGAATCTAAGCTAAGCCACAGCTATCAAACTGAAGCATTCAAGTTCTGTGATTAGCTAAACACAAATGGAAAAAAGAGGTTAGTTGTCCTGCCATATTACATTTCAAGCTGTGAAGTACTGATAGTTGAAGGCATCACACAGAAGATGCATCTGCAGGTAGATGGTTAGGAAGCCAGTGGGAGTTAGGAGCCTAACTGCAGTGTTCTAACTGAAACAGAATGATATGTTCAGTTTTAAGTTATAACTATTAGAATACACTTTAACGACTTTTAAAATCACAGTATTGATATCTTACGCATTTACTATAAAAAGTACCATAGTATCTTATTAAGTGGTCAATAGTGTAATAGAGCAGGAGAAAGAGAATTGGAAATTGAAAGAAAACAAGTCAATATTTACCAGCCTTCCACTGCAATGGACTCTTACAGGGTTGCTCTTCATCCCTGAATACTCCATTGCGTGGAAACTGCTTGTAAACACCAACAATGCAGTAATACAGTAGATACTACAATGAATGCTTCATTGCATTTCAGTATTTTGAGTGTGTATATTTGAGCATATATTGAGATCCCTTTTCTCTATGCATGTTACTTTTCTAGCCTTCTTGGCGGCAACAATTTTTGTGCCTAGTTACATAATTAGAATAAACTTCTGAATTTTGAAGTAATACAATATATATAATGTCTATTACTGCTATCTTTATACACTACAGAATTATATCAGGGCATATATCATCAGTGTAGTCATACGAGTTTATTTAATCTTAGCTCTCTAGCCCCAAATAATTTCTATAAAAGCCCAGCAACTTAAAGAAGTTCAGTCTCTAGGTTACCTCCCTGAAGAGAACCTTGAGTTCCCGAAATGTTGCTTCTTTTCTAAAATCAGCACATTAATTGATGGGGAGGGGGGGAGTAGTGTCTCCACTGTAGGCTATGTATTTTCTGCTGATCTCTGTTTTCAAAATGTAAGTAACCACAATTTTGAAAATTAATTCTCTTTCTTAGGTTCAGATGTTGCTGATTTGTTTACTGTGCTTATTCTATCTAAAGGATTGCATGATTGCTTTACTTGCAGACATCTTCCTTTTGCTACTTTATTTCTTTAATGGACTTTTGGCAAAGGCCTTTTAAAATACCATAGCTTGTAAGCAGCAGCCTTCTGCAGTGCTACAGATTGACTTGGGACCTGACCAGGAAAGTATTTACCAGCTCTTCATGCTGTTGTTTGAATTACTGGCGTTATTTACTTAATGCTGTTGGGGAGGGGGTGGAACAAAAAAAACTTTTCCAAATGCAGACCTTCTTACCTTTGGAGCCATCTCATTGCATGTCTTAAAGTTTTTTTTCCCATTTCTTCTCCTGGTCTTTGACTTCCTTTTGCTGAGGCTGTTGGTTCTAGAGGCATAGTGTCTTTTCTTATTGAATCTACCTCATGGTATCTGTAGTGAAGAAAAGCAGCAGTATGTATGCTTAGTAAAGGTCAGTCATTGATGATATGAATGAATCTTGGTTTCATCCACACTGTTGCCTACTATCTTTAAATGGATAAATATAACTGCACACAAATGAATCTAACTGCATCAGAAAGCAAGATGAAGAAAAAAAAACTCAAGCAGCTTTTAACCTTTGGAAAATTTGCAAGAAACGTTCCAAAACATTTTGGTTCGAAGTCAGTTCGTGCAGATTTAAACATAGCATTTCTAGCTCACATAATTCCTCTGCTTTTGATTTTCCCTTTTGGCAATTTATTCAGTGTAGATTTAGTGGATGGAATCTCAGAGGAGAATAAAAGCCAGTGTTTTGAAAACTAATGAAGTAATTATCTAAAGCATTATTTACAATAATTATTTAGAAGATAATGAGACCCTTTAATTATGTTTGTTCTGCATAGCCAGCCTTTCAATAATTCAGGTTACTGCTGTTCAATTTCCTCTGTACTCACTTTGCACATTAGAAAAATGTCACAGCTGTTTGTAATGCATAAATATGGGCCCTCATTCTTGATGTCATTTGTCACATGATAATCACCTGCTCACTTTGGTTTGGAATAGGAGGCTTTTAGATTCAGGCTTCTCCGACTCTCCTCAATGTAGCGTGGAACAAAATAAATCATGGGTGAAATAAAGCTGAGCCAATTAAAAGTTATGTTATGTCTTTATAGGGGTACTACTATATATTAACATATATGCATTAATCTAGTAAGGTTTCTGTTAGTATTATTATAGGTAAAGTTTGACTTCAAGGTAAATTTCATTTTGGTAGTCATTATAATTTTATTTGAAATATTTTTTATAAAAGAGCCCTACTCACTTGTGTATAAGAAATTCAGAGCATCATTAGTATTTAGTCGCTAATAAAAATTTTACCTGTGTTTTCATATGTATTTTTGAACTTTCTGCTAAAATAGACAATTCTGCCTAGCACATAATTATCAATGGCTAAATATTATATCATCTCTGAGGAGATCCATCTTTTTGTCATGGGCTATATCTTCATTCCTCTGTACAAATGTGGCAAGAATAACTTAATGTTACTTTTAGCCGTTACTTAAATATAAGGGTCATAGCTGGACATATATGGCTTAGTGGCTTGGTGCCAGACCATTCTTTTAGATGAGAGATTTTTTCTTTTGGAACTGAATCACTGATTCTGTACTGAATTGCTGTAATGTATAGGATTTTTTTTTTTTTTCCTCCACTAGGAAAGAGACCTTATTTCTTCTTCCTTTTTCATCTTTCAATGTTCTGATGCACTTCCCATTTTTACTTCTGGGTATGTTTTCACAATAGAAGAACACTGAATTTCAAAACTTGATGGGTTTTATATGTTTTGCACATAGTTTGTGGATATGCTTTGCTTTTAATTATTTTTGATTGATTTTTAAATAATCTTGTGTGAAATGCAGTTGAAATGAAGTAGCCTTTGAGGCTACTGCAGTGACAGCTAGTTACTAGGTTCTGAGCATAAATATGTCTCAACTGATTGGGATCTGCATATTGCACACTTACCATTTTTGAACTCTTCTTTAATTGAGGAGAACTGTGATGCTCTTGTATGTACAGAGATTTCTCCCTAAATCTGTTCTAAGCTTTTTGGCTTCAAAATGGTTCCCTGTGCCTGTAGTTTCCTTTTGAAGGTAAAATTTGCAGTCTGCACACTCTGAAACCATTTGAAATATCAAATTTATTTTTTCTTTTTTTTTTTTTGGTAGAAATTTAATTCTTAAATATGCTTAAAGAAATCCACAGAATGTGGATTGGTTTTGTATTTTGTTTCACCTGATATGAATCGTTTTTATTGTTGACCTGTTGAAAATGTTACTTACTTCTGTCCTAATTCCAGATGGGAAAATTACTTCCTTTTTGAAACTGCTGAAACAATAAGATGAACTCAGAGTATCTATGGCTATGACTTTAGTGGGTACACACTGCCTTGCTGTACAGATGTTATACTCAGTCAGTATAAATAGCAAAGTAAGAACAATGTATTATTACTGGATATAAAGCATTTCACTGTTCCCATTGGGTGGAGAATCTCCGAGGACTGTCAGGAAGCTACTTGCTCTCCAAAGGGAAAGGCCTAGCTCTGTTTTTAAGCAGTTTGACCTTTTGTTTCATGCTATCTACCAAACTTTTGGGAGCCTGCCTTACAAAAAGTACTAGCTTCTAAAATTCAGAAACACCCTGACTGCTCATTTGCAATAAAACCCTTTAGAGGAAAAAGGGAAGATCTGAGTCATGCTTATTTACCTTATGACTAAATGTTTTGGTTGTCTTTTGAAAAGCCCTAGCAGGAGAAATGGAAGGGCAGCTTGCTTTACAGGATTGTCAGAATACCCACCTGGCAGCTCCAAAGCTTGAATTAGAGATACAAGACAGGCCATGAATGTATTGGAAGGGAGGGAACAATGCAAAGAGAAAAGAAAGAAGAAACAAGTAATACAGCTTGAAGTTACAACTAGCAAAATGGTGCTGGCTGACTTTATCAAAATTCACAAGTCCTGTATGCCAATTTAAACTTCTCTCTAGAGAGTTGAAATGCTCTCATGCCATTTTTTCCCCTTTGTTACAGAAGGCTATCAGTCACATTCTGGATCATAGCTATTCTTTACTGGATTCCCCCAGGGCAAATCAATCCTTTCCAAAAGCAGCTAAGTCCTTGACTAAAGAGCAAGAGGAAGACAAAGTGGTGAGTAACCGTTTCCAATCCTAGGACTTGTCAGAGACTGTTTGAGAACTTCTGTGTTCCCCACTCTCCTCCCCTCCCCCCCCCCCCCCCCTTTTTTTTGTGTGTGAGCATGGTGTTATTAGCAAGTGTTTAAAATAACCACATTTTTAAATCTTGCCATTAAGAGTTATATAGGAACTATGTAAAGCCTTGTTAACAAAAAGCTTTGTATTGTAGGTTATGAGAGTAGTAAGCAAACTAATTAATTGAAAGAGAAGAACCCTACTGCTTGGTAGGCAGCTTAGAAAGTGGATTTTTTTTCTAAGCAGAAAGCAGAAATGTTTCTCTAAGCAGAAAGCATCCTTGTGAGTCATAAAGTCATAACATGCACACCTTCTTTGGTTACAAAGATGGGCTATTTCAGTTACACTGCAGCTGAAATCATGATACCAATTCTATTAAAGAAGAGTTGCTCTAGAGCTTGTGAAACTTCTCACAGCAGGTAAATTTTGGTGTCCATAGTAAGTCTGAATTGAGATATAGATCTAGTGTTTAAAACTAAGCTCATTGCCCCAAAAGGTCATAGCCACATTTTCAATCTGTTCTTTCTTGCAACTCTGCTGACGAAATACTTTTATCTGCACAACAAATATTTCACGTTAAGAATTCTAGTTTCAGATGTGCCTCTCTCTCTGTCTGTCTCTCTCTCTCTCTCTCTCTCCAGAGTTTGCCATAAAGCATCATAATAATGGTTTTCACAAAATGCCTGGCTGGTCTGTATTCAACTGCATTACCCACACGTGATATCACCATAAGTGGTGAACTTCTGTTATTGTCCTTTGTGAATTTATTTTTAAGCATTCATTGGTAGAATAATTTTAGCTTTCTCACATTCCCCACATTTAAAAAGTCTCTGCTTTCTAAGCTGCCTACCAAGTGATACATTTGTTTTTAAATAAATTAATTTGCATGTGTAGAAGAGTACATTTAGTGTACTCCTACAATATAAAGCTATTTTTTACCACACATTTATACAGTTCCTTAACAGATACTGACAGCAAGATTATAAAAGAAGTTCACCTAAAATTAGATTCAGAACCATTATAGGGACTATAACAAGTTTATACAAAGGGCTTTCAAAGTATTTAGTAGAATACTGTGTGATCTACATTTCTGAAATAGTTGGATAGTTGACAGCCTATGTATGAGTTTTGGAGGCTAATTTTAGGTTACAGTAATCTTGCCCTATGCCTGGAGACTTGATCCCTGAGAGTCACCCACTTTTCTGCCAGGCCAGGCTCTGATGTTCCACTCAGACCTGAACCATGACAGCTGGCATGCTTGCACTCACTTGATTTTGAAGCTATTTATAAGGCTTTTGTCAGAGTTCCCATTTATACAGTTTCCCCTAGTGTATCTTCAGCATTTTCCTCACAATATGAGGCAAATAAAACCATGGAACAAAGAAGTCTTAGAAAGAAAACAGATAAAATCATAGGAAGATTAAATTCAACAACTGTTGTAATGTATTTTTAATCACAGCTGACATATTTTTTTAAATGCTGAGAAATAAGGGAAATTACTATAAACTTCAAGTGAGTTCAAAGAAAATAAAGGTAAAGTCCCTACATTTCCCTGTAATCCAGCTGGATTCATATATCCATCGATAACAGAGTTTGTTTTATATGATAGATTTGCTCTCTATGTTTCTTCTCATCTAAGTTGGCTCATTGATAAGCTAAAAGCAAGCATGTCCTATGAAGAATGACTTACAGACTTGTAGGCCAGAATGCTTTTCTTGTTTTTCCATTGAGCGTTTTTAATATCCTACACAGACATAAATAAGTGCCCTTGTTGACTTCCCTATCATTTAGTAATTCGGAAAGTAAATCTGGAATTATTTTAGTTGCATTAAAATATATTTTATGTGATTAAAGGAGAATAGTTTCATTCTCGTGTTATAAACTGTAAAGTTCCATGCTTACACATTGATGTAGCACTGCAACTCAATATAGTAACATACGAAAGGAAAATAAGAACTGAGTTGTTATACAATAGTGGTTATTTAAATAAATAGATTTATTTGATGTTCTAACTAAAATGAATGATTTATTGCAGCTTGAGAGAAGCTGTCAGATTTGGGAGGAGGCAGTGAAGTTTCAGGGACTTCATTAGTTTGGAAATGAGTGCTTGGAAGGGAAAATATTTTTCCTATTTCTTCCCCTGCCCTTGGCAGGTGAGACAGGCTGTTGGAACAAAAAAGGGGAAAGAAGGTGCAAGCAAAGGTGGGAAGCAGAAGGCCTCTTTGAGCAGGCCTTAATTTTTGCTTTTCCTAGTGGTGGTAGTCCATGGTGTCAGTGCCAACCACTGCTGCTGTGAAGATTGTTCCTGTTAGCATTAACATTACTGCCCTTCCTCCCTCACCATCAGCAGTCACAATGACCTGTGCCAGCCTTATGCCTGGGGCCAGCTCTGGTCCCAGCCAAGAGCTCACTCAGTTTTATTTCATTTTGAATCTGCTTTTATTATCTAGGTACAGCAGTCTACTGAAGAAAAGCTATTCATACTTGTCTGCTGTACCAGCATGAATTATATAAGTGGTCTTATTCAGTGTCCAGCAATAATCTTCTGGAAAATATTTTTAAAATCATCCAATTTACATCAAAATGCTTTCATGTGTAGTATGTTTCTTTGTATATAGTCCTCTGTAGCTATGTGCTACAACTCTCAAGTATTTTTGCATTTATATTTGCTACCTCCTCAGTTTCAGTATTTTTTGATATGTGGTGTTTCCCACCAGTGAAATGTCAGATGAAAACAGGAAAAAATCAGAATATGAGAGGAGGGAACATTGTATTAATTGTTCAGAAAAGATTTCTGGATTCCTCCCAATCATCCTGGGCTATGACTAGCAGAAATCATCAAAGCTAAAACTGTGACAGATGGTTGGTGTTTGTAATACAAGCAGTTCTAATGACCACCTTTGGTTCACAGACAGCAACGGCGGCACATCTACGTAAAAGGCTTCTCTTCAATCCCAAGCAGCTATCTGCTTCATTATAAGCAATTCACTTTTCCATTCTCTTGGGTCTGTTTTTACTGCTTTTTCCTCCTACCATTTTCTGCTGGTAATTAGAGCATTTCGAAGGCTGATTAGGGAAAAGAATAGACTCAAAACTTCCTCTTCCACATAGAGACTTGTTTGCTATGGCAAGGTTCGACTTTTCTCAAATATGAACTCCATACTCCAAAAAGTACAAAAAGCCAAGTCATGCTGGCAAAATAGAGACAGTCTGACTCACCATCAGCAGAGAAAGGATGAAAATAAGGGATAAGGGTAGTGGTGCTTGGAAAAACAGAGATCACTTTTGTTTACCCTCTGGGTGTAGCTTTAGTTAGCCAAGATTATATGTTATGTAAAGTAAAAGAACATCTGTTTTGTTGGCACTCATAGCACACAGTATGAGTGACAACAGGAGTCTCCGTTATGAAGTTTCCCTTAAACACTCAGGAACAGAAGGAAGAGAGAAAGAAAGTTTCCCTTTCCTTAAAGGAGTACCAAACTACTGTGAACTGAACAGTATGGTATGAGGCCATTTCCCTGGCTGCTTTATGTTGTTTATTTAGGTTTCCAAGTGCTAGGAGGCAAGACTGCCTTACACTGATTGTAGCATACTGCAAAGTTTATGTGTGATTTCAGCAATACCTTGAAATTTAAAAAAGGAATCAATGGTAAGCCCTCTAGCGCACTTAAAATAATACTGCATATTTACTCTGTACGCTGTCATTCAGTACTGGGTAACAGCAGAAGGAACAAACGTTCTACCGTGTGTGCTTCTTTATCCCACTTAATTCCAGGGATGTAGCAGAAAGTGCCCTCTTTTGACTGAGTAATCTGATGAAGCAGTGCCACTTACCATTTGACTACATGCTGCTTATAACCCTGCTCTTTCACCCACCTTCTACATAAACCCAACATGAGGTTCTTACCGGGTCTGACAAAGAGACAAATGCCACACAAACAGCAAATTGCTTCTAATAATATTATTTATTATTTGGATTGCAGTGTTAGCTAGTCTTCCATTCTGTAGCATTAGCACACCACACCATGCTAAGCATTGCACAGATGCTGTAGCTATAGCTGGGCTCTGCCACGAAGATGCTACGTCCTCGGTTGTTGACTGAATGCCACATTTAATTTGTTCCATTAGACTTCTTGAGCTTTAGGGCTGTACTTTGTATCTTGTGCTTTGCCGTGCAAAAGCAAAATGCTTTAACACCAGCAGAATCACTAAGATGATTCAGATGTATTGTAATACATTTTAGTGAGATATCGATGAATTATGTTCCACAGTCCAAAAAGGGCAACAATAAAGCAAAGCAAACATCCAAAAAGCTTCCACACTGCAGACCTGAGGACAGAAGCAAACAGAAAAGTTGCTCAGTAACTCCTAAGAAGAGCAAGGTAAGTGTTACATGCTTTAAAATCTTCCATTGGCTTTACTGCCCCCTTCCCCCTCCTCCCCCCCCCCCCCCCCCCAGCATCTGACACACTAAGGTTTTGCCTTCCAGATATGAGTATTTTGGTTTTATGGTCTAGCACACTTAGCTGTCTGCAGTTTAAGGAGTTATGCCATGAATTTTAACCAGTATTGGGACTGCACCACTACTTTTTTTTTTTTTTTTTTTCCCCTAACTCTTCTAATAACAGATATATAATGCTGTCATTGTAAGGAACCCAACTAGAATATCAGTCAATTCAAAGTAATCACCCCCACAGGAAAACTCAGACATTGGTATTAAATTCACTTGGTCATGATTCTGACATTTGTATGTGAGGCTTGTGAAAGAGGGCTCAACACCATTCCAAAAAAGAACCAAGTCTGAGATTGGCAAAGGTAACAGAAACCTTTGCCTTTGGGTTTCCTGAAGATATTCTGCTCTTGTGACAGAGACACAGCATCCCATTTATCTACAGAGAAACTGCTTTTCCAATGACACTGGGATGCATTAGTAATAGGGAAAATTATTTGATATTTACTCAGTTTTATCTTTCCTATTCACTAATGGATTAGCTCTCCAGAGCTCTCAGCGCTTCTCCCTTCAGTGGATACAAACACGATAATAATTGCTTAAAAAAATCTATAAACACTTAAGTGTTTGGCAACTCTCAGACTTTTTACTGTATCGTTTACTCAACAGTTTAATGCTTAATAGAAGAAACTTGCCTGTTAAATGTTCATGTGCAGATTTAGCAGATATAACACATCACAGATTCAATTTTTCTAGGTCTTTTCATTCATGACAAAATGAATTGTTTCAGAGCATGAAAATTACATTTGTTGGAGAGTAACACATAATTTACTCTTTTGAGGTCAGTGCCTGGATCTAGTTGTATGAACCTGTTGGTATTCCAGTTGGGGGCAGTAAAGCTTTCATCACTCAAAATTTGGTACCTTTTTGGATTATGAAATGAAAAGTCAGTTCAAGTGGCCTCAGTTTACAGAACTGTTGCTCATTCATGTTATGACAGCCTCCCTGACACTGAGAGACCAGCTGCTGTGCTGGGGTTCTTACTCCACTTTGATATAGCAGAGGATGACTATTCATCTCTGCAATAGAGTTTAGCAGAGAGCTGGTTAACCTCTGGTAATTAGATTGTTGAACGATCTTTTAAGTGTA
This sequence comes from Anas platyrhynchos, assembly GCF_047663525.1. Classification (NCBI taxonomy): domain Eukaryota; kingdom Metazoa; phylum Chordata; class Aves; order Anseriformes; family Anatidae; genus Anas; species Anas platyrhynchos. The sequence goes on from NC_092602.1 coordinate 13,507,536, forward strand.
GCAGATGCTTTTGCCCAAGGGCAGGCTGCGGAGCCCCATGAGGCAAGGCCCTGGGGCAGCATGAGGGAAGGACCATGCACTGCAGGGCAGCCAGGGCTGAGGTAAAATGTGCAAGGAACAGCCCTCCCTGCCAGCACCATGCCGAGAGGAGGAGGAGGAGTGGGGCAGGGATGAGGTGCACCTGCAGCCCTCAGGGAGACCAAGGAGGAGCAGGTATTTCCATGCAGTCTGTGGAGAGCCCATGGAAAGCAGGATGATACTCTCTGAACAAACTGTGGCCTTCAGGGCCCAGGCTGGAGCAGGTTCTCCTGACAGGAACTGCAGCCTGTGGAGGACCCACGCTGTAGCAGATTTTTCCTGAAGAGGGAGGTAGAGGAGTTGGGAAAGAAGGAGAGAGGTTGAGCCTGGGAAGTTGGGGAAAAGGGAGAGGAGAAGGTAGTGTGTTAATTTTTGTCCATCTTCCTTACAAAGGAACTTACCTATTCTAATTGAAAATAAATATTTTTTCCCAGGTCAGGTTGTTTTTCCTGTAAAACAATAATTGTTAAGTAATGTCCCTGTCTATCTCAACCCATGAGCTTTTTCATCTTACTTTCAGCCCTGTACTGTTGAAGAAGGGAAGTGAGAGAGAAGTTGGGTAGGTGTCTGGCCATGGTCACCCCAACACACTGCAGTAGCAAGAGTTAATATAAATATTTGAACAATCCGACTTCAGAATCTGTAATTTGGCAGAAATAACAGTATTTCAGGGTGCTGTTTAAATAGGAGTATCTGCTGATATGACTTGCTTAAAGTCATATATACTTTTTTTTTTTTTAATCTAATACCTGTAGCTGATCTTCCAATTGACCAATATTTGATAAATTAACATCTTGGGGTATTTTTGTTGTTGTTGTTGTTTGTTTGTTTTAATATGGTGTCACACTGCTTCTGGTAATGTTAACCTTCCATTTGCTGAAGTACAGGAGCTATTGGGAGACACTTAATATTTGGGCAAATTTTGATCCTACTGAGCTAATCCAAAGTTCATGGATATATGTTCAGTGTATTATAAAACCAAATAGTATTAATATGCAAAATTTTATTAACTATCCATCAAGCTTAGGAAGGTTATGTGTGTCTGACAAAGCTGTTTACAAGGCTCACATTAAGAAAGTGACCTGAAATCAGGACTTCCCACCCCTCTTCCATTTTTCACACTTCCAATACAAAAAAAAAAAAAAAAAAAAAAAAGCCAGGAAAGATAGATAGTGCAATAATGTTAGCAGATACAGCTGTTTTGGGGTAATTCTAGTTCAGATAGATCTCAATTTAGAGATTGCTAACAGTTACTACTTCAAAATTAAGAGAATTCTGTGCTCTTTTGTTATTATTATTATTATTTGAATATTTGTGTTTGCCATTTTACTCATAAAGTAAGTTTTGTAATGTTTACTGCAGTGCAATGACTTTGCTTGCTTATATTTCTAAATCTTTTTATAACACCAACATGCAGTAATAGTTTCAATTGCTCTGTCAAAAACCAGCCATGAACATTAGGGACATATTATACTGTTACTTAAACATTGTTCCAATTGTTCCAAAGGTAGTGGGACGTGGCTTACATACTTGAAGGCAGCGATGACAGTGTTTTTCTGTTACTGTAGTTTCATTACGCTAAATATTCTAATTGTCCTGAAGACCACCCTGAAGATTCTTATTCTGTTGCTGAAGTGGTATAGTATTTTGTGTAGTACTGCATAAGAGTCCATAGGTACAGGTCAAGTATTATGGAAATTGCTGGGTGTAAAGCAAGAAGAGTTGGGACATAAAGATTTGTGAGCTTCTTAGTCAGCGAGAGCTACAGTTTCTCCCAGAATTCTCATGCAGTTGTGTAAAGTTTGACTGCCTAACAGCTGATTCCCAGTGAACAGTTTGCAGCGTGGTCGAACATGCCTTTTGGAATACAGTATCTCAGGTGCAGCTGAAGCACATCTTCCAAGTGAAGTGCATGTCCAAGGCATCACTAGTAAGGATAATTCCTTAATTTGCTATGTGATACAACAGTAAGTGAATGACCAGATACAGTGATTAAGCAGCAGCACTTTGTTGCCATGAAGTGGTAAATACATTGATATCTATATATTCAAAGTGATCATGGCTAGCTGGCATCAACTGAATGAAAAAAGTATGAAAAGTATTTTTCTGCATTTCATTTCTTTGAGTTGTTCCTCTCTTTACTGGTGATTGATCAAGTGAGATTATTTCTTGTTCATTGACTGCATGAATGAAAGATCTTACAAAGAAAATTTTCAAATAATGCACTTCTGGTATGACTTGTGAAACAAGCTGAACTATACTCTTTCCCCCAGACACAGTTTTAGCAAAAATAATATGAAAAATATATTTCTCTTTACCAGGTTGTCAGCCCTTCAACTTCATTGGCATTGTCATCCAATAACACTACTGTTATCACAAAAACAATTACCAGAACATTTCCTCTAAAGCAGAAAATGCATTTAGTCAATGTTAAGGCCCAGCATCTTCAAAATATCAACAAACAATCAGAAAGCATTAAAGATCTGGAGATCCAAATGCTGCAAGTAGAATGTGAAGAACTCAAAAATCAACTAGGATGCTTAAGGGTAGGTAAAAATCCAGTTCTATTCTCAATATCTAACTTTGCTGGTAAACAGTTAAACTGAGTCACAGAATCACAGAATATATCACAGAATGGTTGAGGTTCAAAAGGACTTCTCGAGCTCATCTAGTCCAACCCCTGCTCAAGCAGGGCCACCTAGAGCAGGTTGCCCAGGACCACGTTCAGACAGCTTTTGAAGATCTCCGAGGGGAGACTTCACAACCTCTCTGGGCAACCTGTTTCAGTGATGCATTGCTAGCACAGTGAAGAAATGGTTCCTGATGTTTAGACAAAATCTCTCGTGTTTCAGTTTGTGCCCACTGCCTCTTGTTCTGTTGCTGGGCACCACTGAAAAGAGCCCAGCTCTGTCTTTGCATCCTCCCTTCAGGTATTTATGGACATTTATAAGATCCCTCCCCTGAACATCCTCATCTCCAGGCTGACTCAGTCTCTCTTCGGGGTACCTCAGTCCCCTGATCACCTTGGTAGCCCTCCCTGTGTTTGGACTCTATCAAGTAGATACAGGTATCTGTTGTACTGGGGACGCAGAACTGGACACAGTGTTCCAGGTATGGCCCCACCTGGAACTGGATCCTTCCCCACCTGAGTGGAGGGGAAGGATCAATATTCTTGACCTGCTTGGACTACTTTGCCCAATGAAGCCAAGAATGCTGTTAGCCTTCCTCGCAGAAAGGGGACATTGCTGACTCATGTTAAATGTAGTGTTTACTCCTAGATCCTTACAATAGTTTATTCATACAGGTTTTTAAAACAGTTAGAAAAGATTGCATTTTTCTTTTTTCTGCTTTTCTTTTTTTAAATCCAAACAGACAGCTAATTGACATTAAATATTTTCTAAATTATCATGTGTAGAAAAGGTTTTGTGCTTGAATGCACAATATTTCTGGTTTAGAAATAGAAATTGAAAATCTCCTGTCACGCAGGAAGGGCTGATGGGGCTGAAGCCAGGTGACATGGAAGAGCTACTGAAACAATCTCAGAAAGAACTGTTGTGGCTTCAGAGACAGCTCTCCTTTATCTCTGCAGGAGGCTCTGTGTGTGTTTTGGCAGCTAGCAAGGTGAGTTCCATTACTATTTTCTCAGGTTTAACTCCACTTTTTACAGTGAAGTGGGAAGGGGAGGGTTTGTCTGGCTTGTTTTATTGAAACAACACACTGCAAAAGTTACTTTCATACTACAGGTAGTAAGAGGAAGATTGGCCTCTCAGGATGTATTTTAAATAATTACTGCATGTAATTTGTAGGGACAAGAAAGAATATCTCTGGGGAAATTCCGTATTGTCTGTGAAAATGTACATACTTTTAGTGTTAAAATGGCATTTCACAGAACCATATTGTACCTAGAAACATGCTTTATGTTTTATTACTTTTTCATAAAAAAAAAAAGTCTATCAGAAGGTAGAATTGTTGTATTGGGATTGCTATTCTCAATCAAATGGTGCTCCTCTCAGCAGCACCATTAATGTGCATTCCTATTTACCAGCAGCCCATCATCAGGTACTGTCAAGGTACATCATTTTTAATGCTGATATTTGGCAACTACAGAATAAATATTAAATTGTTTATGTTAACGATGTCTTAACATCTTACAGTTCCAATAAAATGTGAGTCCTCGTCTGCCATGGCATAACAAGTTGAATACGTCAAGTGTGAAGACTCATATTTCTAAACAGTTGCTTGTGGTAAAGCATATGTTTTAAAGCCTTCATTGCAGTAAATCTGTGCTGGTGGTTAAAAAAAAAAAATGGGTGCCATTTAATTTTTGAGTGATTTCATTTAATTTATTCATATAATTTTCCATATCTTTGAACACAAGGTTTCCAAAAATTTTATGATAATGTATATATTTTATACAGATGTATATCCACACACACACATATGTACACAATATATGCTCTTTATGCTTATCTATGAGAAGGAATAAGTTTGCTTTGTTCAGTGTGATGAATTAGTTATGCTATTTTACAGTAATCTGACTTATTTTCAAGTATCTGGCACAGCAAATTTTTCTTTTGCTTGTATGAATGCATATAAAGAAATAGATAGAATCATCTAATCTACAAAATAGACAAGATAGATTTCAAAAATGTGTCACCTGGAATCTTTAGCTATCACTTTGCATCATATGCTGCAGATCTGTATTTGTTGCTGAAGCACAATACGTGGTAAGTGCTTATATAGTCATAGTTGGAAGGAATGTTTGGATTTCAAGCTTGCATGTAGCTCAATTGAGGAAAAAAATTTAATTTGCCAAAATTAGACTTTAAAAAAACAGACAACAACAACAAAAAAGAAAACAATTTATTATAACAAACTGGTTATAAATGTAAGATTGTACTTGCCTGATGATGAAAACCATAATCTAATCTGGGAAGGAACATATGATCCTGAGTCGGAACAGCTTTTCTCTCCAAAAATACCAGAGTTTTGTTTTTCTGGGTGCAGTTGTGAGTAATCTCAGGGAAGGTCATTTGGGGCTGAGATGGTGGATACCTTAGTTTTAGATGTTGGACTTTCTAGAAAGACTGCAGTTTTCTGAATAGAATGTGATAAGTAAGAAATTTGGGGAAGAAAGCATACGTTATCTGCAAACCTTTACCTCAATTTCTGACAGTATTTCAGGACAAAGGATCAGATTTTTAGTTGTTTCATTCAATGAAGGACATTTTTAGAAGCAACAAGTAACTTTGAAGATCATGCTGTGATACTCTGTACTATATTTTAATTCTGAATAATGAATGCTTTTCATCCAAATGGCATTGGTGCTACTCACTGTTAGTAGAATCTTTGGGGTAAAGATCTTAGTAAGGCTCTCAAACAGATTGATGCTTGGGAACTGGAATATCCAGAAACGTAAGTAATGCTACTTTTGAAGGATTTCTTGTCTGGTTAAAGAACATCATGGTTCAAGGTTCAAATTTATTATGGTCTGGAAATCCAGATAAGTCAAAACTTGAGAAAGAGATCACCTGATGAGTCCTTCTATTTTCCAGTGAAGTATCTGATGCTGACAGTTCCTGGAGGTCAAAGTACTCTCCACGTATTCGGCTTCATAAAGAAGTATTAGGCATTTGGGGAAATCTGGCTCTTCTCACTCATGTCAAAATCTTCTGAAATTTTTCCTCTTCCTCATTATGCTCATTAGTAAAACTGTAGGGAGAAGACAGAAGTTGCAAAGGAACTGTAAGTTAATGTAGCCTGTTTCAGTTACATAGACACTCCATTTTTGGGATAAAGGGGAGACATTATTAAATGGGAAAATGTATTTCTGCACATACTTTAAGAGAATTCAGTAAAGTAGTGCCTTGGGAGTGCAATATTTCCTTACTCTTTTAAATACTGAAAGGGAAATACAGAAGTTCCACTCCACATAACTTCATATGTTTTCTTCAATAATTTAACTTTCATCAGCCTCAAGAATTCTTTATATTATAGTGAATCCACTCCCAAAGTGGTCAGACTCCATGAGTCAGAAGATCTTTGCTGAAAAAATAATAATAATAAAAAAATGGACTAAAGCTAGATGTTTAAAAATATATTTATTTAAAATCTTTCCCTGTATCCCCTAGAGTGTCTCCCTCTAGTTGCTGGGGAGATACTGGTGGCACACTGAGCAGTTTTTGCGTGAATATATTGGGTACAGTTTGCTTTAGAAGAGGAAAGACAGAATGGTTCAGATGCTCCAGGTAATCTGTCTTAATACCCTTCTGCATTTGAGTTTCAAAGCCTTCCATTGGGCGAGCTTGGCAGTGAAAAAAAAAATGCAGCTCACATTTACAGTTCATTGGTTCGTGCCAGTAGGCCACAGATGACCTACTGAGAAGATCCTGTGATAGCATTACTTGGAGGTAAAATAAAATCTCCCAACACCCGCCTTCACCCCACCCCCCTGTCACTGAAACACACCCTTGCTGAGATCCCACTTGCTGCTTGTCAGCTCCTGTCCCTGCTGCTGTGTCAGGGTTAATACTATGTGAAAGGGAAACTGGCAAATAGGGAAAGCCATCTTTGTGTGCGTATGTGTGTGTGAGCACTGCTGTTTCATAGGCTCTGGCAGCTGCTGCATGGCCGATGATGCTTGCTGTCTCTTTTTCACCCTGCCTCCCTGCAGACAACTAATGAATCATTTCTAGCCTGAATACAAGCAGTGCAAACACACCAATGCTGCTGCTGCTGCCGCCGCCGCCACTGCTGCCTCTCTCTACAGGGTTGTAATTTGACACAGTAGACTGCAGCTCTCTCTCGGCAATGATCTTGCTGAACATCGGAAGCACTTGATTTGAAGGTATGCTGAGATTTCACCCCTTCTAAAAATAGCTATTTCTGCTAAATGCTTTATGGGCCAAATGAGGGTGGGAGGGCTGAAGATTTGTAGGTGTGTGTGGAGGGGAAGAATCCTCTTTTTAGATAGCGGTAATGAATCTGTAACTCGTATCAGAGGCAGACAAACTTTATTGTTCTGCTGCAATTTGATGATGCCCTTCACTGGATCTTTTCTTCTAGGTGATGCTTAAATAATGAAATGTGTTTCTGTTATGCAGGAACACTAGGTAAATGGATTAAACTCTTGCTAGATTATTCCATCCTCCCTCCTATTGATGTTTAATCTGTTGTCATTTTCTAGTTACTTTTGTGGTTTCCTGTGAAATAAATACTATATTCAGAGGTTTGCTGGTGCCATGTTTCTTTTCTGTATTAATGTCTGTGGGCAAAGTTAGTAATCATACTGGCTAGCAGCTCTCTCCCCCATGTCTGCCCCCCCTCCCTCCTTCCCCCGCCCCGAGCCCCCAAGCATGGTGCATATTCACAGTGTCTGCTTTGAAGATGTATATTGTCATGTCATGACAAAGTCATGAATATCTTCCACAGAGATGTTGTTAATTAAATTATATATGGTATATGCGTCTGGCATCTAATGCTAAATTAGACCAATTGCAAGTAAATATCTCTCGCCCTTTTTGGTTGGAGGGAGAGATCTTTTGCAGTTGTATGTATGAACACACTATGTATAGCGGTATATATTGGAATTGTTAAGCATGTGAGTATGTAGAACAGTACAATAGCATTTTATTATAGCATATGTATATAAATACTAGTTATTTAGTTAACATGTGCAAGTATGCTGTGTTCAGTGATATAGGGAATACTGCAGGGTTTTTTCATTAACCTCTTTTCATAATTGGCTGTTGCCAATAGTGTTGGGCAGAGATGGTATGCCTTTCCAGGACTGATGTGATGGTCGACATTGTAGCTGTAGGTGGTCTTAGCACTATTTTAACTAAGGTAAATAAAAGTGCATATGAAGACTTCAGTTTTTCTTTTTAAGCTACTGATGTCTACGGTAAAACACTAACTGGGCTTTTATGACTAGTGCAGATAGTGATGCAGAGTTTATATATAAAATAACTCAACAGAATAACTTATTAATGAATTTTGTCACTGCATTTAGTAAATCAGAGTCAGCTTATAAGGTGACTGGAAATATTTAGAGGAAAGACATAAAATTAAAGCAATTGCACTTAACATTAAAAAAAATCACAAAGACTGCAGAGACAGGTAGATAATACTAAGGCTACAATCAACAAAATTCAAATAAGGACTATTACTTAGCAAGATAGAAGAGCTGTCTTGAGAAAACAGCATGAAATATTAAAACAGAGCAATGATAGAATGTAAATTAAAACTTCTCCAGAAATTCAATGCAATTGAAAATAACAGTATACATGAACTGATATGAAAGTTATTCCAGTCACTTTATATTTCACCTTTTTTGATCTGGAGGTGTTACATTTTTATTAGAAAAGGGCTTTCTAGTTGACTAAGCTAGCAAATGAGGAAAACAATTTAGATGAAATCTTATAGATCATAGCCAGTATTTATAAGTGTAGCTATCCTATGAAATATATTTGCATTACTTCTTGTACCTTAAAGGAGGATGTTGGGTCTCTTTTAAGTGACTTGGTTATTTTTGTTAAAGAGATCTGGTGGTCCTGAACAGTGGCTGTGTGCATACTACTTTCTTTTTAATAGGAAAAAGTCCTACTCTAAGTCACAGGATGGGTTTGGTTGGAAGGGACCTTAAACAGTCCCTTAAATTAAACTAGGGATGTGATCATGCTGCAGGCAGACTAGACAGCAACCTTGATTTTTCATAGCTATATATCTGAATGGGTTCCAGCTTGATAACATACAGCATGACTGTACTAGAGGCAGTGAATGGAGGTGCAGTTACTAAATACAACTTAATATATTTGGGTATACCTGGAGCACCTTTTTGAGAAATTAAATGTGTTGAATATTCTAGAATTACAAGTAAATTTCAGCTTTAAAATGGCACATGGTTATTAGGGGTAATAAAAATAACACATAACAAAATCCAGGACTATGCGATGCCACAAATTCCTGTGTGAAAATGAACTGAATATCTGATACATTCTACTTTACTTAATTGATAATTGCAGGCTCTGAAATCTTAAGCATCTCTCTATATATGTGGTCAGTCTCATACTGATACAAGCTACATAAGTGCTTTTCAATATGTACAGAATATGTATCTCTTTGTAGGCCCCTTCATGCTATTTTTCATATGTGTCAGATGTGAACACTCATTGTAGTTCAGATAGGTGTGTGATACTGAGTAAGAATTGAATGTATAAGCACAGAGATGTTCATTTAGGAAATAGATTATTACAGAAGTACAAACCTTTCTGAATTGCCAGGACTAGAAATAAGATGCTTACAATCTCTGGAAAATTAGTATACTCTGATATAAGAATATAAGGGTTTTCCTTTCTGTGTGTCAGATGCCCCACCATGTATCAAAACTAAATATCGAAAATCATACTGACTTTATTCTGAAATAAAGAAGTAGTTGGTCATATATCACTCTTTCCTGTCCATTCAATATTTATGTTGAATGAATCATCATAGAATCATCAAATATTCCAAGTTGGAAGAAACCCACAAAGATCATCCAGCCCAACTTCTGGCCCCACACAGGACCAACCAAAAATCAGACCCTCTGATTTTGTCCAAATGAATGAAGTGTGGTTTGAGAGTCAAGGCTGCTTTTCACTAAATTGCAATTGTTTTAGGCCCTCTTCACTGCTACAGAGTATATCCAGAGTAGCTAAAATATCTATTAGTTAAGATTTTTTTCCTGGGAGTTACGTTTTAGTATTCAGCAAAAGCAACTGACTAAAGTGGAATTTTGTGTAAATCCTTTGTTTCTCCCTTTGATAGCATTAGCTTGTCATGTCCAGTGAGCTCTCTGATAAAATGGCAAGCTACATTGGTAGCATTTCCTCTCCATCATTTTGCAAATCTAGCATAGTACTAAGTAACTGAAATCAATTAAAGATTTTCTGGAAAATGACTGGTACCACTTGTGATGATCTCTCTTCTTATTGTTGATGTTCTAATCTGTCCACCGCAGGTGAGAACGAAGCTTAGCTGACAGTAGCATATACTCATTGGTGCTATAATTAAAAATATATATATATACCAATCTCATGACTAAAAATAGAATCAGAATTTAGCTACAGTGCAGGAAAAATGCAGCTTCTTCAAAGCAACATGTCATGAGAACAGTTTATGTTCACCAGTAAAAAAAAAAAAAGGGCTTTTTTCAGGCTTATTTGCACAGACTGGGCTCTTGGGAAATGACAGTGACAGCATTGCTTTGGCAGAACAGTTAATGATCTTCTGGAGCAGCCGATTGACACTGAAGTTTTAATGTGGTTGTCCTGGGTTTCTTTGCTAAATGTGACCACGCTCTGCTTGATAATATGTTGGATCTGTTGTCTTTCTGTAAAGCACAATTGTAAAACCACCTTTGGCTGACATTTTGGCAAGGAAATTAGAGTGGCTTGTAGGCTTGTGGCTCAACACTTTGGCTTGTACTTATAACATGGGACTCAGTAAGGAAATCAGAGCACAATTTCGAGCTCTGCCACAGATTCTATGAATGGCCTTGAGTAAAGTGCTTAGTATCTCTTGGGCTCTGTTCTCCTTCTGTAAATGGGAATAATGAACTGTTTCCACTACATTCCACTTATTTTTTTCTGCTTCAAAAATGAGACCTTCAGACCAAAGACTTCTTAAATCTGATAAATCTTATGAGATTTATAAATCACTTATAAATCACTTGACAGTCTTCAATGTATGTTGTTGATCAGTAGAAAAATGTTTCCAAGGGCCAGAAGAATCTGAATTGATTCTGAGTTTCTTGGAATAACATTTGGTTTGTTAAAGTTTCTGTTGTGCTCATGGGTATGTTCAGTTCAGAGTGAAGAGCCAGTTTCCTTGATAATGGCAGAGGTTTGGTAGAAAAATTTGCAGTGCAAAAGTCAGGAAATGAGACTACAAGCCAGATTTTATTTTATTTGTCATAAAGTTTTACCTTTTCTGTATTACGAACAGTATAACACTGCTTGTTTCTAAGGCAATAAGTGTTAATATGCTGAGTGTTTGATGTTGATTAGTAATCAGCAGCAGTGTACAATATTACTCTGAAGAACCAAGGGGAAAACATTGTGAATATGATAGTATAGCATAATTTCTCTTCTCTTTTTTCATCTAATAACAATTAGAAAATATCTTTTTTTTTTTTTTTTTTTTAATCATTTTAAGCTTTTCAGTGTGATACCTTCTTTAAGGCCTAAGCTTAGCACAGTGGGCTGCTGGGCAGTCAGCATGCAAACCCCACACTCCACTTCCACCAGGACCAGACTGATTTTTTGTTTTATTTTGTTTTCAGAGGAGCATAAATAATTTATATATACAGGTTCAATTACATTTTTATAGTTTTTGTGTGTGGGAAAAATAACAATAATATCCACTCTTACCAATTTTGGAAAGAAAAGAAGCCCTTTTTGAGACAACGTACCTTGTTTAGTGTTGGCTTAGAAAAATCCTAAATTGAAAATAAAGTCCTCCAGAATCAGGAAGATTTTTTCATGGCTTCAGCATTCAGCTCTTACTGAATATACCTGTAACTCCTTTTACAGTTGAAAAATACTGTTACTTCTGTACAGAGTATGCCTTTTCACTGACATGGAGAGTACATCTCTAGTAAGTACATTGTGGGGCTTGCTTAAAAATATACTCTAATATTAATCAGCAGGGACTTTTATAGATCTGTGCCAGTTTACACCTGAAGGATAGCTGAGCACAGTATCTCTGGAAGAGTGCTGATGAGTTAAACTCTTACTGAAGGTGAATGGAGTTGATGGTGCTTAGTATTCAGCTGGATGAAGCTCACAGTTGTCACTATAACAAGCAATATATGCTTGAATCTGTCCCGTGATTACTGCATTTTTCCTTTTCTATGGTAGTCACAGTTTTACCTATTTGTCAAATCCTTTTTGTTCTCCCAGTCCCATGGCCCCAATTCTGTATATAATTTAGAACATTAATAATATTCTTTGTCAATTCCACGAGTATATTTCTTCCTTTCTCTCTTGTTTACTGCTTGCTAATTACATTTTGTATGTGGCAGTTTGAAATCTTAGTGGGACATGTCATGTGACTGCTAATGCTCTGCAGATCTCTATTACATAACCTTTAAGTAGTTTGGGAAAATGTGCTTGTGTCATACTGGGCGCAACATAAGGCTCTGTCTGATGCCAACAGTCTGATAGTGGTTTATATATATATACACACATATATAGAGAGAGAAAGAGAGAATGACTGTAGAAATCTTATGGATGGTTTGTTCTGGCACAAGATTTATGCCCTCACTGTCAGGCCAGTTGTCTTACTTCCCTGCAATGCTTTGCATTCTGCTTTTTCTGCCTTTCCTGTAGGACAGAAGAGGAGAGGGGTTAGCTTTAAACACTCTGACATACCAGGTAATGATTGCATGAATATTAAATGTAGTATGCTAGGATCCCTTCTGTTTTCCTGATAGGTTTGTTCATTTCAGATTTGAAATAATCAGAGTACAGAATAAACACAGAAAACCTCTCAGTCTCTCCCTGACCCCTTCCCTTGGCTATGGATCTTCATAGGGTTCTGGTGCATTATGCAAAACGAACACATAAATCAATAGAGATTAAAAAAAAATAATAAAAAATGCTGTGTAAGGATGTTCAATTTTTGACGTTTGGTAATTCATTGGGTTGCTGGTTTGCAAAAGGAGACTTTTTATAAGTGACAGCAATGTATCTGCTCGTAGAATTACAGTTTGTCTCTCTTTTCCTGACCCAGCACCATCTTTTGGTCCTACTTCACCTATAGTTTCACATTTTTATTGCCTGGAACATATTGACATGCTATCCAATTCAGCTTATGTACTTTACTGTTGACCGATCAGTACTGTTCCCTGAAGAAGGTAAGTATCAATTGGTTTACTGGCCAAGATGTGAGCCTTGGAGGATGTGATGCTTGATATACCATGTGTTCTGAGTAAATCAGAGTAAATCTTTGTACCTCAGTTACTTTACCTACTCAGAAGGCTTAGTAACAAAGAGCTCCTGTAGCCTTGCAACAAAAGTTGATGTTAAGAACTAGAAACAAGTAGATGATACACTGCATGATTATTAATTTATTTTTTTTAATGAAGACAAATTATGGAAGTTTATCATTTTATATTGAAATCTGTGATTGTATGAATCTGCATTTTATTTTGCCCCTAGGATTTAATAGCACTTTTTAGTAAAAGCTCATTACAAAGTGCTTAACAATGATGTTTGATATTGTTCTGTTCATTCAACAGATGAAAATTTTTCAATTTGTTTTGGGTTTATTTGCTCACGATCATTCAGCAGGGTCAATGGCTGATCTATGGATACTGATTATAGAGCCCTGTCCAACATTTTCCTTTGTATTGGTTCTCCTAATTAAATGTTGGAAAGTGGGGAGGAGGAAGTGTTGATATTTTAAAACCAGTCTTTTGTTTCACATTAAATTGACTGTTTCCCTATGTTCTACTCATAGTAGAGAATTTGAAGATTTATTATTATTTTTAAATTACTATTACCGTATATCATGGTAGGTATAGTCAATTTGTCAGTTTTCTAATGGCTGATTGGTGGTCTACAGAGTACACTGAAACTGCAGATTGTGTGCAAAAGACCTCTCTCACTGGAGGTAGGGGCCTCTGTTGCTAGACAGTCTTAAATCATCTATATGATGATTTAAGGATGTACCATACATTTCCCTGCAATTCAGTAGTTTTGGCTTATTTTAAGAATAAGTGGGTACAGTTAACTGTGCTCTGTTATCATAGTTGTTGACTGCTGTATGAATTAGGATAAGGACAAAGAACCTAAAGCTTTGCATTATAATAAATAACCCAATGTCTGTTTTGTCTGAAGTGCCTGTGCCAATTCTGACCTGTCTGTGCTTTGTGGTACCTTGCCAGTGATGACTTTCAGGGAACAGAAGCTGTGATGGTCTTTTCTTGATGATTCCTATCAGGGAAGAAATACAGGCATGGGTGTTGTAAACTTTAGACTAGCATCCTGTAAAAATACTCTTGATAAGGATCTTGGACAGAAGGGAAATCCTTCGTGTTATTCCTACAGTCATAGATCTAATGGTGTAAATGGACTTTAGTTTATTTCCTACAATGGTGGTCAGCACATGTCTTTTCATAGAGAGAATACAATTTCAAAAGGTGAAAAGTATCTCATGAAGACAGAGTAAAGCAACCCTGCTCAGTGACTTCTTTGTAGATGCTGATCCCAGCTGCTAGATGCAAGGGAGAGTTTTGCCAACTTTGATAATAATAGGTATTAATTATCATCAATTGTAAGCCTTATGGTTAGCTTTCAACCTTTCTAGTTTTCTCTTTATAAAATTCCTATTTAACTTCAGTAAATACTTTTAAAGGGAAATGAAATGTGTGTTGTGAGTAAATAAACCCCTTATGTTTCATTAAAAGTAACTATCAACTTTGATGTAATAACTGTGTTCTAAAAGTGACACTGAACTGGAGCTCTTTATGATCTGCAGGAAGAACTGCTGGCCAGGTCCAGGTATCAACCTTATTAAACCAGACACTGAACATCACTCAAAGAGCTGTCAGTCCACATATACAACTGGATACAGCAGAGTGATGCAGCAATAGAGGGAACACAAAGAAGCCACTCCCTCCCCTCAATTTTTAGACACTTTCCATAGGAAGATACACATGAAGTGTCATGTTTCCTCTCCCTTGCCGTATTCTAGGTTATGTAAATAAGATTAATCTCTTAGGTAAAAAGTTATAGCATTTTTAAGCAAGTAACATTGCTGATTTTTAATATAATTTTATTTAATATCATAAAAGAGATTGTGCTGCTACTGAAAAGTATTCTTTTCTCAGCTCAGATTTCCTGTAACTAAGTAACAGGAATTTTTCCCTGACATGACTGTAGTGTGTAGATGAAAATGAGTGTAGTTGAATAAGAAGGGATACTAAGTACTGTGTGCTTTGGTGTTTTGACAGTATTTATTCCAGGCCTTGTAGGATACTAGAGATTATATGGCAGGAATTTACTGTGGTTTTCTTGTTTCTTATTCTGAAGCATTTGATATCTGATTTTGCCTAGACAACATGGCTCTGGAATCTGATTTAGTATGGCAGTTTCTATCCCATTTCCTTACAAGTCCAAAGAATGACTGTTAGGTAATACTGCATATCCATTACTGTTTGAGCAGGGTTTGTGGATTTTTTAAAATGGGAGAAATTCTTTAGCCAGAGTATGGGGAAAAAAAAATCAGAGATAACTTTTTCATTATTTTTTTTTCTTTGTAGAACTGGGTCTAATCATTTAGTGGTTATAGTACCACCTTTTAGTCTCATCTAGCAGAAATTTCTATTTGGTATGTCCTGCAATGCCTTAGGAGAAATATTGATAATGTATGCATTTTATTCTACAAAGGAGAGAGGTCTTTTGCACACAACGAAAGGTGTTTTGGAGCAGAACATTCATTAGCACTGGTGTGTTTTTGTTCTTCTGGGGAGGGGGCTGGATCAGTGTAGTTTGCCTACCATGAAGCTCTGTGTGTACAAGTTCTTTATACAGGTGATACTGGATGCAGTAGGATTTCCCAAAGAATTGGATGAGGAATGAAAAAGTGGAGGGGCTTAAGAGAAAAGACAGTGGGAAATGAAGGGGTTAGGGGGAAGAGGCAAACAAATCTTGATGTTAGAATTTATGTAATTAAAAGGTAACCATCCATTCATTTTCCATACATATGAGGAGTTTCTTCTGGTGTCTGTCCAGATGTGCATACTGTAATTGTTTCATATATGAGATAGTTTGGTCAATTTAATACTGAGTTCAGAAATGCTTTTTATTAAATACTGATGAATGAGAATATCATTCTCAATTCCTTGTCATTGGCCGAGTCTTTCTGCTCAGTAATATACTACAATTTAGCTTTTATTTGTAAGCCTGCTGTTTCTAGACCATTGCCCCTTCAAAATTACAATTCACAGGTAAGCATAGTGGAACTGTCTCTGACATCATCAAATCTACCTTGAGGATAAAAACAATATTTTGTTCGTGGTGTAAAATAATAGCCTAGAGGACAGAATTTTCATAGAAATTGTGGCTCTTAAAAAACAAACAAACAAACAAAAAACAGATTTGAGGCATATAGCAGTATATAATTTGTATTAGGTATATATTGTTAATATATAATATTATATATTATATTGCTATATTATTTTTATTATCTACAACACTAAAAGTATATTTGGTGACACTAACTAGGTAGAATAACACATGTCCATGAGCTACAGTAATTTTAAAGGTCCATGTTGTTCCTATAATCAAAGTTTTATAATTTATTGCAATAACTTCAGAGCTGGAAAGGTTTTCATTCATAATAAGTATATGCAACATATCTTTTTCAGATATGTGCACAAATCCCATTGTTCTGATCCAGTGCAAGCATGCATGGGAAGAAATGTGTGGATGTTTATAGTCCCATCAAACCTATTTTATGGAAAGCCTGCAAAGTCCCACAGGAAAACTATCTCCATACATCATTATTGGATTGATAATAGAATATTATTACATAAATAATACAAGCATCAAGTAAATAGTTCAAGGGAATTATCAAAACCTCCTACTCTGCATTGCATGTCACTTAAAATTACAATATACATTCAAAAGGGAAGGAGAGAAATATAAGAAATGAATGATATTATTTCCATCATGAATAACTGAAACAATTTATATATACTGTTAATTACTTAAAATACATTTTAAAGCTTTGCCTTTTTTGTGTCAGTGTAGGGTTTATATTCAAGAAATGTGAACTGAAACTGGAACAAACAAAATGAAGGACTATATGAATAAGCCCGGAACTTAGTTTATGTAATGAGAGAATTAAAGAAAAGAGTTTATTCTGTGTAGCCTAATAGTGACTAAACAACTAGGTCTGGTACTGTCTGGTTTCTCTACTAATTCTGCCTCTTACAATTTTTAAAGTTAAGTATATAATGCTTAGTGTTCCAACTCAATCCCCAGGATTGTCAAAGTGATAGAATTTTCTCCAAATATATAAAGCCGTTCCTATTTAGTGTAAATTATCAGTAGCATCTCTCTAAGGCTTAACCTAGCTTCTGTTTTTATTTTACCTAAGTGTTTCATGAACTTGTTCCCTGTCTGAATTCATTAACTGTCAATAAACTAATTCCTCAATGTTCTACATGAAAGCTGTTTATGTAAGGAAAACCCTTTTCCTTTTATATCAACAGCTCTTTGTAATCTTCACATGGTGCCTGTAGTATTTTTCTCAGTATAGGTGACTAAATATTTTAAAATGCATAGTTCCTAACTAAAAGATGTGTCTGTTCTGGAAGCCCTAGGTTCCTACTAAACTCTCACTGCCATAATATTTGCTGTATTGTGAATACTTCTGGTGTTTGCAAAAGCAGATTCTTATTTCAAATTGTTATTCCTGTGGGGTCAGATATGCTGGGTTTTTATTTGTTATGTCTAAAGAATACCTGCTTGGGTTTTATGCAAAATGGAAGTCAATTGTGAAGATGGAGGTGGGGAAGAATCCAGGGAACTTTAACACCTGAATAACAGACTCAGAGGGGAACATCTGTTATTACAGTGAAGAACAGGACAAATGATTTAAAGAACATAACAGTTGATAAAACAAATAGCATGTAATGGCACCTTAAAACATGATGTGCCTTCATGTCAAGCAAATGCAAGGCATCAGCAGTCTCTGTGTCAAAGGCAATGAGGAACTTGTTAGTGCATCTACATATCTTAAGCTCACACAGTCCTTTTTCTTCTGGAAGGCTAGTGTTGAGGGTAGTTGTGGTTGTACTCTGTCATGTATGGCTTACTCATAGGCTGTATCTTGCATTCAGTCCATTTCTTCGAGGTCTACATAAGCAGAATTCCTAATAAGTTGAGGCAAAAGTGTGTTTGTTTTTTCATCATTATGGCCACTTAACTTTGGCTAAGGGGAAAAAATAATTTAAAATAGATTTATGTAGTGAGAAACAAGGACTAAAATTAAACCATTATCCTCCCTGTTCCTCTTTTTCCCAGGCTCAACTACATTCCTCCATTCCCAACTCCTCTGCCAGCCCCTGGAGCCAGAGGGCTGCAGGTGGTCTGTTGCAGTCCCTCCACTTTTCTCTGGCTCCATTGTGGGGGGTCTCCCTGAGGACCTTTGCCCCGGCACCTGCAGCACCTCACTCCCTCCTCCTCTTCCTCTCGGCATGGTGCTGGCAGGGGCCGTTCCTCACACGTTTTACCTCAGCCCTGGCTGCCCTGCAGTGCGTGGCCCTTCCCTCATGCTGCCCCAGAGCCCTCTGGAAGTGGCCCCTGCCTTGCCTCAC
The DNA here is from genome assembly GCF_047663525.1 of Anas platyrhynchos. Classification (NCBI taxonomy): domain Eukaryota; kingdom Metazoa; phylum Chordata; class Aves; order Anseriformes; family Anatidae; genus Anas; species Anas platyrhynchos. The sequence goes on from NC_092602.1 coordinate 13,525,981, forward strand.
AGGGCCCTGTGGCCTGTACCTGGGCACAGGCACCTAGTCCATTTAGAAGACTGTTAAATTTAGAAGATCGTTCAACAAACACCAGAGGTTATCTCTCTGGAAGTGGATGTGTGCAGCACAGGGTAGCCTCAGCTTTGCCACACGGGGCCTTACTGCCTACGCTGGGCACAGACATCTGTGCAGACATTCCAGAAAATTCCTTTTGCATATGTACTTACAGCTTCTCATAATAACTTGTGAGTCAGTTTCCACTTTCTTGAAAAAAAAAAACCTTAGGATATTTCATGGATGCTTTCAGGGAAGTGGTCAGTTGGAGAAGCGGTAAGATGGATGGGAATGGCAATAGTGGTTTTGCACCTTTGGTCTGAGGAGGCAGTAGTCAAAGGAACTTCCTACAGGTGGCTGAGGCCCAACAGTCTGGTAGTAATTCTCCTTCCTAGAAGGGGTCTGACATTGGTTTTAAAAAAAAAAAGAGCCTGAGGAAACCTCCAGCACATAATGTTTTTTGAAATGAGTAGCATAGTGTCTGTGAAGAGCAAATTGAATTTAAATCAAATTGAAGTTAATAGCAGAACTTCTTTAAAGTCAAAATAGCAAGTAACCTGTGTCTTTAAATATACATGCCACAGACATGTGAAGGGAGAAGGTAGAGCAGGCACAAAACTGAAGACAATTCAGAGCCTCTCAGGCATCTGCTTCAAGTAGAATGAGTCATTAATAGATACTAATTTTTTCTTTCCATAAAAGCGGAAGAGAAGGTCAAGCCTAAAAATGGTTACATTTATGGTAAATTTTCCCCTTTAAAGATCTGTTGTTTTTTTTTTTTTTGCCATTATTGTTTTGGCTTTACGTTTGTACCTGAACTGGTTACCATGGATTATTGCCACCCTTTCCATTTTTTCAGTCCTTAGAAAAATTGCAGTACAGTTCTGCTGGAGGCCAGACTGGAGAACAGGTAGGGAATTAATTTAGCATACAGAAACCAGGCTTATTTGTTTTCTTAGTCCTAGGGCTGTTTTTGTATACAATCTGCATGTTTGTTTCCACGCAGTTTTGTTTGAGATTGGTTGTATTTAAATAATTCTACCTCAGTGAGGTAAAAGAAGGTTTGGAGATATAGAGGCCCTAGCTTTTATTGGTTTGGGACTCTGTATGTGCAAGTCTGTCTAGAAAAAGATGTAAGTAGTTTACCTTTTTACAAGGATGGGCTCAATGGTTAAGAAGTGCTAAATGCATTATTGCATAAATGTATTTTAGTAGATTTGATAGATTCATATGATGCACTTCATCTTTCATTTGGGGATTTCAGAGGACTTAAATTAATTAACAAAGTCCTACTGCTCAGTTGTTAGGTAAGAATGATTTTTATCCTCATTTTCTTTACAAGTTTTTGCAACAAGTCCGTGATCTGGGAATGAAACCTGGATTTTCTGTCCACCCTATAGCTTTAGTCCACTGAGTAAACTTACCAGTAAATACATAGACTTCTGTAAAATATATATATTATTATATATATTATATATAATTATATAATATATATAATTATATATTATACATATTATATAATATATATAATTACAATTATATAATATATAATTATATTATATATAATTATATTATATATTATTAATTATTATATAATATATAATATATTATTATATATTTATTATTTATATTTATATATTATATTATTATGACTATTACAATGTTTGAGTCTTTACTTTCCTGATGCAGAAATAAAAATAAAAAAATAATAAAATTAACATATATAAACATATAATAAAATAAAAAAAACACAAAGCAACAGCAAAACAAAAATTAAAGTAGTTGTCCACTGCTGTGTACAACTAGCTTTTCCTTTATAGCTTGACCGTCCATGACTGCGTGTGACAAAGACAAATACTTTTATTGGCTGCTTAACAGGTGCTTATAGTTCCCAACAGGAAGATAGTAACTATGTGAGACTCACCCTGCAAATACATCTTTTTAGCCTTTTCCTGTATAAAATGGAGGCAGAAGTCAAAAATGGGGGCTATCAGGGAGTTGTTCCTGTTGCAGAAAAGCAAACTGCATTCATTACAGTTGCTGAAATACTAATTCATTCTTGTTATTTCAGAGAGATTGCTGAAGCAAAATAACTTGTCATACATTGCGAAAAGTTCTCCATTTCAGTCACTGGCAAACATTTTCTCCTGTTATCCAAATGAGATTTTTTTTTAATTGTTATTGTTACGTAATGGTATTCAGTTGCTCCTTCTCCTTACTTGATGATTTACTAGTTCGTAAGATATACTTGGGATTGTTTGCAACTCAATTTGATCACTTAAGGTTCTGTTGAGGAGTTAACCTGAATTCATTACTGATTTCTGTAGTGACCTATCATGAGCTAATTTTTTCTGACTATAAATCATTGATGATGTCTTATTCACTTAGCTGGAATAGTACAGGTGTATGCATTTGGCCTTAAAGTCTTCAGACTGTAGTTGGTAGTTGTTTTATGACTGGGATCTGAAATAGGCATGTCTGTGATGGTGAATGGATAGGAATAGATCTGTTGCTGATACCTTAAAAAATAAAATAAAATAAAAATCTTTCTTTAGCTGATGGGGAATTCTCCTGTTCCTAAGCTCCTGCAGAGAAACAGGAGATTGCTAGAGGTTTCTAGGAAATAGTTCTTCTTGAGAAAATCAGGCCAGGATCTGTCTTCTTCTTTAGAATTTAGAAGAAAAAGTGTATTTAAAGACTTCCTTTTTTCTTACACGAGCAGTGGCTAGAGTTTAGCATACTGTCTGCAGTGGAAGTTTATTAATGTAATCGCTCAAGCTTCACACAGTTAAAATATTGAAGGAATCAGGCTGGCGGTGAGCCTAATCACTGTGCAAAAATGAGCCACAGCAATATTAACCTTTACTGTTTGGAGCATTTTCAGTGTCTCTCCAGTGTGTTTATCTAAGCTTGCCAGCAGGACGTGCAAGGTAAATACTTAAAGGAGATATGGTTGCTTTTTGTTGTTGTTGTTTGTTTATTGTTATTAATGTATTCCAATCTTTGCAATAATGACTTTCCTGCAGAGTTAAAATAGAATGTGCGCTGATGTGTTGTGTGGAAGGTAAAGTGCTGGAAGGTCAACGGAAAGATTATACTCTGATTTTTCTGGTTGCATTGTTCTCATCATCTTGGAAGGAAATGGTAATACAAGGCTTGGCAGCAAATCACTTAGTGTGGCACTCCCTTTAACATACTGGAATTCTGTCCAAACAAGGGTTTAGCAACCTATTTACAGACCTCTCAAATCTGTCACCCAGGAAGTGAGACTTTCACAAGCTGACTCAATCTCATTCTCTTCTCTCACCTATGGCTGTTTCTCTGTCATTTACACCGTGACACGTGTAAACATAGCATATGACATTTATTGATGTCATATGCTAAGTGCATTTTGTCCTGCTTCTTACTTCCTACGTTTCAGAGTGTCTTTTATGTATTATTATGCTCTGTGCATACCATGGAGCAGTGGAAGGTCCATGGGCAAAAAGGCACTGGGAAAGTGCTGGCTAGCAAGACATTTTTCAGAGGAATTACAGAAGCTGTACATAAGCCAGCAGTAGCCTTGGACTTTGGCCCTTCTGTTTTGTGCCCTGGTTACCTTGCTCTTGTCACTGACTCAGGGAGAAAAGAAGCATCTTTCTCTGTACATGTGTACAGTCATGACATGACTATGGATTCCAAATTCTGGTAGGGAATGTGTAGTGCCCTGAACTGTTTAACTACTGACCTACCTGTTGAACCATTGACTTGATGAAGAGTTCTTGTCAGTCATTTCAAAATAGGTGAGGTCATTGTAAATACTACCCTAGTACTTGCACCAGTAGTTAGAAATACATGGTACTTGCTTGAGAAAGAGAGAAAGCAAAAACCTTGATAAAGGTTTTTAACCTTTATTTGTACCTTTATCAAGGCAAAAACCTTGATAAAGGTACAAATTCAAGAAGGATTTTAAGTTTGTGGAGCTCAATTAGTCTAGATTGCTTTAGACAGAGGATTTGTATTAACAACTTATAGCGGCAGTGATAAATACGATATCCAGGAGAAACAGAATCTGGTTATGAGGAAAAATATTTTAAGCTTCAACGAATCTTCAAAGTAACCATATTCCTTAAATGATGGGAAGCAGAAAATTGCAATGAATCTCAATTTCATTAACTGGATCAAAGAGGAAGATAGATGTGCCCTGCATATCATCCTTTTGCATATAAAGGATTGAGATGGTGGTTTGAGAAAATGAGACAATCCCTTAACTAGTCTTCATATAACTTAATAGGAAAGTCAAAATAAATTGATTCTCACTTCCTGGGCTTAATTCTGAACCTGTGATAATTCAGCTGTTTAACTTGCATTTATTCAAAGAGCTCCCCTGAACAAGGGCAAGAGTGAGCAGCTATTATAGGCACAGTTGCCTGTGAATTGAAGGTGTAAGCACAGATGTATATGGGGTTTCAGTGATCTGAGAAATTACTCATAAGAAAAGCAAGTGGGAGGTCAAAGTAAATTTGCTGTAAGTCTAGCCAGAAAAAGGAGCAGTTATAGCATGAGTCAGAAGTAGATCATAACCAAAGAACAGTGCTCTGTCAGTGTGGTACTTCAGCTTTAAAATTTAGCTGGAGAAATAAAAATTTCAATTTTAGTATCTGTCTTAGAGTGGAGGTGAACTACATCTTAAAAGTGCCCATTTTACCTTTTACTGTAAGAAAGCCTAGACAACTAGATCAATGTAGATGCTTTTATACCTCTAATAGTAAATAAAATAATCCCGTGAAGATTTAAATATTTTTTTGTAAGTATGTCATTCATTTTTAATAATAATGAACACCTTCTATCTATATAATTAGAATAAATTTTGGAAAACGTTCAGGTAAATATTGATTCATTCCTAATTTCTGTGTATAACCCAAAATTCTTACCATCTGGAAAAAATGGTTGTATTTCTTAAGTGGTGGATAGGACCTGAAGGCTCCAGTGTGATGTTAGAGTGTAGCAGTCCCAATTTATCCTCCAAAGGCTGAAAATTTCCTTTGATTAGTCCATTAGTGCATGGCCAGAATGACAGATTATTCACCTGTAGCGCTAAAGCTGTGGACTGCAGTGTTTTTGGAATGCGGGGGGAAGCCTGCAGTGCTCAGGTGGCTGTGCTGTAAGACTAGTCTGTTTGTTAATGTTTTTGGCTGCGTATGTAGGCACAGGTCCAGCAAGGCTTATGCCAAAGGACTTGCATTGGAAAAAAAAAAAATGCTTTTTCTCTGCAGGTTCAATTTCTATTTTGGCAAATACATTTAAACATGGTCATGAAATTATTTATAACTATCAACAGAGCCCAGATACCAGGTGATCAGCGCATTAACAGTGGTACTGCTGTTTACCACATAAGTTGTTGAAAGTACTGTGCGTAGGAGAGGATAGAAAAATTGTGGACTTTACAACACAAACTCAAGACGTTGTTTGTCTGGTGATGGGAGACTGTTTTTGCCAAAGTGATACATTTTCTATTGCCAAAATGGGGATGTCAAACTCAGATGATTTGGCTATTGTAGGTACCAGCTGTTACCAGATGCTTTTGTTCATGTGTGAGAATTCTTTATAGAGATGAATCTATAACTCTTGTGCTGTTGTTTATATCAAATGGAGTTAGACATTTTCCTGACATTTTCCCATAAAAGCCACCTCAAATCTTTTTTAAAGGATTTGCGTTTTTTGTTGATTATACTTTAGGTTTAAAGGCCTGATTCTCCTTAGACTTCTGGTGGTATAATTCCAGGATAATGCCAGGAAGAAAGACACAAGTTACATGAGTGCAAATAAAACAAAAATTGGTGTGGCTGATGCATAATGCATCTAAATAAAAATCAATAGCCCCATGGAAAAGATGGGTATTATTTTTGACAGTGTGCAGTTTCTGCAGACTGATGCAGCAGCTTGAAGCTGATCATACATGTTGCTAAAAACTGAGGTTTAAATGCTTTGCTGAATGGGGATATAGCTGTGAAAGCTCTGATCTAATATTCATCTCTTGACATACAGACCACTAAATCCTTTGTAATTTTACAAGACATGAATGTGAAGTATTTATTAATAAGTGATGTGAATTTTCACATTAAAACAAATCTTCTGGAAGATTTAATATTGTCCAGCCATAAGCTAAACAAGTTTTTCCTAATTTGTAAATTAGCTAAATTATTTGATAGTCACACTGCATGAAAGAAATACTTGGTACTGTAGAGATGTCATTTGTGTATTTATCTTAGCTTATACTTTTTATCTTGTCATGTTTAAAATATAAAGCAAAACCTCCCTGTAGATAACCAGATTGGTATGCTTCCCAAGAATCACATTTCTTTCTCTTGCCACAGTGTTTATTGACATGTTCTGTCATACTTCGTTGAGTTTTTTTCAGACATGCAGTTAAGAGTGCTTTTTAGAAGTAAGTCCAGCACATGAATAATTTCCATCAGGACCTCACATCCAGAATGTACAGTGGCTTTGAGTTTGTCATAAAAACTTCGGCAGCAGACTCTTCCATTGAATTTAGGATAGATTTCTGTGGCTACGTGCTTAAATAAAGCATGTAATTTGCACAATTTAAATTTGGGAGAACTTGGCAAAGTAGTTGAGAACTGATGTTAGCCTAAGCAAGAGCCATTAAGAAAACCAGGGTGAATGTGAATGTTTTAAGCTGAAAAAGCAAAGCAATACAATATTCAACACGTTTAAAAAAAAAAAAAAAAAAGAGTAAAATTAAGGCAAGGAAGTGATAGAGACTTCTGTAAATGTGAGTTTGTTCAGTGTAACTCCCACCATTTCTAGTTTTTGTGAAGAGTTACCAGCTTGATGGAGCATGTGTTTGTGTGCTAAGAAGGTTACAGAATATCTGCTCTAAAAATGAAGAGGGAGCACAAACTGTTGGTCATCATTGATAGAGAAAAGGGTGGCAGAGCATTTTGGGAATTGCATTAATATGGTTGTTGAATAATTCACTCACTACTCATGGAGCACTAATATTGTTTAATTTCTCAGATTTTTAGGGAAACAGCTTGTTTAAAGTGTTCATTGCAACATAAACTATTGGAAAAGTGACCTGCACATTTATATGGCTTGAGATGTAATGTTAATGGGGAGATAGTACCAAAGTCAGAGCAGACACATACAATGACTTTTTGTATACAATATTTTTGTTTGTTTGTTTGTTTTCCAAAAGCACTGAGCATGCATCATGAGTACAGTATACTGGCCTTTTAGAAGACAGAGCTACAAAGAATTGCTGAGTTTCTCTCTGGAAAGGAGATAATCATCTAAATCAAATAGAAGTCCCTGTTTATTGGCTAAGACAGAAAGATGCTAGTATTTTCCCCAAGGTAATAAAAAAAATGGAGCGCTTCAGGGACAATGATGTTATACACTGCATGCACTGTAAGGGCTCTAAGTGGGAGGTGAGCTAAGTGGAAATGCAGACCAATTCAGTGTCATTGTATTTTGCACCCACACTTCCTTATAGCAGCTGCACGTACTAGAAAGCATGCATACTGTCTCACCTGCCAGACCACCTATTTAGGAGGAGAGAGTCAAGCTAGATTTGTCATAAACATGACCAATGTTTGATTGCATAGGTTGCTGTCACTTTACCACTACGTACTAGATAAATGGGACAAATGCAACCCCATTGTTTTAAGTCCTGTGTTTACTGACATAAAATACAGATTTGGATCTGGGGTTCAAGTTTTTGAAGCAATTGGGTAGAAAAGAAGTATTACTTAGACATCTTATCAGAAGGGCAAGTAAGAACTTTAGCAATAGATCCTAGGGCTTCTGTAATGCCATATCTGGTATTCTAAACAATACTGCCTCTCTGTTACAGTTTTACAGTAGTGGTAAGTTTTTTTAATATTATTTTATTTATTAATTTATTTATATTTAAAGACCAAAGCTTTGGATAATTTTTGTTACGTTAATCTGGAAGGAAGCAGTTCATTTTGCCAGGCAGTTCATTGGTCAAATCAAAATAGACAATATTTTTTTCTACAATTTTCTGAATTAGTTGGGATGTGCGTATTGTTGTTTATCAAGTGTTTTTCTTGTGTCATCTGTCTTTTTATTTTATCATTCTGGTAATGTAGACCATGGGATGTTTCTGTTCCAGTCCTGTGATTACATGGCTGGATAGCCTCCAGTACAGCCTATTGTTCTTTGTTTGAGTTGCAAGTGACAAGTGAGCTCTAATTTTTAAATTTATTTATTAAAAACTCTAGTCAACAATCTTACAATTCACAATCAAGTTCGCTATTCATCTGAAGCTAGCTCTGTATAATTAACCCTCAGTCTAAACTTAGCATTTTCAGAAGTGTTTCATTTCTATTTCCTGTCATAATGGGATTGTTCAATCGGGCTAAGATTGGGAGGATATTTGAACAGAGATGTCAGGAATCAAGCACCAGCACTGAGTGGTTTTACTGATATGGACAATTAGGAATCGCTTTTCCAACTTACATATCATGCCCATGTTATTTTACCTACTGAACTATATGTATAATCCATCATGGCTATGGTACTTGTGTGGTTCCATGTCATTCTTACAGTTTATTCCTAAACTGCTTGACTTGAAACACTTCTTTGTCATTACAAAGAGGCTGAATGAATTATCCAAGCTCAGTGGTTGAGTCTGTGGAGCCAGGAAGTTGATCTGCATTCCCTGAATCTCATTCTTGTGCTGATGACAAACATTTCTTACTCATTTATACTCATTGATGCAACGAAAGAGGTGATGTAACATTGGACATTAACAGCCCGAACTAGTGGAACAAGCAATACTTTTAAAGATCACAAACTTGTCACAAACAATCTAGAAAATGAGTACCTGAATACATTTTAAGCTTGATAATTTGCCTATCACTAGAGCTTATTTTACAAAGCAGCAAGTGCCTTTTTAGCTGAAATCATCAGGGTCTCATGTTATCAGCCTCTTATAGAATTCAGTTTAGCTCATTGCCACCAGTTTGTTGTTGCTTTGCCATTTTGTAGTTGTTACTGTTACATCTACCACACAGCAAGAATTAAAATTCAAGAACATTACCTTGAAAATAAAAATCAACAGCTCTAGAACAGTTGCCAGTTACCTGATAACCAGAACAGTTTGGACTATGGACATCTGTCCTGTTCTTATCTCTTCCAGGAGAGGGCACTGGCAATACACAAGACATTTTGCATTATTATATGTAAAAACTCCATGGGCGTTTCCTTCAAGGTGGTAGACCCTGTGAAAGACCCAACTAAAACACAGAGTACTAAGATGGATTTTATAAATGGGTTAAAGTGTACTAGTAGGAGGTGGGGCAGGTGTATTGTCATCAAAATCTGAGCCAATCAGGAGTCCAATAATTTGTGTCAAATTCAGATCCTACTCTATGGAATCTAATTTTAACACTTCTCTGGCACTGGCCAAGTGGAAGAAAGAGTTAACTATTGTTATCTTCTAATTAGAGCTAGGTAAAATATTGCCTTTTTCCTTCAATCTTATTATTTGCCCATTCTCCTGCAAAAGTATAATTAATATAAATTAATTTAGATCATCAGTTCTTTTGCTTCAGTAACATTCAGAACTCCTTTTTGTTTACTTTAAATAACTAATGACATAGGTCATGTTTTATTGAAAGAAAATGCTGGCATAAAAGGAACATTTTATATCTTCACATGAACATGCTTTGAATGGATGTGCCAGCTAGGAATGCTGAAACAGCAATCTTCGAATACTCTCATGCTTCACAAATGCCAAGCTGGAATCAGGAACACTGAATGGAATAATGAATGCTCATGCAATCATGGGATTTAAAGCTAACAAATGGCATGAGTGGTAAGGGTGGGTGTAGAAATTTTTAACATGACGTGACATAATTCTAAGAATGTAAAGTTACTTCAAAGCAAAGGTCCACTTAATTCAATATACTTTCTTTGGCCATGATCAGTAGTTTCCTTGGACAAAACTGAGACCAAATTTGTAGTTGCATTTTGCAGGTATTTTCTTCCAGGCTCCAACAATTTGCTGCTGAAAGAGCTGCTGTCCATAATAATCTTTGTGGATTTTTCACATAACACTTGCTAAGTAACCTGGCATAAAAATCTTTCTCTTAAGCAGTCTCTTCACCAAAACAAACAAAAAACAAAGCCCTTACTGAAAGTATGTATGATCTCATTAATTGAGCTGCTTATATGTAGTTAATTCAACTTCCATCCTGGCTGACATTCCACAAGTTCCTTGAAGTGTGAGATGCTCATGGATCACGTATAAGGCTATTTACTCTGGATCAAGTTTACTTGGTAATGATACCTTTCAGCTTCCATAATTTCCTTTATTCTAAAATAAAGAAAATAAAGATAAAGAATGGCAGCATACAGTCATGGCACATCTTGCTGGTGTGTTGTTGACTGGTCACCTTGATTCGTATCATCTGCCTTTTCCTGTAGGAGGAATTGATGCTGAATTCTCTGAGTCTTCTTGCATTGCTTATAGTGCCAAATAGAATAAATTGCTTGCAAAGAATCTGTAATAAAGTGGATTTCAAACTAGAGAGACAAGTCTATATTTAGTTTAATTAAAGGGACTAAAAATCAGGCAGGAAGGGAGATTATGTGGCAAGAATCCCTAATCTGCTGAGAGAGAGCACTGTTGCTAGCAGCAAGGCCAGTTAAAAGATGAAGCAGGTTCTAAAACATTTTTGGAGCATCTCTCTGTTTTGTCATATATGCAGCTGTTTCTCCTATTTTTTTTTCTTTATTTCATTTAAAATAGTCACAAAAAATGGTTCCATCTACTGCTCCTTGGGCTGTCATTTAATTAGAAACTATTATTTTCACCAGTTTTTGGTGGCTAATGAGCCTGAATTTCTCTTCCGTGCCTTTGCCCCACAAGTAAGGTTTCAGATCACCTTCTTGTGTAACTTGATTCGGAAATTATTAAAATGTCAAATTAATACTCTTTTCCTTCAGTTTAATTTTCCTTTGGTGGAATAACTTCCATTTCATGAATATTTTGAAAGTTCCCTGTGTTGTACATGCAGAGCTGTCTCACAGCTCTCAACCTGCAATTACAGCTTTCCCTTATAAATATTTAAATGACAGTTCAGCTTTCAGACAGAGTACACCAGTGACAAAGATCAAGCTTTCTGACCTTTTGTTAATTTGCTCAGTGAAATATGATTCCCTTGGTCTCACTTTTTTTTTTCTTTTTCTTTTTTTTTTTTTTGTATTTGAGAAGAAATTTGCATGTGAAGAGGGTGTTGGCACTTTTAATTTTTATTGCTAATTAGCTTTTGATGCATTTATTCTACTAGATCTTAAAGAAAAATATCACCAGAAAGCTTTATCAGTTAGGCATGAGAATATAAAATAGAGAATTTAAGTAATGTTTAGGCTCTTTATTAAGAAATTACAAGAAATGTGTTATAACATGACAGGAGAATTTTTCACCAAAAAAAACAAAAGTGGAAATGAGCAATGGGAGAATTTGCTGTTCCAGATTTATTTGGTGTTTCATAGCTCTTTGCATTCTGGAGCGATCAATTCCTGTTTAGCACATCAGAAAACTCAAAAATAATATACAAATAAAGATTATAGTAACAATAACTGCTTGCTTCACAGATGGAAAAGGGCAAATTGTATGTTTGGGTTGGCAAAGATTTTGCCTTAATCAAGAAACACCCTGATGAGAGCCTGAAATCAAGTTTCAATAATGATAGAGAGTTTAGGATGGAAAGAAGGCAGGTTAAAAAAATGACTCAGTGTGTGGGGGCTAAAGAAGAAAAAAAATGACAAAAATAACAAGAGGATATGGCTATGCTATCTGCAGCATTGCAATAAGGACAGAACATAAAATTAGCTTTTGACTGTCTTCTTTAATGGAAAAAAAAAAAAAAAGATTGAGGGAAAAAAAGGTGGATGGATAGATGCTATTACTTGGCATTCAATCTCGTCAGGTCAGTGCAGACCAGCACTTTTCCTTTATGCCCAGTTAAGTGTCACAGAATCACACAGAATCACAGAATTTCTAGGTTGGAAGAGACCTCAAGATCATCGAGTCCAACCTCTGACCTAACACTAACAGTCCCCACTAAACCATATCCCTAAGCTCTACATCTAAACGTCTTTTAAAGACCTCCAGGGATGGTGACTCCACCACTTCCCTGGGCAGCCTGTTCCAGTGTCTAACAACCCTTTCGGTAAAGAAGTTCTTCCTAACATCCAACCTAAAACTCCCCTGGTGCAACTTAAGCCCATTCCCCCTCGTCCTGTCACCAGGCACGTGGGAGAATAGACCAACTCCCACCTCGCTACACCTTTAAGGTACCTGTAGAGAGCAATAAGGTCGCCCCTGAGCCTCCTCTTCTCCAGGCTGAACAAGCCCAGCTCCCTCAGCCGCTCCTCGTAGGACTTGTTCTCCAGGCCCCTTCATCGATGATCTGGATGAGGGCATTGAGTGCACCCTAAATTCACAGATGACACCAAGTTAGGTGTGTGTGTTGATCTGCTTGAGGGTAGGAAGGCTCTGCAGGAGGATCTGGATAGGCTGCACCGATGGGCTGAGATCAACTGCATGAAGTTTAACAAGGCCAAGTGCAGGGTCCTGCACCTGGGGCGCAATAACCCCAAGCAGAGCTACAGGCTGGGAGATGAGTGGTTGGAGAGCTGCTGTCGAATACTTAAAAAGTTTATATTAGAAACTTCTTAGGAACAAAGACAGTACAGTACCTCTTCTGTCTTGGTGGGCACATGCCCATGCCCCCCAAGTAAGAAAGATTCTGTAGGTTAATGGAGATTGTTTTAAAACTTTTTGAAATAGTACTATTATTGTAAAAATTATTATTTTTCTGTTAAAATACCAAACATTAAAACCATAGTATTCTGCTATCAATGTTGATATTGAGCTATTACATATTGATGCTTTTCTGTTTAGATCTCACAAGTTTTTCTTACCATGTGAATGCTTATGTGTTAGTGTAGGTATGGAGTGAATGTTTAGTTAGCAATTCCACTGACATATATTCAGAGGTAATGCATTATACTGAAAAGAAAACTGAGGTTTGCTGTGTATGTGCCTTCAAGGGAATTAAGTTTACAACTATTACCAGAAAGCTGTTTTTAAAAATTATGTCTGATTTAGGAAGTGTGAACAATGGTTTTGTTTGGATTGGAAGACTACTGACTTTTTATTTGAAACAGTAATTAAATATTTATTTATTTATATATATATATATAGATGTTATAGAGAGATAAGTGTCAGCAAAAATGAGATTAAAATTGGGCTTTCTTGGTCAAAGGATTGAGGTCAGGATTTATTTACAGCAGCATAATTTTCAGGGTATGTCTGCAATAGGTTTGAAATGCCAAAAATATTAGCAACAGCAACTACTCTTTAAGCCAGTATGTTTCGGAAACTTCAAGTGCTTAAGTCATCATACCAGATGCAGGCAAAGGCATATACAAGGCTAAATTAATCTTCAAGGAGTGTTCAGAAATGAGTTTCAGGTTCATGTTGAACAGAAATACATTTAAGATATACATTAGGATCTTTTGGATCTGGTGGAATCAAGGCTCAAACATTAACTCCTAAAAATTGAAATTACTTTTTACTGCAAACTGTGAAAAGTACATCTTCTTTTTTATTAATGAAAAGCATTTACATATGCATATCATCACTAATCTCATCCTAAGTCCGAAACACAGCACCATAACAGCTATTACGAAGAGAATTAACTCTATCTCGGCCAAAACTAGGACATGTGGATTGTGAAAAAGGAAGGATTGCTTACAGTTCTTGGAGCAGAGGTTAAGGCGAGCCAAGTGCACTGAAAGCTTTTGTACTCGCCTTATAGTTTTGCAAGTTGCTTTTTGTTTCTTATTTTATATGCAGTCATAAATGAATGGACATAGCTATAAAGTTGATTAAAGAAACGACTTAATTAAGGGTTGTAATTAAACTAGTGGAGGAAACTACAATGGAATTGAAACTTCAAAATGAGCCTGTGTGATGTAAAGGCTAATGGTGTTAAAGCTGTAATCTATGAAATAATTGATTCTGTAGCCATTAGTCTTTTCTAATAAGATTAAGGGCAAGGTGGTATGATCTTGCTAATTAATTTGTTCTGTACCTTCAAAATATGAAGTAATAGTATAAATCTAGGAATTCTTTGATACACTAGCAAACTCTCAAATCATAGGAGAAATAGTAGTATCTTCAGAGTATTTCCATATTTTCAGTTGTAATAGGCATGGAGGATAGTATTTAACTTAAAACCAGAATATTAAAACAAACATATGTTGCATGGTTTGAATGGATATTAAGAGTCAGATTTTCTGGATGGCATTTGAGATGTTTTGTGAGGACTGCTGGTGCCAAACCTGGTATGTGGACCATTTCTAAGATCATTAGTGTAGCACCTTTCAAAATTTTATTTTCATGTTCACTTACCTGTTAGCTCACTTACCTCATGAACACCTGTTAGCTCACTTTCACCTTTGAGCTGAAATAAAAATTAAAAAAAAATGAAAGAATTGCAAGAGTACGAAAGTAAATATATATATGTGTGTGTATATATATATATATATATATGTTCATTGTTTCTGACAGAAACATCAGAACATCACACTGATACAGAGGTTCTGTTATTTTAAAGTAGTTGTGACTTTCTCAGGCAAACACTTCATCTCTCCTTCTCCCCAACTCAGATTTCTCCATGACAGCTCCATGTTTTTAGTGAGCTTTACACTGCCATTCTTCACCTATGCAAAAATTATTGGATCACCTGCATCATGTTTCCCCCCTGTATTCTAATCTGACGGAATACATCCCCTCATCTCTTGCAGCCAAGTCCAGGTCTTAGAGTACAAGGTCAGGGGCACAATGCAACAGATGAGCAAAACTCATTTAGAGTAGAGAAATTCGGTCTGTAATGTTGTGGGAATAACTTCAAAAATTAAATGCAATGCTGTTTTGCTTATTGAGTCCATTGATTAATAGCAAGTATCTTCTTAAAGGGTAGTAATAATTTCTCAAATAATAATATATTTTTTTTCTTCCTCGGACAGTTATTTTTTGTAATTCCTCAGGGCTTCCTTCTTTGGAGGTAGCAATATTTTAAAAGACTTTTGATGTTATAGAAAGCTTCCTACCTCTTCTTCTGTCTCTCCCCTGTTACTGTATATATCATTTAAAGTTAACTTCCGTTGTATTCCTGTGTCAGTGGCCGTGTAGATCAGCTGATTTGGATAAGGCTTGGTGATAACGAAGAGTTGTAATAAGTTTTTTTTGTTTGTTTTGTTTTTGTTTTTTCATTGAAAGGGTTAAAAAAATGCAAAACACGTGGAGGATGTTCTTTTTTGGTGGCAAGACTGTACAAAGAGTACAGCATGGGTTGATGTGTGTAATTTAGAAAGGTGGTTGCCTGCAGCTAAATTACTGCCCCATGACCCTGTCAGACCTTCTAAACTACTCATGGCCAGGAATAGGCCAGTGACAGGGTAGGAAACAAAGGAAACACACCCAGAAGCTGCAGACAGTTGTGCTGAGAAAATTATAGCATTTAATATTTCCTTGGACTTCGGTTTTGGATCAGTGCTTTGTTCTAGACCTAGGTGGAACTATTGGGATGTTCTGGAAGTAGCCATGATATCTTTTAGGTAAGATGAAGTACCCTAGCATTTATTTTTTGTGCTCACAAAGGTGACTTTTTGTACGTAATGTTTTGTTAATTTCAATGTCAGAATAGTAATTCGTCATACTTAGTATGCAGACCTTCATCAAATCAAACTGCAGTAATTTCAAATTGTGTTGTCTGACTGCAGTCTATTTTTGGTTTCACTGGCCATAAGCTTCAGTTCTGTGTTTCCTGGTGTTTTGCAAGAACCCCTGGTTTTACATCAGCAATGGTCATTGAACTGCATTTCAGTCAAGGACAAAGTGAACTACGTCTTAGTAAGAAACTTTACATGAAAACAGTTTTCTTTTCACCCAAGTGAAAATGATGGTATAAATAGACATAAATACCATGTCATTCCATAAGACCCGTGACAGCTGTATGAGCTAGTAGTAGAAGTATGTTATTCCATCAACTTCAGTCTGGATCTGGTCTGGTTCTGAAAATTGGTAATTAATTTAAATACATTGTCTCCCTTGGCATATTAGGGGAGGTCCCAGTTGACTGGCGTCTAGCAAATGTGACACCCATCTACAAGAAGGGCCGGAGGGCAGACCCAGGGAACTATAGGCCTGTCAGTTTGACCTCAGTGCCAGGGAAGCTCATGGAGCAGATCCTCTTGAGAGTCATCACACAGCACTTGCAGGGCAAGCAGGCGATCAGGCCCAGTCAGCATGGGTTTATGAAAGGCAGGTCCTGCTTGACGAACCTGATCTCCTTCTATGACAAAGTGATGCACTGGGTGGATGAGGGAAAGGCTGTGGATGTGCTCTACCTTGACTTCAGCAAGGCTTTTGACACCGTCTCCCACAGCATTCTCCTCAAGAAACTGGCTGCTCTTGGCTTGGACTGGCGCACGCTTCATTGGGTTAGAAACTGGCTGGATAGCTGAGCCCAAAGAGTTGTGGTGAATGGAGTCAAGTCCAGTTGGAGGCCGGTCACTAGTGGCATCCCCCAGGGCTCGGTGCTGGGGCCGGTCCTCTTTAATATCTTCATCGATGATCTGGATGAGGGCACTGAGTGCACCCTCAGTAAGTTTGCAGATGACACCAAGCTAGGTGCGTGTGTCGATCTGCTCGAGGGTAGGAAAGCTCCGCAGGCGGATCTGGATAGGCTGGACCGATGCGCTGAGGTCAACTGCATGAAGTTCAACAAGGCCAAGTGCCGGGTCCTGCACCTGGGGCGCAATAACCCCAAGCAGAGCTACAGGCTGGGAGATGAGTGGTTGGAGAGCTGCCAGGCAGAGAAGGACCTGGGAGTGATGGTTGATAGTCGGCTGAATATGAGCCAGCAGTGTGCTCAGGTGGCCAAGAAGGCCAACAGCATCCTGGCTTGTATCAGAAACAGTGTGACCAGCAGGGCTAGGGAGGTGATCGTCCCCCTGTACTCGGCTCTGGTGAGGCCGCACCTCAAGTACTGTGTTCAGTTTTGGGCCCCTCGCTACAAGAAGGACATCGAGGTGTTTGAGCGGGTCCAGAGAAGGGCGACGAAGCTGGTGAGGGGCCTGGAGAACAAGTCCTACGAGGAGCGGCTGAGGGAGCTGGGCTTGTTCAGCCTGGAGAAGAGGAGGCTCAGGGGCGACCTTATTGCTCTCTACAGATACTTCAAAGGAGACTGTAGTGAGGTGGGGGTTGGCCTGTTCTCCCACGTGCCCGGTGACAGGATGAGAGGGAATGGGCTTAAGTTGCGCCAGGGGAGTTTTAGGCTGGATGTTAGGAAGAACTTCTTTACTGAAAGGGTTGTTAGACACTGGAACAGGCTGCCCAGGGAAGTGGTGGAGTCACCATCACTGGAGGTCTTTAAAAGATGTTTAGATGTAGAGCTTAGGGATATGGTTTAGTGGGGACTGTTAGTGTTAGGTCAGAGGTTGGACTCGATGATCTTGAGGTCTCTTCCAACCTAGAAATTCTGTGATTCTGTGATATATTTTTATCTGCACGCATGCAAAGACCTACATGCAGTGCATTAGATGCATTAGTACAATTGAATACTGCTTTTTTTTTTTTTTTTTTTTTTACTGATTATTTCTCTGATGGAGGCAGAAGAGAAAGGGCATGTACTAGAAGTAGAGGCAAGTTGGTTGGGGGTAATCCTTTAAATTTAAGACAAAAGATTGAAATATGTTTTGTGAAGGGTTTATTAAAATGTCTTACAGTACAAATACAACATTTAAGAACTACTTCAGCAGATTGATAACTTCATAGTTGTTGATGCTTTGCATCCTGTGTTGATTGAACACTCCTGTCTAACACGTAACATGGCTACTGATTTGTCAATCACAATGCACTGTCATTTGCAATGTAAGATCAAAGGTGATTGCTGAATTATTCTTAATGTATAGTTAGGGACTACAAAGTATGAGACAAGTTGACATCACCTTTCCAATTAAGTTTTGAAACAGTGTTTCGCAACCCCATCAAATAAGGAATAATAATGTAATTTGGTTTCATAGCTATATTGTCTTCAAATTTGGTAAAGTACTTATAACTCACCAAGCAGAACTGGGTTAGCTGTCATAAAATACATTGGATGTTGTAATCTGCATGAAATAGTGTTGTAGACTCCAACACGGCATACAGTTTTAAGGAAACTTTGAAGAAGGCATGACTGTAGAGATGCTCCTTAGAACGTCAGTGTTCGGACTTAGACAGCTACCTTTTGCTGACAATTGCTTTTTGCTGATAAAGAATTAAATCTCCAACACACTGTGATAAAAATTCTCTTTGTGCCACGCCTTTTTATATCAATAATTTATAACACTGTATTTTGAAGTAGTATAGTAACTAAGCAATGTTGAAGTTGGATATGCCAATGTAGTTTATTTGAGTCACCCATTGCTTTTGGCTCTTACTCCATTTTGGGAACTACTCATTCTAAACTGTTACAGCTTCAGAACTGTTGCTTATGATAATGTCTGCTTTCAGTTAATAGGCAATAATAAATCTTATACACTTAATCCCTTTTAGATTATTTCATGAGCAAATATAAGTGAAAGGTTTTGCATAAGGATGGTGTGAGGAAGATGATTAACTTAGTTAAGATCCCTGGAATACTTGGAAAAAGATAAGCTACAAAAGCATAACCAAGAAGAGGTTTTTAAATGAGTGCAATAAAAGATAGGAAATGTTGGAAGACAAATTCGTTCTAGTGTTCATGCAGCTGTGAGCTTGCATCTTCGAGGTGGGTGCTCATACAGTATGCTACTACCCAGTGATGCAATCCTTGCAGTGTTCTATTACTGGCAGGTGTGATTGTGCCTCACTTCATTTGGTTATGTTTTTGAGAAATAATGCGATCTCTCAAAAGCAAACTTTAATAAACTCTTAAACCGCATAAAGTGACTTCTCAAAACACTTCCTCCCTTAACAAAATACTCTTGTTATAAAACAGAGTTCTTTAGCAGTCAGCTTGCACCTAAATGAGTCATTCGGATAAACAAGTTCCAGTGAAGATTGAATTACGATCCTATTCAGCTGACACAAAGCAACCACTAGTTCTTCTCAGGAAACTCATGAATAAATGAAAGATCCTGTGCTTCCAGGCCCAAGCCTAACAGAAATGTAAGGATGAGTGCTTTTCAGTATGATTTCCCATGCCCTGGAAGTACAGCCTTTAAGTTGCCATCAGAATTAGATTGGTGCTGCTGAAGACGTTAGACATTATGTAAGTAAAGACATTTAAACATAGATAGAATTGTGGGGGTATGAGTGGAAGTATTTATCATAAACTCAGAACAGTCTGTTAGACAATAACCTTTGATATTTAGCTTGTGCCTAGATGATGCAATTCATATGCCTTCCCATTTCTCACGTGGAGGGGACCTATCCAAAGTTACATTTAGATTTTGGTCTTAGTGAAGAATAAGACTTTTAAAAATATTCAAAGCACTTATTTATGCTTATCATCTACTGAGGCCAATGAGTCTGCTTGCAGGATGTTGGCCCTTCTCTGTTACATTATGTTTTGTAGCATGAATTCAGACTCCAGAGACAGTTATGCTACATACCTGTAACAAGAGGAGTGATTCCTCTGAGTATTTTAAGGAGGGCAGTTGGAAAGCTTTGGCAAATGCTCATTAGGAAACTTCCTGGGCATAATAAAGAAGCACAGAGGTGCTTATGTGAAAATATGGCAATTGCAAGATGAAAGGTGGAACTGTTGGCCATTCAGAGGTGGGAATTGGTAGCTGGATAGTTTGCAAGGGCTAGGCACTATTTGCAGGGTGGCAAGAAGCTGTTATTATGTCTCCCTTGCAGATTGCACAGTGCAATGTGCTTGATCCCAGGCACGTTACACTGTGTGGGCTGTATTTGAGCATTTCTGAAATTATTTCCTGATCTCTCTGTGTAACTTGAAATGAAGCTATCTCTGCAAGGATGGGGCTTGTATGAATTTGGTTTGCTGAACTTAATCAGCAGATCTTTCAACTTGGATTATTTTAATTTCTAGTTTTTGAAATGCAACCCAAATAAAATATTATGGAAATGTACCCTACTGCTTTGCAACTGTGGTTGAAACAGCATTTATTTCTAAAACTGTTCTTTGAGAGTTCTGACACCTTTGCACACAGATATTTTGACTGAATACTGAGAAAGAGGGTTGTAAAGGTAGAGCATGTGGTTCAGAGTTGCAAAGTGAGGACAGAGTCAGTTCTTACAGAAATTAACTGCAAAAACAGTCTCTGTTTTGTTTAGGAGCATGACTGGTACTGGTATCAACTTGTGGTATCTTCAATTTAAAAAAATACTAAATAAAGTTTAAATTAAATTCTATCAGATGTGCCATGGTAAAGTTTATTAAGAAGACAGTTATTGAAAGGTCAAACAGGGTGCTGAGGACTTCGGATTAGTAAATCTTTTCAGTTGTGGACAGAAAAAAATCAAATGGATTGGAAACACTGATCTCTGTGAAACACTTAAATGATTTAAAACCATGACTCCCTTTTGCTGAGAGTAGTGTTTATATGGGGCAATGAATATTCAGAAAAAAATACTTAATCTCTGTGTTATTAAGTACTTATGGATGTGCTGTAGCTATACAGAGTCTTATTCTATTTTTAATTATTTTTTTATTTTTAAATTTTAATTGTGTCCTGCCTGAAAATTTCATTAAAAAAAAAACAGGTACTCTGAACATATTAGAGTCCCAGCTTAGTAACAAAATGCAATACAAAAGTGTAGAGCAAATGAGCATCTAAGTGTGCTTCAGCTTTATTTCATCATATTAGTGAGAAAAATGTTAAAAAAAAAAAAAAAAAAAAAACCTACTTTACATTTATATTTCATCTGTTCATTTAATCAGTGCACCTAATAGTGTTGAATAGTCAGCCTTTCTAATGTTTGTATGTGATGAGTAATGTGCTATACATGTTTTAATTCAAGGGATGGCTTGTGAATAGGCCTTTAAATCTACTGTCCAGATGTAGTGCTCAAATACTTGACATTGTGCATCTTTTGGAAGTACTCTATCGAATTGAAATTGTAGAGGGGATTTAACCATACTGCAAGAACAATTTCTTTCTTGCACATATTTGGTATTCTTGCACACAAATCATTCTACCGCTTGATTTATAATCTTGTAAGCCAAGTCTCATAATATATTTACATATATCTTAACAAATCTGCACGTGATCTTTATGATCCTTATGAAACAGTTACAGCCTATCTGTGTCTTACTGTCCATGAAGTGAATGGTCATGCAGGTATCCTTGTATGTAGTCAGCAGTGGTATATTCAGATATTTAACAGACCGACTTCTTCTGGCATTAGGTGGAAAAAAATAATTGCATTTCATGGTAGACTTTGCATCAAAGTGATTCATTTGAAATTGCTGCAGTACTGATACTTTTAAAATATATTTATTATTAAGACTTTTCTGAGGAAACAAAACAAAATGCTATGATTCTTGCTGGCTGTAGATAGTATTAAAATTTATTTGAATTCTGGTGTTAGGAAAGAAAGCTAATTTTGCTTGAGAGTGGAACCACTTTGTTTGATCTTATTTGGGGTTATGAATCTAAATTATAAACGTATTAGGATCTTACTCAAAGATCTCTGGGAGTTTTTGCATTGGTTTCAGTGACTTTAGGTTCTGTCCATCTCAATAATTTATGGTCTTATACAGTCATTTTCCAAGTGGTAGTTTGATTGTTGGCAACAACAGACAATGCTAGGCAAAGGATTAAGTATTTTTGAACTACCCCAAACTCAGGATCTTTTAAGGTTCCTCAGAAATATGTGCCACTTCAAATTATATTTCCTTGAAAACATAGTGTATTTGAGGTGGTTATTCTCAAACCTGTATGAAAAAGGAATTTGAGAATGTTGTTATTGCTGACTCCATAAAGCTTTGAAATATCAACCCTAAAGATCCCTCTTTTGGGAGCACTGTGCATTGTGTAAGTGAGCTAACCAAAAGAAACAAACAAGCCAAACAACACAGGCTTTCATGGATACTTTTGTACAAGCTTTGATTGAACTTTGTTGTAAATACAAAAAGAGATTCTGACAAAGTTGCATACTCTAACGGTAAATATTAGTGGGACTTTTTCTGCTTAGTTCTATACCCCTATGTTTTACAGAGAAGACATTGAAACTGAATTTTTATTTTTACCCTCTGAAATCTATTTCCTGCAAGGGATGCTATGTAAGGTTTATTTTGAAGGCTTATGTTGGACTTCAGTCTTGTTGCCTGCCCTGACAAAATGTTTATTCAGCAAGCCTGACTTTATTAGTTTAATTTGGCTTCTGTTGTCTGTAATGTATATTTAATCATCACTTTCAAGCAGCTTTCAGGGGAACATATGATGAGAAATATGTTAACGAAACACTGTGTTGTAAGAAAAGTAAGCTCTAGTCAGCTAGTACAAATGCAGTTTAAACAAGCTGGTCACTTGATTTGTTTTGTTTTATTCTACACAGTTTGGAAATGATCCATCATGCCTGCAGCCTGCAACATCACAGAAAACATTTGATCAGGTCCAGTTTTTAGAAGAGAGACAGATTTCCAAGTCAGATGTCACCACATTAAATCAAGAGTACCATCACTGGCAGTTCTTAGTGAGTTTTCTCTCTCTTTCTCCCCAGCCTCCTTCCATGAGCACTAACATCAGGGTTGGTTTATTTTGAGGGGGGCATTTGGGAGAAGGAGGGTTTAGCCTCACCATCATTACAGCAGTAAATTCGGTATTGCTTTCTTAAAATATTGTAGATCTGTATTTAGATAATATAAGTAGGCACTTGGGACATAATTTTAAGTATGAAAGGAGAGTTTAACAAATAAAAATGTGATATGAATAAGAATTGCAATATTTTGTTCTGGTTACATGGATACAAAATTGCAGGATTCAATGCTTTATGTGGTTGTGATCAGAACACTCCAATCTGCTTTGTTGTAAACATCCTGACACTTGATTCCTAATGTTACTAGATTTTTCTTGTCAGATTTCTATATGCTTGCAGGTGTTCTAATTTTCAAGCTCCCTTTTGCAGTTAAAAAAAAAACAAACAAACAAAAAAAAAAAAAAACACACACACAAAAAAAAAAAACAATAGCAGGAGTTCTTTAAATATAGTAACTGTAGGATAATGTTAGTGTACCTGAAGAAAACTTCCAGAGAAGAGTGAAATGTGGCTCAAATTAGGTGGTTTGAATTCTTCCTTTTAGATAAAATACTAGTACATAAGTATAAAGACCTTTGAGTACACAAAGGGATAAATCTCTGTTTCTTTTTAAAATCAGAGTTTTAGATGGAACACAATGTTTTATTTTCTATAATTAATAGCTGTTTTATCTGCTTTTGCTTTTATTACATGAAGGAGTTTGCTTCTTTTCAGAATGTAAAACTATAGAGTGTGATTATTTTCTGGTTTTGTTTGTTTGTTGATGGTAGTGAAAACAAATATTGTGAAGAACACAAGCTTTCTGAAATTTTTGGACTAAATACATTGAACTAATTGTCTTGAATTGAATTTTGCAGTCAATTTTAAGCAGTAAGTGCAGCTCTGTGAGTAGAGGAGACCTATTGTGTACAGGGTTATCATCTAAAAACTTGCGAGTTGCCTCAGATAGCTAAGCCATAATTTCACAGTTGTTCTTTTCACAGAAGTGAATGCTTAATCAAGCTACTTCTCCCCCCTGCCCAACACAGCATTATTTTTAGCACAGATCAGTGCCTCATGCAGTTCCTTCTGCAGCTGCAGAAAGAGTTGTAATGGCACAGTTGAGAAGTGTGGCATGCCTAGGGGGAGTGAGCAATGCCAGGTGTTTGGTGCTCATGCTACTGGCTGCAGAAACAAATCCTAGCACTTAATAGTGCATGCTAACACTAACGCAGACACATAAGAATCCTTATTTGAACTTCTAGAATCGGAGGTACTTTGTTTTATCCATCACTTTGGAAATGCTGACAAAAACCCACAACTGACACTCAATTCATTAACAATATAGTGTAACAAAAACTGTTGGTAAATTTCCATCTCTACAATAACTTTGTTTATTGATTAGTACAACTGGAAGGAGAACAGTTGTTTCTGAATGTAAAGAAATGTTGAAACTTTGTGATTTGGAAAGAAAACATCTTTCTGTTGTCTGTTAGAGCTTTGCTTTTTACTAACAGCTGAACCAAACTGTAGTAAAAACTTACTCTTTAGTTATCAAGAGTAAAGCATCAGAAATGTGTTTAGACCTACTAGTTCAAGATGAACTTGCATAGTTTACATCATTTCCGTTTGAGCTTGGAATTACTTGGAACAGAGTAAACTGAAAGTTCCAAAACTTCCATTTAGGTATATACTTAAGGGCTTTGTTTCTCAACCTAATGTATATGGATTTATTTTTTTTTTAATATCCTTTTTAAATGAGATATAATAACATTATTCTCCAGTGATAAGCCAACTATACGCCTTAAAAGCAGAACATAAAAATTGAAATGTGTTCCTTAGATCTCTAGATCTTTATGTCCCAGCATTGACAACCATTGCTCTGAATTCTTCCCCAAGATAGAGATGATTTTATTAGTCTTGAGTCTTTATCTCAGCAAGTATGTTTAGTATGATGGTGCTTCTTTGGGTGGTATATAAGTAATGATTGGCTCGGGCATGTTTTGCCCAAAACTAGAGGGCCATGTGTTCAGGGATGATGTAGTGTGTTTATTACTTTTCTAAAAATGTAATGGGTGACTACAGAGAATATGGAACCAACCTCTTTGTGGAGATACACAGTGAAAGCAGAAGAGGCAATAAACACAGCCTGTAGCGAGGGAAATTCTTATTAGATCTAAGGAAAACATTCTTTAAAACAAGGTTGGGCAAACACCAGGGCAATTTGCTGAGAGGTTGTGTCCAGACTGAGTCCTTCAGACCTTTCAGGACTGACAGGTGTTATGAAAAATAAGATACTATGATTTATTTTCTAATGATGATGAGTTCTGAGAAGCATACATATTAGTCAGTTACTTGAACCACAGCTCTTGGTGACTGAGTTATGTTATTCATATATAGATGTATTCATCTCCAAAGGACTTTGCAACTACTAAATAACACAATAATTCAAAGAAAGTTCCAAAAAAGGATACCATTTTTAAACCTAATGTTCTCACCTTCTTACATTTTATCTCACTCAACTGAAGGTAAAGGCTTGAAGCTTTGCTCTAAGAGCCTGATATTTGAAGTTTGCAGTTCTAAATTTGGTGGTGGATTTATCCATTTGAAGGATATGAGTTTGATTGCATCAGAAGTAATTATATTTAATATGACAAGAGAAAAGTGCATAAATGTGATATTTTGAACAGCTGTTAATGCCATCTTTGCGTCTCTGCTTCTGAAAAGAATAATTACATAGCTGTGGTGTGAGCTGAATATTAAAGTTTGGTGAAAGGCACTTCTGCCTTTCACTTCACTAAAAATTGAAGTCAATCTTTTAACAGCACGTGTAGTTCTACAAACAGAAGGCATTTGAAAAATTAGGTGGTTATTTGTAGACCCAGACCCAATGCACTTACAAAAGACCAGCTTGAGCCAAAAACCGGATACCACTGCAATTAGCGGGAATTCTGCTGTTAATTTCAGTCACACCAATAACTCATGCTTTCAAGAAACATAAAGCTGTGTTGTAGAACAGAAAGCAGTGGCTTGGATTAGGGTCTGCAGAATAGAATAGAGAAATGGTTTCTCAGCAGCTCATTTCAGTCCAAAATAGACTGTCTTTGAGCCCACTTAAATCTACTCTTGCTGCTTCGGTTTGTCAATATTTAGAGGCAACACAAGAAATCTAAATGGACACTGCAGTTTGCAGCCTTCTGGATAAAGGGTAAACTCCGGATGCTCAAACCAGCCTCTTTTTTAAAACATTGTGTCCTTTGTGTTACCGTAGTGTGGATAGTGAGGATAGTGAGAGCACTAGATACCCTGATGCCAGGATTAGGATTTCCTAAAAAAAAAAATATATCAAGGTTTCTTTCATAATGTAGTTACAATATTCTGGGGGCTAATTTTAACTTGTGTTCACTTTTATTCACTTTTTTAATGATTTGCTGCAGCTATATCAGGAACCATAAATGTTAGTTATTTATACCAAAAATATTTTCAGAAGAAATAAGTGCAGTTCTTCATTCTGGTACTGTAAGTGTAAGCAGTGGCTTCACTGGTAGAAGAAAATCCCGTATTTTAGTAAATAGAGGCCAAATTTTTTATCTACAGACAAATGTTCCCTTCGTCTTCTGTCATTAGCTTTCTGCGTATATAAATATAACAGACTTGCACCAGTTACCTGTGAGTTACCAGGCAACAGCAGCATTTGACACTGCCTGCAGCTGCAGTGAATGACGTGCAGCTCCCTGATAGTAAATTAAAGTGCTCTGAATTTTGAACTACGGCTGATAAAAAGGATATTAGTGCAAGTACAATGCCAATTTCACCATAGTAGCAACATATCAGCAGAGTTTCCATAACAACATCACTTTGTTGCAATATCACCCTTTAGCACATGTTCATGCTGGAAAAATTGTAATTGCTTTAGTCTTTTGCAATATGTAGTTTTCTCTGAACTACACGCTGCATGCCATGTAAGCCTTTTTACCTCTTTACTAGAGCAGGAAACTGCTATGCTTCTGAAAAATTTGCTCAGTTGTTCACTGAGGTCAGCACTAGATGTGTAACATACTAAGCAAAAACTGGGCTGAAAGAAAAACATAAATTTTTTTGAATTCATAAATATTTTGAGCATTTCTTGCTTTCCAAAGGTGGTTTGTAGTCTCTTAATGATGGCAGAGTAATGAGGTTGGATATTAATGCAATAATAAAAATTGTGAATGTTTCTAATATGATACTTCAGCTCAGCCTAGCTGCCTGGAAATTTTTAAGGTTACTTGTCATTCCTGTGCCCTGTACGTATGGGTTGGTTTGTTTGTTTGTTTTAGCAATGAGAACACTAATATTCATGGTCAAGTGCCGTAGATGGATTTTGATGGAAGCTGCGGTTAAACATGATGAATTTAAATTTTTATAATTTGGGGTCTCTTCTGAGCATTTTTATATGGCACTGGGAGTGCCTATGAGCTATTTTAAGAGTTTATTTTCCTTTACCATTCCATCATTAATATCCTTCTCCATATCGGTTAAATTAGTTATATAACTTTCCATTTATGATGATATTTTCTAGATTAACTATTTCCTCTGCAAATGTAAATTTGGTTATGATTTTGTTGATACAGTGATAGTATAATAGAAGTCTTTCCTATCTTCAGGCTGTGAAGAGAACAAAAATAGATCTTAATGTGGTTTTAAAAAACATTATTTCTAATCAGTGTTCAAGCAGCTTGTCATGTTCGTGAATGAATGAAATCAGGAAAAGGTATTTAAAGCCCCAGACTTTGAGACTTGTCCAATGTAAAGAAAAATAGACTGAACTGAATTTGTAGGCATGAAAGCAGACTGACCTTTTTCTTGCTTTCCTAGAACATAGTATTCCTTGTCCCTCAGTTTAAAAAGATTGTTGACTCAAATATGACCTTCTATTAAAAACATTCTTGTTACTGAGTTTCCATCTTTTCCTTTGTGGTGGACTAATCAGAGCCATCATCAGGGTAGGTCAGGAAGGGCACCAGGTAGGAGCAGGTACACTCAAGCACTGATGCTGTGGTTGATGCCTGGATTATGTGCATGATGGCAGCTTTTAAGAAAGCTCTGGGGAAGAGGGGTCCTACTCATATGTTCAAAAGGGGAGCAGAGGAGAGATAGGCCTTTATCGGACTCAGGGCAGTCTTGCTTATGGTGGATGCAATGCTGTCTTGCTATGATTCTGGAAAAAAAAAAAAAAAAAAAAAAAAACAACAACAAAAAAAAAAACCACACACCTTGTATTTTTCAAGTCTATAGGTCTATAGTTGTTTCTCTAACGAATACTTCCATTAATCCTGTTACATCATAAAATTCACACATAAGGCCTTCTAATGGCCTGTAGTGTATGTGATGTGCTCATAATCAGGTTCTCAGTTTAAAAAGTAGACTTTTGGTTTTCATGACTGCAGATTTAGGAGATATCTCAACATGATCTGAGTGTAATGGATTCAGTGAATCCAGTCTAAACATACAAAAGAAATGAAATGTTCTTATCCCTACTTCTCTGTCAGGACCAGAACAAATGAGCCAATTAATGTCTAAAGAAAGCACAAGGAAAGAGTCAGGAACTGAGCGCAGATTTTCAGATTCTCAGGTAGTGCTTAAGGGCATGATTTTTTTTTTCATTTTGTATTCTGTCATTTAAATGCATCCAGCAAACAACCAACTTTGAAAACATTCAAAGGTTCAGTTTACCCTAGAACAATTATTTTCTAAGCATGGAATATAAATTCATGAGTCAGTGTATAGATATCTTTTTAAATCTGAATGGATGTAGGCTGTATAAATCTCACTATCCAGTGCAATGCTCAATGCTGTCTGAAAAGACAACATCTGTGTAAGTCTAGGTATATGTTATCTTTCTCCTAAATGTACTGCCCATTGTCACAGTCCCAGCATCCTTCTAAATTGCCTTAACAGATGTAATACTTGTATCTCACAAGAAAGCTAAAGAATCTGAATGCTTTATCAGTGACAGCAAAACAAAAGGCATATGGAGCAAGGTGATTTATTACTTCATTTTTCTGAAACGCCTAAGATGAAATTTTTTGCTTATACTTCTTCCTATTGTAATTACATTTACCTCTTGTTTAATCGTCTTTAAAAAAAAATAGTACATCTGAGGAGAGAACGTGATTTAATTAACTTGTGTCTTAATGAATCAAACTGCAGAATTTTGTAGTAGTTTCATTTGCAAGGCTTCTTGTTCAGTAAATAATTGGAAGACAAAGTATTCAAGTGATATTAAAAAAATAAAAGCCTTAAATGTAAACCACATACTAGTAATAGAGCAAGAAAGACACAGCTTTATTTGTATGAATAATTGAATTGCTCTCTAATAGCATATACATGTGGAATAGATCGTGATTTGAACAAACTTTTCAATTTGTGTTCTGGGAAAGTACTAGTGATTAGATGGGAAGCAAGAAGGCTCCTTGAAGCTGCCAGATTCTCTTTTCACTAGCTAAAAACCACCAGAAATGTTGGATCAAAAATCCGGAGTTAACATCAATGCTGTATAAAGTTCATAGCACTTTGGAAAGACAGCACAGCTGGGAGAAAGATATTCTAAATTAAATCTTTCTGAATATGGATATTAGTCTATGATGAGTCCATGGCTTGGTAGTATACATCAGAGATACAAGGCATATTTAGGGAAAAGTGTGTTTAATGTCAAGAATATGTATAAAACTGTATTTCTGGGCTTTCTTCTTTCATCAAACATACCAGAAAAACTGAGCTGTGTGAATGGGATCATATTAGTGTGTGCTAAAGTTTGTAAATTCCAGTCTCAAACTGTACTTCGCAGTTAGGCATATTTCATATGCACCCATTCTGTACTTGCATCTACATTTGAGGATCTTAGTACAGATCCCAAATACAAAAGGTGCTTTACTAAAAATGTTGATTTAAAATTGACAGGGCAAGTTATGTTTGTGTTGAGATCAAAAGTAACTACATAACTACAAACTACAGTCCCAGAATTTTTTATTCTTACAGTAAATTAAGCTGAAGTTAAACCTGAAAGTGCTGTAGTCCTCCACTTAGTACTCCAGCAACTGTTCCTGCAACTTGGAACATTTTCTTTATACTGGGAGATAGCACGAGTTTGTTTTTCAGTATGAAGAACCGTGAAGAGATTGAATTTGGGAACTGGACATGATGGGTTTACTAAAGGCATAGAAACTTTGTCCTGGTTAAATGTCTTTGTGACTGCATCTATGACTTGAAGCAGCTGTTGTGATTTTGCCGGCCAAAGAAACCTGTCATGTCTGTTTCTAATTCATTGAGTGTATAAGTGTCTTCAGACGATTGAAAACTTTCTGTGCACACTGGCAGTGTGCAATAATGCTATTTTATCAGAGGCATATGAAAGTATATGCAATGCTTTAGTTATTTACTGCTGTAAATAATTGGCACAAATGATTATGCTGATGTCACAGCTCAGAAAGTACTTTGCAAGTGTTAGATTTTGCAGAACAGGGCTCTCCTTGTATGTATGGCTCTAGCTGATCTGTGTAAATACGTTCTAACAGTACATAATCTGTGTAAAGACATGCTAACAAGTGTGGAGGTGTGCCATCTGCCTTAACTTCTACAGCCACATTGGGAGAGAGGCACTCACCATCATCTCTGTGCTGGACTGTGAGCAGGTTGAATAACATTCAGCAGGATCCTCTGTATAAATGCCCACATTTCATCTCCTGTTCATTGGGGAATATGTACATGTAGTGGTGCACCATCTGGTGCACCCTGGTATAGCTTATTTTATTCTTGGGGAGGGGGAGGTGTGGTGGAAGAGATTAACTACATTGGTTAAAACAAAGAACCAAACAAACCCACACCTGTTTTGAAGCAGGCATTGCTTGGGATATTCTGTCATACTTTTTCCACATGCACAAAGCTGTCTGTAAAGTACCTGTATTGCTCTTGAAGAAATCTTGACGTGTGATTTTCTGTATTTTGGGGACGGGATGTTGCAAAATAAGCGCCTGTAAGAATTTCACTGCAAAGTTGATGTACTGGTTAAGCTTTTTCTTTCTTTAAAAAGTAATAGTTTCAGATATGTTCAACCCATTAATTCATTGTTACCTGAGAGGCAGTGGGTGGACAAGAGAAATGAGTCGTGCTCAACATAGCAAGGAGATAACGAAGTATAGAAATAATTAGCAATACATTTTAAAAATATGCTCATACAGAGCCAAAAGCATCTTGGTGTAAATGCATGGTCTCAAGTATGTAATTGAGACTACTCATTTGAGCAAGGAAAATATGATTTAACTCTTTCTCTGTGTGGCTGTTAAGAATTCATAAAATGTTAAATGTCATAAAGGAACAGAATATGATTCACAGCAAAGCTCATTACATTAAGACCACTAGTGAATGTGTTTTGAAACTTGTTTGAATTGTTTCCTTCTGTAGCAATAGATGGCGTGTTTTGTATATTTGCCACGATGATGTGCAGATCATATATATAACTATATATTCAACTAATTCCATAAATAAATTAATTAATAAAAATCTTAACCTGTATAAAAAATGAATACAAACATGAAATGTGCTCTGCCCATACCAACTGTATAATTTCAGTTGACAGAAGATAAAATGCAATTCTAGGCACAGGCCAGTCTTCCAAAGAAGACTAGGGAATTAATTTCAATGGGAAATTAATTTCCATCTCCTCCAAAAATCCAAGGCTAGTATTATTTAAGATATTTTTTCATTTAGATAAGAAAGCAGCTATATAATTGAATATCCATTAAGAGCAGGATAACCCAGTATCTCTTTACTAACAGTTCCCTAGTTCCTGATAGGCAGGCAGGATTGTACTTGCAAAATGGGAAGAGGGTGTCTGAGAAAGCTATTAGACTTGCAGTTATCAACGCACAATGAAGCACATTTCTGGCCCCATCACTCTGTTGTGTTCACGTAGTTGTATGACTAGACATGTAATTCTACTCAAGTATTCTGGCAGGGCTAACTTTGCTATTTCAAAATCCTGGGGTTTTGTCCATTTATTAATTTCTGTGCTAGCATATTCTTCTCTAGTTGCTAGCTTATTTGTGTGTCATTAAAAAAAGGGACTTTGTTCTTTAAATTCCTGGTTAAATTTTACTGATTAGGAAGTACTGGTGGTTTGTACAA
Organism: Anas platyrhynchos; assembly: GCF_047663525.1. Lineage (NCBI taxonomy): Eukaryota > Metazoa > Chordata > Aves > Anseriformes > Anatidae > Anas > Anas platyrhynchos. The sequence continues at coordinate 13,557,971 of NC_092602.1, forward strand.
ATATCTATGCCTGGTCTTTCAGACGTGACACTGGTTTGCTGCTCTATATTGTAGGTTAAATGAGTAAATGCCAAAATGAAAATGTCCAATGTTTTGGCCATATTGCTAATAAATTATATATGAATCTTAATAAATATTAGTGATGAAGCTGACAGTTATGCATCCCTCTTGGGTAAAGTAGGTCTGATCTTAGTGAACCTCTTCAGGAAATCTGTGTCATTTCTGATGGGACACATGACAAATGAAAACCACTTGCTTTCAGAGGAGGAGTACCAACTAAAACCTAGTAACATTACCTCAGTTCTTTATTAGATAAAATCAATGTATTCATTTAACTACACACTGAAGATGCTGGCCTTAGAGTGATGTGTAATGCTGAACTTATATTTGTTTTTGCTATGAAGCAGTTCATGGGCAGCAGGCCAGTCCCAGAAATGCATCATTTTCTTTGATTACTCTCTCTACTAGTTAACATAAGAAGAAAGGCCAAGGACATGAGCAGGGAAAGTTAGACTATGACTTATAGATGTGATATGTATGGTTTTTTTGTTTCTCTCTTATGGATTTAAACGGAGATGTACTGTAAGGAAGTTGGCCTAGCTACTGCCCTGACAGTGCCTTGTTTTCTGTGCAGATTAGCAGGGAACTCCAATCTGCAGGGCCGTCAGTCTGGCCTCTTTACATCAGTACTGAATCACTGTAAAAAGAAAAACACTGCATGTGATTATCAAAAGCATTTCCATTTATAACACACTTTTTATAAATAACACACTTTTTTTTATAACACACATTTATAACACTGGCAATTCAGCTCTGACACCAGGAAATAGGAGCATTAATATTAAAAGGATGTTGAATGTGAAAATTTGTAAGGTATATAAATGTGGCAATAAAAATATATTTGTCTGTCACTTTATAGAGATGTGAATGTTTAAACTTAAAGTGTCAATAGGTAGTGTTCCCTTTGCTTAGTCTCTCTGTGATAGGTAGACATCAGCAGACATTTGACACTAAAGTCCAACGAAGCAGCAATTAGCATATTTTAAAGTTTCCTGCACTGACTGCTTAAATAAATTTGCATTAATAGAAAGATGAGACTCTTCCTAACATTCTCTGCATATGAAAGGCTAAAAATAGTTTTATCAGTACTGCGGTTGCAGCTTTACTAAATTTTAACAGTTTGGGGGAAAGGAAAACACTGTTGAAAGGTTATAATTAATGAGTTATGTGTTGTTGTTTTTTTATAAGTATACCAAAATAACATGAAGAAATTGGGACGAGCATGCTATTTTGTGCCTTTGGCATTTTGATGGTGTGCAGCCTAGCTTCCCACTTGAGATGGGGGCGGGCTTTGCCATTGCCTGCTCTTAGTAGCTAGCCCTCTGCAGCTGCTTAGAGAGGAATCCATGGTATGTTTAAAGGTGATTGCAGAGAAAGAAAATTCAGTTCTGAATTTACAAAGCAAAGTGTTATGGCTACTACTCTCTCCGGCTGAAAGGAAATCCAGCATGGTGCATCCTGCTTTTCTGAGGAAGTGCACATGTATTTAAGCTCCTGAAAAGTTTAACAATTACATTCTCAGCCATATTTGGAGGCAGGCCCATGCTTGAAGTTAAGAGTAAATGCCACATTTTTTTTCCATTTCATTTATTTGAACAGTTTGGAATAGGATAACCTTGTAACACATGACCTATAAAATTTAAAGCAGTATATGCAAGAACCCTCTTGAACTCAAGTAAGAAAAGCGAAGTTTTATTGCTTCTGAAGAAGTTTTCATGGTGTGAGAAACACATCTTACAGATAACTAAATAAAGCAGTGTTATAGAGCACTCCCTGGAGAATATATGGGAGCAAAGCATTTATTAACAAAATGATGTATCAGAAGTCCAGTGATATATACAGATGTTAAGGAAATCATCCTTAGCTGGTAAATCCATGGAGTGGAGGCAAGGCTTGAGGATTAAACCTTAGTCTTAAAAATAAAGCCTAATTATACTTTTTCATTAGGATACAGACATGGTAATTTTCTCACAACTTCTCCTTCAAGACTGCATGTAGTCTTACTTAATGAACTTTTATACACTTTTTTAACACTTAATGAAACTTTCTGGATGTCTGATTCCATGCTGAGGTACGCTAGACAGGCACATTATAGGACTTAGTGTTGGTTTATATACTGTATGTAAACTGAGCTGAGAAATAGCTATTATAAGAATTATTAGGAAGGACAAGCTATGGTTTAAAAATTCAGCTTTTTTTTTTTTTTTTTAATTGATATGCCCTATGCATTATTTATCTCTTCAGCTCACCTGTTGTATACAATCACTTCTCAAACACCTAACCCACATTATTGTGCTTTACATGTAGTTCACCATGTCTATGCATTTTGGTTGTATTGTTGTTTGTTCGTTTGTTTTAATTTGGTGTGGGTTTTTGTTTGTTTGTTTGTTTATTTGTTAATTGAAAATGACAATATCATCCTGATTGTCCTCACCTTTGGTCAAGCTCAGGTTTTGACAACGGCATATTAGTTAGCCTAAGTACTACATGAACTTGCTGTTAGCCAAGTTTTTTATTGACACAAGGAACTCAATGAAGATAAGCTTAGTATTTTTTAGAGTTGTACTAGGTCTTCACTTATGAATGTCATAATTTTTAACCCATGAGTTTCCTTTAACAGTAAAGACAGAATGCACTCTTCCAGCATATGTGCATGTGTCAGCTTTTGATGAAGGTGTAGGGCTGCATAATGGTCATGTCAATGCAATTCTGAAAATATCTAGGTTCGTTTTTATGCTTTATGCATGGAAACAGCTATTGTAATTTACCCTTTTGAATTAAGAACCGGAACTTGTGTCCATATTTCTTAAATTCAATATACAGAACATTGTTCCACGTACTGATCTTATTCTTCTTTAGCGGTATTTTTTATTATTCTGTTTTGAGAGTAGATGAGGGAGAGAAGCTTTGGGGTTATTTAAAAACAACAACAACAAACAACAGTCTTCAGTTCTGCAAAGAAGCATTTGGATGTACTAGTAGCATTGTGTCAGGTGTGAAGTAAATATGGATGGGTGACAGAATGGGAGACATGACGATGTTTCATAATCTTAGGGAAAAAGAAGTGGGTAAGCTGCTGTGATGGTAGGGTGTTCAAAGCACTTCTAGGAGTTTCTCCCAGGAGATTCTGGCAACCAAAGATTTGCAGAGAATTTGGAATATTTAAGCCTAGCTAAACACTCCGTGTGAGAAGCTTATTCTTATTTGTGGAAAGGTTAGAACCTCTGGGATCATTAAAATCTGGCCTTGAAAGCTCAAGAGAATGGTTTTTATGCCACTATTTCTGGCATAACATTTTCAATTTCAGCACTTAGAATTTTATTATTTCTGCAATTGGGTTCTAGCAGAAAACGTGGATTTATTTTTATTTTTAAAGATGATTAAGATCTTTTAAATCTCAAAATTCTAACAAAACAACAACAAAAAACAAACAAAAAAAAAAGCTCAGTTCATAGCTAATTTTGTCAACTGTGATTTTCAAGGTCCTAATCTCTTGTTTCCATTTTCAGCTGTGCTTTTATAGAAAGAACTCTGTAGTCATATTGCCCAGTGTGAGGAGAATTATGAATAGAGTTAAAAGAAGCGTCTCTGTGTTAAAACATTTATTTTTATTAACCATTTTCTATATTTGCACTATGGTTTGAAAAGATGAAACAAAATGTGCTAGTCACATGCTGGCCTGTATTTACATGTTAATCTTTGTATTCATACAAGCACAGTTTCTCTAGGAGATTTAGCTGTAAGAGGAGGAAAGAGTCAAATATATGCATTGAACTTCAAATCCATGAACTATAACTTTGTAATGTGAGTGGTAAGCTTGCTAGATGCAGTTCCTGATTATGTATTGAGAGGGATCTTGGATTTGCTGGATGATGATTATATTATGGCTCTCTGAAACCTGTCTTTAGATACAGCAGGCTCTGCGGCAATGTTAGGCTCCAGAGCTCCCTACCGATTTTATAGCAAACTTGATTAAGCCATTAAATTGCAGATCATTGCTGACAGTAAATTAATTCTTAATCTGAGTCCTATTCTGCACTACATCAGGAGACTTTTGCCAGGAGGCCAGTGGCTTGAAAACGGGTAATTAAATTCTGCTGTAAATATATTTTTTATCTATCCTTCTGCTTTCTGGAGCTGGCAAACAAGTGGGAGCCATTAATTAATAATTGTAATGTGGTTTAGTGGTTTAAGCCCTGCTCCTGAATTCTGAAATGTAAACCAAGGCTATGAAGTGGGGTTTAAGTATGAGATGAAGAAAGCTGACAAAAATGTATTCATAAGAGATTTTTGTTATTATTATTATTTCTCTGTAAAAACTATTGTATACTTTGCAAATTTGGCAATCCTTGTGGGGATGTTTAAACAGTATTACTGTCTGTCTGTCTTTAGCTGTGTGTCAATGTGAATTATATTCAAGGTGTCTCTTGGCAACCTAATGGCACTAGCCATAGCAGTGTTGTGGCTCGTGTACTCTTTTGTGGCTAAAACTGCAGGCAGAACTGAGTTTTTGAAAACACACATTTGGAAGTTTTGACAACAAGCATGCCTATAGAAGTTATCTGAAATGAGCAGGCCATACAACATGGAAGATACTTGGTAGTGACACCACAAGGAAGATTTCAGCTTTCCAGCAAAAATCATCATAAGAAAAAGAACCATGGTTCCATAAAAAAATATTGCTGTTGTACTTAACTCACCTTTCATTTTGAAGGTTAATATAGTTCATAAACACAAAACAAAAGTAGGATTAATTTGAATGTCTAGCATATAAAATTGGGTAAGTTAAAATGCAAGTAAGGGAAAAGTCCTAAGAGAGAGCCTCAGAGAGATGAGGAGAGAACATAGGTACAGCTTATCTCTCCTGGACAATATGTTGTATTTAATGATTTACAGTTCCAGTTAAAGATTGTAGAATTGCAAGGTATTTGGAATTTGAGGGAGTAGTAAAACTAAAACAAACTAATTATTTTGAGAGAAAAGCTTTTAAATGGAACAAGTTATTGATAGCTGGCTTTGTACATGAATAAAATGTGTTTACTTCATGAGAGGTTTTTTTTTTTGTAATGAGTGTTTTCCATTAGAACTATGAAATGATAGTGAACAAGCTTGTTATACCACTGATCTCTAGTAACCTCATTCTAGTAGCATCATTCTCCTGGCTGACAAAAGTCCACTAATTACAGATATGGTAAGATACATTGGCCTTTTACAGGTCTGTGAAATCATTTTTGTTCAAGTCTGTGGTGCCTAAAAGCCTTCTGAGCTTAATCTCTTTTTTACCTTCTGAACAGCATGAATGTGAGATTTCATTAAGGATACATGCATGTAAAAATACATATGTTTTTATATTTTTGCTTTATAGCTAGAGAGAGAAAATACATAATTTTATCTGGAATAGTATATATAGACATACATACATATAATGTGTATGTTTGAATTCCACAGACTGAGATTTGTTGCTGTGCTTTTCAGTGTTATTAAAAATTTAACTGTGTCTCCAGCTGGGATACCTTGTCATTTTGAGAGCAATGCAAATGTTAATAATTAAAAGCAATTAAAAAGTGTGTTAAAAGTCATGTAATTTTTATAGGCTGGCTGACTGAATAATGAATGCCTCCTAGATTTTTCTGGAGTGCCAAAGGGTTATTAAACATACCCTTCTGCCATCCTAGAAATCCTGTAGAAATGAAATAACCTATTTTGTCAATTTGGTAATCCAAATAAACTTTTGGAGTGAAATAATCCCTGGTGAGTCCCATAATCACCATATTGTATCTGCTCTGGATACATATTGTATCTGAAGGATACAATATGTATCTTTCCATGAATCTAGATATGAAGGATTCCAAGAGACAGGTCAAGTAAAAGGAATGCATTGAAAAAGCATCTTGATTATGTTAAGTTTTATGAAGTGACTGTAAAGCACTATAACCACATTCTGCAATGCTCAAAAGTCAATACTGTATTTCTAGCAAAGAGAGGAATTTGATTACTTTTTTTCTTACAGAATGATGAAGGAGCTAAGAAAACAAAATGTCTCCTCTCTTATCTTTTCCTAAAAGTAAATGAATGAGTAAATAAACCACAGTTGCATAACTGTGTTGAGAATTTCACACAAGAACAATAAAATTCTTGTGTAGGTCAAGACAGTTGCAGCAAACAGGTGCTGTGCAAGCTTAAAGATAGTATTTATTTGGCTGTTACCATTCTGCACACCGTTTGATGGTTTTGGAGAGGATTTAAATCTATCTACTAGCCCAGGCAGTATTATGTGAAACACATTTAAGATAAAGGAAAAAGCTGTTTCTTTCTGAATTGTTTCAGGCCCCTGAATCAATCATGTATTTAATTTACTGAAACCTTATCTCCTTCATTTAGTAGAATAGTTCATATTTTGTAATGCACTAAGCATTATGCTGAAAGAGAGAACTGTTATTTCAGCTCATCAAATAACAAAGGCAAATGATAGAGATTAGTTCAGAACTCTGCCTAGATTTCTTCGTGTCCTTGCAATGTTTGCTCACCATGTAAATTCTGCTTTTATGTCTTCAGTGAAGCCAGCATCAGAGCTAGAGACCTGTAGGTCATGATTTAGAGATTAGAACAATTCAGTGAATAAAATGCTTGACTTTGCTGTTACTTTCTGTGAGCTGCCATGTCTCTTCTGAAGTGTGTTTCTCCTTGGCAGATAATGGAGGAGAAAAACTATGTCTGTGAAACACCAATGCAGAAAATTTTCAAGAGTACCTCCACTCCCCCCATCATACCCCCTGCCCAGCTTTGTTGCTGTAACAGTATTTTTTGGTTTTGTGGGCTTTTTTAACTTCAGTTTTGGAATTCTATTTCAGTTCTGTTTCTTGTATTCTTGCTTTGTGAGAGCAGCTTCTTGTCACATGAACAAAATTAGATTGACAGAAGAGCTGAGCATATAGTCACCCTTTTCAAGATCTCGACTATTCAGATTCTGGAAATAGGTTTCCTGAAATAGGACTGCATCCTTATCTATAAAATGAATAAGACTGCAGTCCTCCCATGTAACAGCATTTTTAGTGTATTACCATATAATTAAATTTAAAACCAAGGCAAGCCCTCAAGTGTGATTTGGAGATCTCTATCTATGGAAAAAAGTAGCACCATATTTAGTAAAGGAAAAGGGGTAGTTGGAAAAGCACTGTAAGTTGTTTTTTTCAACCAGGCTGAAGTAGCTGAGCACCATGAGGTGTTAGCTAGGTGTGGTTATTTTATCTAGTAGTGAAGGGAACAGAGCGTGACTGAAGACCTTTTTCTCAATATTAGCCATCTGAAGCCACTCTGGATTTTAGTCCTGTTCTCTTGGGTTGTACATAAGAAAGTGAGCTGTGTTGTAGCACACTAGATATTTTCAGAATACGGTTCCTCTTACAGAAATCATAGATTTGGTAATGTCACATTATTATTATCATTATTCACCAGGGATGTTTTAGGTTGGATATTAGGCAGAACTTCTTTACTGAGAGGGTTGTGAGGCATTGGAATGGGCTGCCCAGGATAGTGGTGGAGTCACCATCCCTGGAGGTTTATAAAAGACGTTTAGATGTTGAACTTAGTGACATGGTTTAGTGGAGGACTTGTTAGTGTTAGGTCAGAGGTTGGACTCGATGATCTTGAGGTCTCTTCCAACAAAGACAATTCTGTGATTCTGTAATTATTATTATTATTTGTGAATTCTTGTCAGTAGGAGGAACTTGATAGAGTTAACAACCGAAAAAAAATATGAAATTGTGTAGTTCTTTCAATTTGAGAATGTTTAGTGAAATTTGATGATTGAGTTCAGTGCCAAATTTAATTTTCAGAAATGCTTCTGATTTATATAATGTGATAGATGTCCAATGGTCTGTACTGAAGGAAAATGCAATGAAAGAGTTTAAAGTTTTTTTTTGTGTTGTTGTTTTGTTTTTTTTTTTCAAATTATAATTTTGGCTAATTCAAAATAACTGTTTCAACTTGAAAAATAATAAAAAGTCTTCTGAATTATCTGAAAATGTATTTTAAGTTTTAAGGGATTAGTTTTGTTTATATACCACAAATAGTACACAGGATGTCTTGGGAACCTTGTATTAATAGATACTTAGTACAAAAATAAAATAAAATAAAAGATATTGATGAAATAAGAAGCTACAGAAGCCCTGTAATAATGTGTTTATTGTAATTTTCGAAAGCCAAGTTGCCAACTGTGATCTGTGAATCATTAGAAGTCCTCTGGGCATGTTGCTGATTTCTCCATCTGGTTTCCATCAGTCGTGTTCTTCTCCAGACTTCATAGTTCTAAGAGCATCTGTCAATGAAGGAGAAGGGAGTTTGTACCCCAGTCAGCAGCTGCAGATGTATGGCACAACTGTGAATGAGATGATCATGAAGAGGCTCACTGGTGGTGGGGTTCCACATGATCAAAAACAAATGAGTAAATTTCTGCAAGAGAATTGTGCTTCACCCTGTAGCAAAGAGTTGCTTGCCTCTGTCCGCAGCCCATTAATGGAGTGAAAGATACAGACGTGATAGGAATGACTGCTGTGTATAACCAGATTGTACTTTAACTGTTGTCTTAGAAGAAACAGAATACTTTTTTTTTTTCTTCTTTTTCCCAGTTGCAAACAGAACATTAATGAATAAAAGTGAGATGGTTATTTCTGCTAGTGAACAAAAGCTTCAATATTTTTCTTTCCAATTTTCTTCCCCCATGATTCTTCTTTTTAAACTTTTTCTGGTTCCTAAGCAGATTGAAAAACCAGAGCCTGTGTTGAGCTGTTAGAATGCATGCAGAGATCTGTGAAGAAAGATTAGCCTTCCTCATAGACTGCAAGAGTAGTGAAAAGAAGAACAATGATGAAAGCTATTGCTGAACAAAACAAATTATTTTTAGAAGCCCTGTTATGTTAGCTCACCCAGTTGAAAAGAGAAGCCGTTCTGTGCCTACCTATCTGCCTGTCATTGTGTACTGCAGACACACTGAGGATGTGCAAGAAAGGTTTTTATAAAAGAATAGGAAAATCCCTCTATTACTGTTATGCTATCTGCTCTTTCTAAGGGTCAATGATTAAAGAGTAGTGAATTTTAGGTCACACCAACCTACCCTTCCTTCACAGCTTTAGCAATGGTCATTTCTGTTACAACAGTGTAATAGCACTTTGTTACTTTGCTCATGTTGTTGGAAATGTAAGAGGTTTTTTGGCTTACTTAATTTTGAACTTGGCACCATACACTGCTGCATTATTTAAAATGTCTCTCTTTTGCTTTTCTCTTCTAAAACCCATCACCATCCTCATCTTCGGATTTTCTAAAGTAGAAAATATTTTAAAGATTTATTTCTCTTTCAATAGTGAATTCCTGTGTAGTTTCACCTTTCAACCCCTTATGTATCCCAACACTGAACAGCAATTTGACAGACCAATAGTTCTGCATAGCTATGGCAGGCACAATGTGATTATGTGGCTTTAAGTTATTTGTACATACTGGTCCTCTAGGCGACAGTCAGGTAACTGTATTAATACATTTTTAAAACAGTGAGGACTGAAGCAAAGAGATTTTTTTAGTTGTATGTGTACTTTTTTTTTTTTTTTTTTAATTGAGAAAAAGGGTAAGATTCTGGGGAAAAGAGTTCAAGTTTTGCGTTAATGGCTTGAAGTTTGCAGTATGCTTAATAATTTCTAGCAAAATACATGGAGAAAGTGGATAGTTTGACAATTGAGATTAAATCAATTGTATCTTTCTTTTGGACTTTTGGAAGCGCTAATGAAGGACAAAATACTGAACATGAAGATTAAGCAGAAATGTAATCACATGTCCTTTTGTTAAATGTATTTTCTTGTATTTATTTGTGATGTCTGCCAAACTCCCTAACACAAAACTGCTGTGTATAGCAGGTTTTGTTCTGCTCTGTCTTGTGGGTAATCTTGGTAATACGTTTACATTGTGCATGAACAAAAGTTGATTCAATTCAAAATAGAACAAAAGAGATGTAAAATTATACAAAGGCTTGAAATTTTTGCCTGTGGTTTGTCATAATTTTGTGGTAATATTATTCAAATAAATGCACTTTCATGATAAACAGGAAAGACCAAAGAAGATTTGATAGATGCTTGTCATATCCTTGATGATTATGTGTGGGAGTGTGCTTTCTAGGTTTACAAGATCAGGTTGTATGTATATATTGACAAGGCCTACAAGTGACATACTGCTGCGTTTAAACCTCCAATCCAACATAGCAAGAGTTCTCACTAAAAGTGCAAATACTTCTATTCTAATCCCCAGTGATGTTTCACTGCCGTAGCAGATACCATCCGTGTGAACAGCAGCGGACAATTTCTGTTCTGCAGGACTCAGCTGTAACTTGCAGGTTTTCTTCCATGCATTTGTTAACGGTTTTCCTATGTTTGCATGAGAATGCATCAACACCTCAAAAGAAGTACAAAGCATTTACCTTCTTGCCACTGAAAAGCTTTCTCTTGTATGACACCTTTCTCCCTAGGGTGATAAGGTGATTGAATCTGCTCAGGGGAGTTATTGTAGGAGATAGGAGCCAGCATGCTTCTGAATTTCCTGCTCTTTACTCAGCTAGGAAGTACTCAAAGGTAACAAAGTGCTTTGGGGCTTAGGAATTTGATTCACTTTCCACAGAAACTTCTGCTTATCACTAGTTTCTGTGAGACCCTTTTTTCGCCCTTAACTTTTGTCTGTAATTTCAGTTCACGGACTGATCTATGCAGTTGCATTCAGTTTTCACCTCAATTCATTCTGAATAGCAGTGAAAATGTATTGGGAATTTGGTTATTTAATCTATAGTTTTTTTGGGGGGGTTGTGTTTTGTGTTTTATTATTATTATTATTGTTATTATTATTATTTTCCATCTGGATGGGTTCCCAGTCCTATGAATTTTAAAATCATGGTTTAAATGTGGAATGTATCCATCAATGAATCTTACGTTCTGTATAGAATATTGAATGTGTGAAGCTAAAACCTTTATGTTATAAATGCATATAAATCAGTGCTGAAACTTGCCTAAAACCAGGAATGATACTAACTAGGCTGTTAGGGCTTAGGGACAGCATATTGTAAATCCACATGGTAGGGCTACTGAAGGAGTTGTTTAAATAGGTAAGTAGCAAATTGTTCTGCTGACAGCTTGTTGGTTGTGCAGCCTAAACTTCCAGGCTTTTTTTTCCAGCAGCCAGTTCCCTGAGAGTCTTGAAATGAGAGACTTAGTGCTACAAGCAATCGTATTTGGAAAGAACTGCTCTAGGGCAGCGATGTCAGGTAGATTGTATTTAAAACAAGAACCTTTCTTTCCCTTCATTTGCACAAAGAAGCTGGAAATGTCAAGTTTTTGTTTGGAATTGTAATAGAACCGCAACTGAAGTCAGGATCCTCCATGAAAAGGAGTAATTCCCAAGGAACCTGTACAGTTTATTTGCAAAGCACTTTGTAACTCTGTATTGGATGACATTGAAGCACTACATATTGTTATTTTGATTGTGTTGTGACACAGAGCAAGCACTGATGCAAACAGTAAACAGCAACAGTGGCCTTGTACACTTGATATTTTTCACAGGTTTAATGCTTGTGTTCACTAAAGTCTGAGCTGATGTTTAAAATGATGGCTTGCCTAGTGGAGATTTTTTTTTTTTTATAGTGTATGTTTCACTGGACAGCAAAGCAATTACTTCCTAAATTTAGAAATTGTTCTCTGCCGCATTACAGCAGGGTTAGACACATTCTGGCATTTGAACAACTTTCAACACACATTTTGCACATAAGAAGAAATGATGCTATTTGACAATCTGGCACAGGAAAAATGTTCAGAATTTGGTTTGTTTTCCAACCTGTTTTCCAACCAGGGGACAGGCTAGGAGTTTGCTATGGCAGAGCTGTAGATTGCCATAGCGTTCAGATTGTTATCTTTATTTGGCAGGAGTGTATCACTTCACTTTGGGTTCTTGGGACCCTCCAGGAAAAACACTCTCTCTTCTTACATGGGGTTCAGCTAGCAGTGGTTAGCAGACTGTGTTAAAGAGGCAGCAGTAACTTAAATCCAAGGCATTCTCAAAGAAAGAATAAAGTGATGTTAAGTCATTTTGGTTAATTATGTAGTTAAAACCCATATAAGGTGATACAGTCTTGGCAGCACCAAGACTGAATCAAGCTGAATTATGCTGAATACAGTAAAGGCCCAGATTCTGATCCTCTGAATCAAGAAAAAAAATCCAAAACATGCTGGCAATGAGTTTCATTTCCTCTGGGTAAATAAAGCATCATCTGAGTGTTTGAAGGCTGCCGTAGTTGGCGTTTGGTTGAGCTCCTAATCAAGTGGCAGTTTCCATTTTGACAAGGACTGAAACAGAATTGTAAGTCTGAACAAATGGAATTAACAAGCTTCCCTCAACTTCCTGCCTTTTCAGCAGAAAATAAAAGGAGAAAGGTAACATGGATTCTTTGGTGAGTTACAGTATCAATAAGAGCTGTAACTCAGAATTTCTGACATCTAGCTCAATTTTACTATGCCTTTTTTTTTTTTTTTTTTTTTTTTTTTTTTATAAAAAATCCTAAGGCTGTATATGTTTTCCTCCTGACTCATTTTCTGTTTTGTGAAGAGCTTCACAAGTCTTTTAAGTAGGACTAAACTTTGCATAGCTGCGTGAAATCTAAAATGCCTGAGAGAAAGGAATGGATTAAGCAGATAATCTCCTATCGTACTTCAAATGATTTGAAGCATAGGGGTTTAAAAAGTAATAATTTCATATGCAGAAATTTCAAAGAAAACACCAAGTTATATTCATGACATGTTGCCAATAAATAATAATTTTTTATTCTTACAAGAATTTCAAAGCACTTTAAAACTGTAAGGGAATGTCTTTACATGTAGGCATGGCCATAAGTAGATTTCTTATTGCCAGCGAGGCGAATTTAAGTTATAGCTACCTCAAATGAATGATGGCTCCTAAGTGATACAAATTTATTTCTAATTCTGTCTGTTCTCCAGCTTTTGCTAGTTTTATTTGTGAAAGAAGGAAATATGGGGACATTTGTTCCTTCTGCCACACACTGGGTGGTAGTGCTATAAACGGAAGTAGAAGGGAAAAGAAATTGTCTTTTGTGTAAATATCAATTTTGGCCTTCACAAGTTGTTCCAGAAAGAAATCTTTTGAGAATTAGCCAAAGATAGACAGGGAAAATAATCATCTGAACTATAATAAGCATCATTATCAGAAATCAATCTAAAAATAATTTCAAGCATTAAATGTATCATAAATTGGAGGAAAATAAACTATGACTAAATCAGGCATGCAGAAGAAAGCCTGTAACAGGATTTCCTGTGGAAATTCAGTACTAATTTGGTGGGACCTTGCAAAGTAGAACAGTAAACCACTAATGGAGGGAAAGGTGCACTAATGAAGTAATATGAAAATTTCAAAGAAAGTCAAAACACTTACCTCATTGGTGTTGAGGTAAACGATAAACTAAATGCTAGGTCCAGCCCAGTATTCATGTCCTGCACACTCTAGAAGATTTAATGGAGTCTCAAGGGAGAAAGTGTACGTTTCTCCTTACAGGTAGAGACAGGCATTTGAATTTTGGCTATGATGTATTTTACAACATAATTATTAGGTTTTTCACAAAATTACCTTAATTGCAAATTCCATGAAAAATTCCAAGAAAATAACTTGCTTACAAGATGGTAGATAGATGACTTCTTTTCCTTCGTTTGCCACGTGCTGTTTGCCAGCTCTGGCATGAAAAGAGCCTCTTTCCAGTGTTACTTTGCTACAGGATATGTACAGTCCTTTTGAGAAACCATAATTTTATGTTGCTGAGTGTCATCAAATGTTAAAAATATGACTCTGGCTGTCCTGTCACCATATGCAAGGGTAGATCTTCAAACTGACAAAATGATCATATTATGTTCATGTTGGTAGTAGTTTGAGAGGTCTGCTATGCCTGGTCATGTTTGCCTTGTTTTCCATTATTACTATTGTTGTTATTATTATTACTTTAGGAAAAGTCAAGAGAATACACATCTATTTCTAACTTCTGCAAAAATAAATTGTACAACTGACTCATAAAACGCTGACACAAGATTTTTACACTCAACTAAATGTTGCTAATCTTTGCATGTAGCAAAATCATAATTTATTATGAAAATTGAGTTTGCATTCCTAAAAGCAGATTTATCCCTTATTTCTATGAGACAATCTTGGCACCTATCTGGCAATAAAAAAGGAAAAAAACTTTGGACAGTCAAGCCAATTCTCTTATAATAAGCTGAAAGGTAACCTTACTGTCAGACTAGCACAGACTTTTAAAGAACAGCAGAATTGGGGTTCAGATCTTGTCAGATGTCTGAGCTATGTTTTGTTAGTCAAAAGATAACATTTAACAATTTTTCATACCTAGAATTTTCTTTTTGATTGTCCCAGCAGCTATATTCAATCTATAGAAACTCTGGAATTGTCAGGTTGCTGATTTTTGTTTTAGTTGTTTTTTGTGTTTTTCTGACTGGAGTACGTGTGTGAATGTGGATGTAATTTAGCACGCTTAGGCAAGCATACATACTCCCCTCTTTGTAGTTTTCATTTTGGTGGCAGGGACTGGTAGAATATACAAAGTAGCCTATTCAGATTGTAAATTGTACTTCCTGTTACCAAGCTATAAACTGCGCTGTAATAGAACAAACGGTGCTCTGGACTGAAGTATGAAATAACCTGAAATAAGTGAGTACTATACAGAAGAGTAAAACAGCGCAGACTCTGGCTTTGTATTTTGGAATTGGCGTCTGTCATGGGTTCTTTTGTATGTAGATTAAAATGTCATATAAACATTATGGAAGAACTTTTCTTTTTAGCAACCGAAAATGACAGTTAATTTCCTTACATGCATATAACCTGTACAAAAGAAACTCTCCGTTCCTTTTTGCTTGTGTTTTATGAGATTAAAATAAAACAAACATTAGGATCCATGCATGCAGGGAGATAAATAATCCCTGTTCAAGAGAGCCTCTGTTCAAGAGGCTTGAGTTGAAATCAGTAGTTTACCTATGAAGGGCTGGAGTGTTTGTTAAATCAAAGTTGAATATGTATGATGAAACGTAAACCATTTAATCAAAAGCAGCATGTTTAACCACTGGTTTTCTTTCAACAGATCCTAAGAATAAGCCCATGATTTTCACATACTGAAATGAGATTTTCCACAATCACAGTTCTTCCATGTTAAAATGCACGTTAAAACTGAAATGATACTTCAGTAAAAGGCAGCCTCTTCACAAACATAGATATTATTTGCAATGAGGTGCTAAGAAATGGTTCTCATAGTTGTACATTCTTGGGAAAATAGAAGTTTGTGTACTACTACAGGCAATGGAAATACTGTAAACAGCAGTTCCAGACCTGTATGTTTTGCGTTAGGGAATTTAGGATATCAATGTTTTATGTGCTATAATGCCTATTACAATGACAGACATTTTGATTGTCGCTGGAGCAGGGGGATCAGTCAAGATATCCGATCTCTGGTTCCTCAGTTATCTCTGGTAATCACTTTTTTGCAAGCGGGTGTCACTCTTCAATAGGTGGTAAAAAGAATTACTGATGTAAAATTTGTTTTAGAAAACTTCATGCATGTTCAGCTGAGTCTATCAGTCTATCTTTAATTTTTTAGATTCATTATTCACTTTATTGATAGCCATATGAGAGAATTCAGTGAAGATCAACGTAATTTAAACATAGTGTCAGTATGAGATTTCATCTAGGTCTCAAGAAGAAGAAAAGCTTAGCATCATTTGCATTTGCACCTGATGTCTCTACACTACATTCAAATGCATGTAGAACATGAATTTGTGCAGCTCAGGGTATTTTAAAAAGAGGGAGGGTACTTGACTAGTTTATTTCTGTTCTCTTGTGGTCTTTTATTTTTCCTGAGGTTTATTCTGAAAGAAATCCTGATAGTCAGCTATCTTTATGAACACATACATTCTTACCACCTTTTTGGTGACCTTCATGTCCCTAGAAATGCTCCCTCATTTAAAAATCTTTATTCATAATGGGAAATAAATTGAATCTCCTTTTTGATTAACCTTCTGTTCTGAAATTCAGCCCACTGAAATTCAGAAGCATCACAAATTTGTTAGCTGTTTGTATTTAACCAAAACTAATTTCTTTTGGCTTTATCAGAGCTAATTAGTTTGCTTAAGGACTAAAGATCTCTCAGCAATCCTTGTTACAAATAAATACATCAGGAAAAAGGAGCAATAATTGAAAAATAATTAAATATTAATAAAAATTAAATATTAATAAAAATACGTTAATGCTATTCATAATAGGTAGAAATATGGTGACAGTATCTGGTCTCAAGTGTCTAAAATGCTGATTTTGTTTTTTTTTTGTATTTTTAAATGGTTTCTAAGGATTTGTTTTGCATAGAGAACTATAATTACCTTGTGAGAGATCCATTTCATATTTTATGAATAGATTTCAGTTGTAGGTTCATTTTTAATTGATGAGCTCAAAAATTATGCTCTTATCCTCTATGTGGCTTAGGAGGTTGCTATGCAAAGATGAAATGTGAGGCTTATTTTAATCAAGTATCTTATTTTCTCTATCTTTTTTACTTCTGTTATTTTTCAATTGATGATTCATGGGGAAACATAGTTTTGATAGTTTTAAGAAACGTGGAGCAGAAATAACTTTTATCTTTAATGAATAAAGATAAATTATTTCTGTTAAGTGTTTTCCGTAAGTGCACCATGTGCAAGATTCAGAAACTGTGAAGTGAAAATAAGTTCAGGTGAAATGAAATTGAACTAATCTACATCTTCCCAGAGCTTAAACTGAATTCATTTTGCTTCAGACTTTGGGATGGTGTGTGTATTGCTATAGGTGTTTAATAAATATGGCCTTGTCCCTTTATATGTCTGTGAATGAAAGAAAGAAGAAAATTGGTGAAATAGACAGTACAATGAGTTGGTCTTACTATTTCTGGTATTGCTTGCAATTTTTTTATTTCTTATTTATTTGTTTCCTTCAAAGTGGCCTTGTACTTGCTTAAAACTCTGAGTAACCTTGGATACTGGTCTTTTGGTCCAAGCTGTACAGCCTTTAAATTACTTTAAAAGCTCATCAGGGGCTCAAACAAAATCAAAGATACACATCAGTTATTTAAAATGCTACATTAAAAGTTAAGCTTTGATCAGCTGGTCAGTTTGTTAAAGTCTCTTGAAAAAACTTTATGATCATGAGGTTTGTAGACCAAAGTTGAATGATACCTGAATGAAGGTATGTTCAGATGAAGAGACATAGAAATGCTGCCTTTAAAAGCACCCCAGAAGCTAGCAGTTGAACTATATTTTTTAGCATATACTAGCTGGTAGTGTCTTTCAGCAATGTTACTGGGGAGATTAAAAGTTATTTATAAGTATAGAAATTTTTAATTTTTTTTTTAACATCATTTTGGTGTGTAGCAATTTGAAACACTGATAATAAGACGTTCTTTGTGAATTTATCAATATTTTATTTTATTTATTTTGTGTGTGTGTGTGTGTGTGTGTCCTCAAAGCCTTTCCTGGGAACTTCCATGAGGCTTTAAACTTGTGGCTGCCACAATTGATTTTTATGACAATTAGATATGACAACCCCTAAAGCTAAACATTATTAGCATTGGAATTATTTTCTTTTGATCTTTAATTCAGCATGAGAAATTGTCAAAGTTTAATTTATTAAAGTGGAATACTATATTCCCGTGGCAGCAGTAGTGGTAGTAATCTTTTACGTTGTCCCACCATGTTCCAAGACTTCCTTGAGTAGGGTTATTTTCACCATGGTGGGGGGTTTTGTATTTCCCCTATTCATGTCACTTGAGTCAAGATTTATTTTCAGTTAATTCACAAATCAAAAATATTTTGAATCGTTTTTCCTCCCCCTTGATTTTTCTCCTTAAGATTATTTGGTAATCAGCCGGTATTTTATACAGACAATGAATTTCTGTTCTCTGATTAGATTCTCCCTGGTTGGTTGCCTTTATGGTCTTCAGACTTATGAGCTGTTTTCAGGTTATTTATACTGTAAATATAAGACTTTGTTTAAATATCAGCAAATTTACAGATCACAACAAAGGTCATACATGTTTTTACAGAATACATAAAATAGTATTATATGAAATGAGAGTAAGAATGAGATGTTAAAAGTTATATTCGGGATATGAGTAATGCATGCTTGTATTGAAAAGGTTTTATGGACAAAGAGAAATTAAATTTCTTAGTTCTTGGATTGTTTTGAGTGACAGAAGGCAAAAGCCTCATGCAAACTCTGTATTTTACACATCTCATTTAATAAATGAATGAGCAGCAAAAATGTAAATTCTGTGCTTTGCTAATATGTCCAGATTTTATCCTGAAAACAGATATGTTTAAATAAACTTTGATTATTTAAGTGAATTTAAATGCCATAAATCCCAGCATGTCCTGGTCTAGTTTAGGGATTAGTAATGGAAAGCTGGATGCAGAGTGGAAGCTTACAGAATCTCTGTTCAGCCTCAGGCAGTTAATTATTGACTTTTAAAGAGCAAACCAAAATGTAAATGTTTACTGACATTACAGATCACAAAAGGCATCTCTGCCTCAGGTACTTAGGGAAGCATGAGGCTGAGCATGGCTTGCCAGCCTGCCTTGTGTAAATAAAATTAATCATACCTTACCAAATTACCCATTTCAGTGTGCTTTTGCCTCATCTCATCTGGTGGCTGAGAGGTGTCAGGCACACTAAAGCCCTCCCCTTGAACAGCCCCCAGGGGAGTGATGTTCTCTTTACAGGCAGTGGCTAAAAGGTCAGCCTCAGCTAGTAAGGGAGATTAATTTTAAATTTACAGTATGACATGGTACAGCATGAATGAGCAGAAAGAGACTCTGACTCTTTCTCTTTGCTTGTGTCATTAAGGAGGGAAGATGGATGCAATTGCGTATACACAGGACTGCTTTCTGAGTAAGTGGGGGTGAGATACATTTCATTGCTACCACATGTAACTGTAAGTAATGAAATAATTAATGACTAATGACTGAGGGTAATATACACCTAATTAGTCATGTTGAAGCAAATTTAAAATTATTTGGAGATGCCAAATAACATGTTTGCTAAGACTTGGAAATAGCAAAGAGATAAGTCTGATTGCAACTCTAATGCACATTTCTAGCTGACGATTTTGTATCCTGTTGAAAGCAGTCAGGAATTTATTTGGATTTGTGGCCGAGTTCAACGAATAGGAAAGTACTACAGAGTTTGGATAAATTGCTTCGGTATACCACAGCTTTTAAGTAGTTAGTTCCTTGCCTGAGTTGAGGCCTTTCTGATTTAGTTTTTGCTTGATTTTATACTAAGCAAAGCTGAATAGCAAGTACAAATCTCCCTGGCAGCATTAATTAGATTTAATAAAGAGCAGATAATGAAAATAAAAATGCTAAATATATTGTGTAGATTTTGTGTAGCTTTTTATGATATGTTAACAGAAAGTACTTTTGTCTATTCTCTGTTCTTGTCAAAAAGGCCTGGAAAATTGTCCTTATAGACTATAGAAATGCAGAGCAGATTTATGACAGCAAAATACATTAAAAACCCAAAATGGCTGTGGTTCTTAAAGGCTTAAAGACTCACACATTTGCATGTGCTATCATGCAAAACGATTCCTGTTAGTATCTGTCTCTGGCTCTGCTTTCACATTGCTGTTCAAATAATCTACGACACATTTCCAGGAGTGTTCATTGCTGGTGGCTTCTCCGTTTTGCAGGGGTGCCTACAACCAGTGGAGGAATCCCAAATCAATGAACGTTTTTTGGTCTTAATTACCAAGTGCATCTTTGTGAAAAAACAGCCATCATGTTTACTGTGTCTACCAATATATACAAGCCTTATTTCTTATGATGATACTGTTCTCATCATTTTTATAATTTTGTAATATCGTCTTTATAATTCAACACTGTAAAGAGTCTTCAAGCAGCCACTGTTTAAAAACTATAGATCCACTTTCCTTTTTCCATAAGCAAGGGTTTCTTTTCTCCAAAATTCTACATATTAGTTATACTTGTTTTTAGCCATTCTCTCATATTCTTTGAAAGGCAAAGCATAATTTATTTACGCAGGGACTTGCTTCTAATTGGGTAGCACCTAATATGAAACTTGGTCCATTAAGGTTCAAGGTTGAATGAACATTAAGAAAATTCAGAACATATTGACATGTTATTTGAAAAAATATATATATCACTTTCGGTGAATTCTAGTTTTGCTAGCTATTGTACTTCTCCTCCTTGATTGCTTAGAACAAACTACATAGCCCTTTCAGATTTAATGCCTATTGCATTACGTAAGAAATCACATAAATTTATATTTTCTTCTGGTTTTCAAATTGTGTTGAAAATGATTTCAAAACAACTTTTATTAGTGGGATATAAGACAAGGCATTTTCCAACACCCTGAGAGCCTTGGAGATGAACAGAAGGCTTTGTGACTTACCTGCATCTTTGTCCTTGCTAAGGAAGGAAGGCAAAGGGTTGTTCTGACCTCTGTAATGAGGGATGAAGTGTTTTGAGGATGGCACTTACTTGTAGCTAATGTGATTTAAGGAAGATTTAGTTGGATCACAGACTGATCAGCATACAATTTTGTACAGCTATTCTTAAAAATTCATGCAGGAAAAGCAGTGTCCCATTGCACTTCATTTTGGTTACTGCATAATTACTTATTTTTTCTCATATCTGTATTGAAAAGAAAAATTATTTTTTTGCTTTCAAGTCACCTATATTTTTTTAAATTGTGCTAAACTTTGCATAGATTTTTGGAGCTGTGCGACATATCAATATAAGCTTCTGCCTAATAAAATGACTCTGAGATAATTGAAGAATTACTAATGACACCAGAGTTCACACTTCTTTCTTAATGTTTGCTTCTCTAAATTTGTCGCTTACAAAGATGCCAATCTATGAAAAAACACTGTGCTTGTTGAGCTGCAGTTAGTGTTATACTTAGGTTCAGTACATTTCATCCTTCTTTTTCAGTGCCACAGGACTCAATTTTTCACCTGCCAGGGCACGATGTTACCATGACAACGGCTGATCTTGTTTGCTCTCCTCTCCTCTTTGTGCGTGATGAAAAGGAAAGCTTTTTGAGAAATATTTGTGAAAGCTGATCTAGCTAATTGTATTTTGATTATAAGTGAAATAAAACAAGAAAAGGCTTGTTCTATTTCTATAAGAATAAGAAAATTCTATTATAAGAAATAGCACAATGAGCCTGACTATTTAATCAAAATTAACAAGATCTCTCCATGAGCTTTTCCTATACAGCAGTGTCTGCAACTGTTGTGTTAGCAGAATATTAACCTACATATATGTGGTCTTTAGAAGCTCCTATGTAACGTATTTCGCTGAGAGATCTCCAAGTGCATGTTGCAGTTCACTAGTCTTCTGTATGTTCTGCTGATCAGCAAATAGAAGCCTTAATGCTGTAATAGATAATTATGTAGATGCTTTTTGTTGCATCCTTATCCCTAATGAGCTCCAGTGATGATCAGAGTAACTTTGCTCATGTTTTCCTAGCTGGTGTGTCTTGTTTGTTCTTCCACTAGTGAAATCACAATAAGTGGAAAATGTGAATAGCAATTTCTTTTGAGTTATCACAAAGTTAGAGTGGAAATTTGGGCACGTGCAGAAAACAGAAAAACAAACATACTATACATTTTAAATTATTTTTAAATATTTAGTTGCATTTGGTTTGACTGACAAAATTAAGTTTGGTCTTTGTGACAGCCACTTCAGTCAAGGCAATATAAAATTTTACTACTGGTTGGAGACGTGAAACACAAAGTTATGCAATATGATGGTAAAATCAAAAAGAACATACATTTAAGGGGTTAGTAAGGGATGTCACCTTCAGACAGTACCAGTTTGATACCAGCATTCAAGTGGGGTTAATTTTTAGTCTGCACTGCATTTCCTTTGTGTCTTTATTCAAGAGTAAGGACCTTGTTCACTCATTTCCCCTGGAAATGAATAATTTAAGATTATTTCTTTCTTTCACTTGCGTATAAATTACCCCTGAAGGAACTAGAAATGTGCCATAGTAAATGAGTATTTAGACCCTCTGCCTCTCAGATACACTGATTCATTTATTGCATTGAGAAGTGACTATAAAAATAATTGAAAGGAAAAGAATAAATATTGATTTTTGCTTCAGCCCACAAATCAAATTGATTAACTTTCTAATACTGTCTGAAGGAAAACACTACTGTGATACTAAGTTTAAGATCAATTCTCTACTAAAGGCTGCAGAAATGTATTTTTATGGTATTCTTGACTGTGTATGTTGCCAGCAGCAGGGTGTTATCTGACAGCATGGTGGAACACAAATGTGCTTGTTTTTTTTAAAAGAAATACTAAAATGTAGTTTGGTTAGCTTGAGTTGGGGGGGTGTCTTCAGGGTGGTAGCCTGCCCAAAAGCCAGAGCACATTGTATATTTGCTCTGTGTGGCCAGTGTGGGAACAGTTGCACTGTCAGTGGTAGAATTACTTCAGTAGGAAGCTTCTATTAAAATTTATGCCTATGAAAATATTTTGTCACTGTTGAAAGCATAATTTTAGTTATTGGAACAGCTTAGACTGCAAGTATTACAGTATGAAGGTATACAAACTGCTCATTATTGATAGGGTTTTTTCTTATTTTTCTTTGAAATTGATAGGCCTAAAATTGCCTTGAGCTGATTCTTCAGTTATCAGCTATGTATTTGTATACTTCTTTTCCAAAACAAGATTAGATATGATTTTATCATTAAGGAATTAAGCGGCTATCCAATAGAAACATTCCATTACAAATGCTGGGAAGGTTTGTAAAGATTATACTGAAAACTTACACAGTTGCTGTCTTTGTCCATTTAGCTAGTGTTACATGATACTTTCTGCAGAAGCTAACAAGAAAAAAAAGTAATGCCAGCTACTAGAGACTTCATTCTTTCTGTGTTGTGAACAGGAACTATGCAAAGACATTTGGTCTTTTGTTCTCGACTACAGAGTTCAGGAGATACATTCCGTGTACCTCATGGAGGAAACAAGGGATCATAAAATACAAACATAATAGCAAATACTAAATAATGGTATCCTGAGGATCGTTTGCTTTTTTACTGTGTTGATGTTTACATCCTTCAGCCACAGTAGGTGTAAAGTTCAAAAAATTCATGTCTTGACAGGAACTCACATATTTGGTAATTCGTTATAAACAGCTGCAGTTATAATGTCTGCTGTGTGTTATTTATTAGTGAGTGTGGATGCTATAATAAACCCATTGTACTTCATATATCAAAAGTTATCACTTTACCCATTTTTGTTATTAAGAGATGAGAGGGTTTTGTCATTTTAATGGGATATGCCACAGATGAAGAAAATTAGATGGAGAATGTGGTGAACAATTTTATGATAGATGTGGTCTAAGGAGCAGCTATCAAGTTGGATATGTAGGGTTCTAAAATAGGGGGATCTTCCAAAGCGTCGGAGAGATCTGATGTTAACCTGTCTCTCTGTAAAAAACAGCAGTGACTGCTTTAAAATGTAAAGCAGTGTTCCAGTGGGGCTGACAGATCTGAGATGGTGGAAAAAGTAAATAAATAAATGAAAAAGATGGTACAAACAAGTTATGAGAAACAGTTCCAGTACAGGAAGAGATAATACTCCAAAAGAAATGTGAATGAAATGAGTTGGTAGTGCAGAGCCTTTTACCTTAAGAGTCTTACTGAAGTGAAAAATATCACAATGCATTAATTATTTGTGCTTCTTAACACCTGGTCCTGGTCACTGTAGTGCCAAGACAGTGGTGATTTCCAAGTACAATACATTGTTATAGTTCCTGTGTTCCTTATTTGGTAGAGCTTTTTAAGAAGAGCTATTTTTATAGAGTGTTTATTATGCTAAAATCAGCCTACTGATTAGAGGGTAAAGCTGCATTTGTTTTCTTTTATTAGAATAAAGTATAATTTGCATGGAAATGTTCCTATTTTTAAAATGAAGAAAACCTAATTGTAAAGGGATTTTATTTAAAATGGAAGCAATTCTAAATACATCTTCCTTTGTCCAAAGAGTGTTAGCAGATAAAATGATGTACGCCTGTTAACATTCTCTGTACAAATTGGGTTCCTTAATCTTTAAATGCTAACATCATAAAATGTCACGCTACTTTCCTGCACTACTTGAGAACATGCACTTATGAATGACAAGTCAGAGTCACAAGGAAATAGTAAGACACCTTAGACAAAAGCCTTTAGTATGATTATTTTTCACTGCATTTAATAGTTCTCCAGTAACTCACGGAATGTATCTTATTAGAATTGCAACTTTCTAATTATCAAAGTTGATAATGGTGGAAGCCAGTACTGGATAGAACCGTACCCTTTGTGTCATGGGGATGGGACATTCTGCATCTTTTAGTGCTTCTTTGATCCCACTCTTATCTTACTGGCATGCCAAATATAATGGAATGTGTGTGAGAACATGAATTAACAGTAACAGA
The DNA here is from genome assembly GCF_047663525.1 of Anas platyrhynchos. Classification (NCBI taxonomy): domain Eukaryota; kingdom Metazoa; phylum Chordata; class Aves; order Anseriformes; family Anatidae; genus Anas; species Anas platyrhynchos. Next base: position 13,582,589 of record NC_092602.1, read on the forward strand.
ACAGCAGTGTCTCTTGTGAAAGCCATTTTTTTCTGCTTGCTTCCAGTTCTACTTTGCTTAGTGCTATATTATATAGTGGTTAGAATTATGTGGGATAGCCTGCATTTTTCTAGCATCATCTCCATGTTAATTGCAAAGAGAAAATCAAAAAGGTTTTAATGTCACTTTGCTGTAAAGGCTGTACCTCTTTCAGCCTAGCGCTGTCAGCTTGTACATGCTGTTAGCTTGTATAAGTTTTAAAATAGTTCCACTATTCAGGATGAATCATCTTTGCCTTTAAAATGTAGCCCCTAAAAGAAGAAAAAAATGAATTGGTGGTGTTGAACCTGACCTTAGGAATGAGTCATTTACAAGGCAAAAATATGTGAGAAAATATCAGTTTATTAATTTTTCCTTTTTCTTTAGGTACCTGTGGACTAGTGGTTTTCAGTTTTCTCTTGGAGTAGTGTGATTCTCTGTGTGTATCATTAAAATAGAGAACCATCATATGGGATTATAATCAGTGTGTTCTAATACAGTCAGTCCAGGTTACTAGCAAAAGCAAGTCTCAAAGAAAGAAAGCCTCGGATAAATGAATAGCATATAACATTTTTTTTAAAAAACAAAAATAATTGATGGATGAGCAAACTAGCACACAGGGCAACAGATGCCTTTCTCCAGGCAATGTAGAACCTTGTTACCCAGACAGTGGTGTCAGATTGTATTAAATCTACAGAAGTCATCCTCCTACCGTGAATTTTTATAGTTAGTCCTTATATCCGTAGGAGAATTTCTACTTTTGCTCTACTATGAACACACATTTTTGCTTTCATTTCTGCACTTAAAAAGATGCAACTCATATACAAGGTAATACATTTATTTCTAATATGTCTTTTATTTTAGAATGTTCATGGTGGTCTTGTTATTTGTCTCTTTTTTTTTTTTTTTTTTTTTTTTTTTTTTTTTTTAATGAAGAATGTACTGGTGTGTGAGCCTTTAAATCCATGTAGTGCTCTGGGCACCCCTTAAAAAATGGCAGACTGTAGGACTGATTTTGTTTTTATACATTTGGAAGGGCTGTCAATTTTCTGATTCAGTTTACTTCAAAGATTCTGAAAAGATCATCCTTAGTGTTGTTTTCTTAAATTGAAATGCCTGAGCTGAAAGTGCCAGAAGCATTCCTTACATGCAGCAGGAGATATCCTTGCTGTTTGGAATTTTGTCTGACATGCTAAAGACAAGGTTTCAGATTCTTTTTGCAAATTGCTCTACATATGGTCCTGACATGAATATATGCTTGACTGGCATATCACCAGATACGTGACTATACGTAGGTATGATTTATGTTTCTCATATTTAATTTGGTGAAAAAGCTTAAGCAGAAGCAATCTTAACTCTGTGCAACTTCTGCCAATATATGTTAGAAAAAGTTTGGGGTTTGTTTTGTTCTGTACACAGCTGATCCTAATCTGTGAAAAAAAAAAAATATATATATATATATTTTATTTTTTTTTCCCTAAGGATAGTCAATAATTCTACATACAACTTCTATATTTTTTTCTGTCTGTCATTCATTTTCCTCATTTATTTCTCTAAAATTTCTGGATGCATGCTATCTTTTGTCAGACTAGTAATTAGACTGCTTCAAGCCTTTGTTAGTTTGAATGGGTATTGTGTAGCAGTGTCATTAGGAAGGGGTGACAGACGGTTCAACTAATGTTTGGAACCCAATGTCAAGACTACGGAGATGGGTGAGAAGGTTTTTTGGAAGTATGAAGTCCCGCTTCCTTCTCACTTACACATTAGTCTGCTAACATTCAGTCAGCATTTGTCTTGGCATATGTTTTGTACTGTGTCTTCTAGTAACTGGCTTGATGAGTTGTTAATCTCTATTCTACTTGCCTCTGCTAACATCTGTGATGGTTTGATTTGCATAGGTTAAATGGTAGACCTAATTGGACTGTAGTAAAATGTGGCTTCATAGGCACAATTAAATCATCACAGTTGCTACATCTAGTGAATAAATTAAGAACAAAGGAGAGAGCAGCAAAGGAAAAAAGGACATTAGGTTTGTAAAAGGAAGTCAAAAGTAATATGTATTAAAAAAATAGAAAGGATGAGGGAAGAGTGCACGAGTGCTTTTCTACAGGTTTGTTTTTCATTCTGGTACTGGTCATGAGTTGAAAAATCTGAATCTGTCAAGTTCCAAAACAAGCTGAAAAATCCCACAAGATATCCTCTTAGTGCAAGCAATAGGAGAGGGGTACCTTTTTGTGTGTTGCTTTTAGACTTTTGGTAGAGCTATTAAACTGAGGGGGAAAGGCTATAGCGGAGAAGCCCTAGCGCCCTAGCATTCATTGACATGCTGGAGGCACAAAGCACGTATCCTGCCTATTGCCAGTAAATCTGTCATTTGTGATGGTTGCCCTATGTATTTGCTGACCTTTTCGTTTTGTTGACTCGGAGGTTCTGTTGGAAGCTGGCAGTTGTAAGAATAGAAGTGGGAGGTGTTGCCCTGATAATGCATTCAGTGCTAGCTGTCAACAAAGGAGAGGGAATGGGAAAGGATTCTGTTTATTTCAGTATAGTATTTTAAAAAGACATCTGTCTCCCTTAAAACGTATTTGAAGCTTCAAAGCTCTTTGAGGATCCAACCATAAGATCCCTATGAAGACAACTCGGCACAGTAATCAAATGTGTTGGATTTCCTCTGAAGTGAAAAACAGTCTTTTGTGTGCCCTTCTGGCTGCAGTAAAATGGGCATATACGCAATATACATCCTTGGAAGAAAACAGTAAAATGTCCATTTCCTGTACATGACTTTAATTCTCTTTTTTAATATATGAATTGTCTGTTGGGTGAAATTTAGCTCGGGGTTGTCTGGGATAAACTGCTATCTTTTTTTTTTTTTTTTTGAAGGTTTATATTCAACAAGTCCAGAAAATATTGAAGCCGATATCATTAAGGGACCAAACCACTGAAACCAGTGGATTAGACAGCAAATCACAAACTGTGATGAATGTGCTATAATTCTTAACTGTCATTTGCAAAAAAACATGTGGTAATTCACAGCCACAAGAGAAGAAATTCCTTCTCTAGTGTGAAAAGGATATGTGTGTTGAGTACACTTAAGTGTGTTTCTCTGAGTACAGTTAGCATCTGGAAATATTCAACACTGGAGAAACTGGCTATGGGAAATTTGGAGAGAGAATGAAACTGTTGAAGTACTGTTCGTGTATGCTACACAGAAACTAGCCTGTGTTCTTGCTTGGGCAATAAATATGTGCAGCTCCCATTAATCCCATCACAGGTTGCTTTCAGGACATGGCAAACAACTGGAGTAGTGTGTGGGAAGGCAGATTTGGAGTGGAGCTGTCACTAAACCACCTGGTTTGGAGTATGACCTTGGGCAAGTGGCTTGATCACTCTTCCACTGCTTCTCTGCCTTCTTAAATTAAAAGACAGACTCAGAGTACTGAGGCTGTATTTCTGTATCTCTGTATTTCTATATCTCTTCTGCATTTGTGCAATGCATAGATCTGATTTGCAGCTGAGACTTCTATAATATAACAAATAATAAGCAAACATGGGAATATTTTGTTTATTTATACCCTCTTACTATAAATCAGGTAGATTGTTACTCCAAGAGTGCTCTGAGAAAAGCAATTTTTTTAATCTGTTGCTTTCCTTTCTATGTGCAAGTGAATTTCAGTATTCCTATTTGTTGTTTTTTGTTACATGCAGTTATTTCAAGTATTTGACACTTAAATGCATGAGAAGTGTACTGTTTAAAAGCTTTTACATAAAGATAAGTAATAAATAGAGTCAAGGTAAACCCCAAAATGTTAAAAATCATTTATTGTGTATGAGCTGGTCACAGAAGCAGTGAGTTGTGTAAACATCAGGTTTCTCCACATACAGGACATTAGATACGGCTAATACATGTTCAGCTGTTGTGCATTCTTGTATAGCAAGCAAATATATTCACCAGATGTAGCAGTTTCCTGTGACTATGTTATGAGAGTACCCTGGAGAATTTCAGAAATTAGACGACTATTTAATCTGTATGCTTCCTTCTTACTTCATACAGTGTTTCTCCTGCGAGGTGAACATGCACAAACCTAAATAGCCTCCTTTCTCCAGCTTTACCAACTATGTTGAGAAGCAGCAATACATATATATATATTTTTCCATTTTATTTTTAATATGAGTATAAGGGGAAATTCTGGGTAGGCAACTTGTTTTATATTTTTAACAATATTTTCCACAATCCAACCAGCAGAAGCCTTACATATTACTGCTAAAATCCCAATCACATTTTGGAAGTCGCAGAAACCTTTTACAGAAGTTTGAGTAAACTTGCCATCCTTGCAGAGTTAGACAAGAGCTTTAGCAACTCAACCCATTATTATTAGGGAACTGAGACCTAAGATAACTGTGATGTGTTAGGAATCTGGCACATGCGTTCCTGTAGATCTAACTGCAGTGCTTGAAAGTATTACTGTTCCCAGCTGGATACCTGTCCCTTTGGAGTTTATTGTCCTCACAGCAAGCCACAGACTCATTGGATGGGCATTGTTGCTGAAACCTTTCTTTATGATCAGTTTGACTAAAGGATTAGACTGCAACGTGAGGTGACAGAGAAATAAGAGAGGTGTCCTGTTCTGATAACCTTTTGCAGAGGGACATGACTGGTAATAATATGCAGTAACTAAGCACTCGTAGCTGATTCTACCACGGTTCTTCTGTCAGAGCCCTATTGTAAGGATCCATTGATGCTAGGAGATGACTTAAGTCAACAAACAACAGAAACTAAACTTGTGGGAAATTCTGATTTGGCAGTAATTCTGAAAATTGGCAGTAATTATGGCTTGGATCATCTCTGGAAGATGTGGCCTGATGAAGTAATTGGCTAAAACTTAGAAGGCTTCAGTTCAGTGTGGCTTTTACCATGTTATTGCACAGAGACCCTTGAGTTGTTTATTTGTTGTTTCTTAATGCTTTTTCTGAAAGTAAGTAATCCAAATATTGTCAGTCTTACGTGTATTTATGTCAATTCAAAGCACACTGCTGATGTATATAAATACACTCTGTCCTTGTTACAAGTACTGCTGAAGTGGACCTTTGCATCCAGGAGATTCTTGATCTTTATGGATTTGGTTGGGAGGGGGAACATAAGTGATGCTTTATCCTGACAAATGCAAAATAGGACTGCCACTGGGATGAACAGAACTCGAAGCAAAAAGAAATAGGCTTACTACTAAGGACCAGTGAAACTGAGATGGTTGCTGCCCTACTTCTGTTCATCCTAAGATGATAAAATTTTCTTCAGGTAGGACTAGCAGCCAGTCCAGTTGCTCTGCCACTTCTCATAAACTGTTTTCTATTCTGCAGAATTTAAGTAGGGTGTGAAGGATGCTGGCCTAGATTGCCATCAATTACTCATTTTCTCCTCTCCCTTCCACCCTTCCACTTCTGCTTGAATTCCTTTAATAACATTATTAAAAACTGGTAACTCATTGTCACTTGTTCTCCATTAAGATCAGCTGAGCAATACCAATTTGTAACAAATGCAGATTGATCCATTAAAGTCAATGTCAAATCTCTCTTGACAAAAGCCTGCAGTTGCAAGGGTTGCAGAGCAGCTACTGTAGCCCATTTTTGCCTAGACAAATGCAGAATAAACATAAATGCTTTACAAATGACTTTCAGTAATTTATAGGATGCAATGATTTACTTGCATATCTAAGGAACTGTTCGGTGCAGTTTGTTCCTATTGGAAAAAAATTTACTGATTTAATTCACACCGTTGAAAATGTAACATGAGCTAAGAAATTCTTCTCATTTTGGCCTTCAGAACTGTCTAGCATCTCAGAGTCTGACTGCCATTTTTAATTGCGTCCTAACAACAGATTTTACAGAACTTGAGAAATTATAATTGCAGAGCTCCTTATGTGTGAGATGATAGGTATATCTGCAACTAGGAGACTGCAGTTTGTCATCTTAGTTTGATTCAGTGCAGTAACAGTCAAGAGGACAGCTTCCCACTGATGATGAGGTGTTTTGATATTGTAAAACGATGGTGCTCTAATGTGTCATTCCTTAGCCTGAACTATTTTCACTGTTTATATCCAAACTTGACTGTCAGACTGGCATTAAAGGTGTGGTCAGAAATGCAGTCATTTCTGCAGAATGAATTGCTATATTAAAATCAGAGAAGAACACAGAATGGCCTTCTCTGTGTGAAGTGTTCTATAAAACTGACATTTTAATCTGATTTTCTATAGTAAAATGATTCCCACGATCATACTGTGTATCCAGCCCTGTACGTTTTGAACCCAGTGGCTGATTTCAATCACATTTGGCCTTAAAGGTAATACATTGTAGAAAAAATTGTATGTACCATATAACACAAAACATCATTTGAAGGTCACATGTTCTTGGATATCAGAATCAAGGAGCCATTAGGCAGAAATCTGTGAGCTTCATTATTTCTGGTGCTTAAAGCTAACGATGCTTAGGAATCAATTTAGATAAACAGTTTTGTTCATTGGAAACACTATCTATTCAAAACAATCTTGTAAGGAGAGAGTTCTGAAATTGGTTCAGGAAAGATATGCTTAAAATAGCAAATTTTTATTATTATTTAAGTACTATAAAAATACTTAAATATCAGAATCTTTAAATTCCTCTTCTTTTTAGGGCTTATGTTGGTGAACCAAAAAAAAAAAAAGAAAAGGATTTTTTTTTCATGTCGGGAATTTTAAAAAAGAAATTATGATAAAGTGTAACTTGAACAGTTTTTCTTAAGACCTCGGCAGAATTAGAGTAGCTCTGGAGATAACCTGCTGAACATATGGATTGTAATGGTGCAGAACCAGAAGTTATTTCAAATTACTCAGAAGTGGGTCCAATTTTGCCCACCTTAATATATTTATTGGCAAATGTCATCAATGTTTTCAGAAGATAATGTGTAATGCACACTGTTGGACAGATTTCAAGATTGCCCAGCATGGCTGGTTATGGAATTACAACTTTCATAAGGAACTGAAGTCAGGGCATTGATTTTTGTTACTTTGTAAGGGGGGGGGGGGGAGGGAAGAAAAAGAATTACTGAGATCAATTTCACTACTTCATGTTTAAAATCTAGCTAACTAAAAACTCCTGGTCTGGCTAGTGCATAACCTTTTCCCATGCATTCAAAACATTGAAATGCTTTCACTCTTTACGTGATTACTGTGAGAGATTTAATCTCAGATAACTATTTCTGTTAATGTGCAAAGAAGAAATTGTCAGAAGTACCAGAAAACTCTGCTGTTTTTCCTGAGCTGCGGGTGTTTTGATTTGTGCGATCCCCCCACAAGCTTGACCTTTGATTATGTATTTGAGGTTTAATTACTTTTCCTTTGTTTGTTATTATAGTGCTGTGTAAATACATAAGAATACATACCTGAGGCTGTAGTTAATACCTTGATGTTTAGGCATAGGTTACTTAGCTATTGACTTCCATCTACATTTCTGATTTGCCTGCCACTGTAGTGTACAGGTGCTCTACCCAGGCTCTAAAAATTATTTTATTTGAATGTGTGTATATATATATATATATATATATAATAAATAGACATACTATAAAAAGAAATAGATATTATAAGTATACTTAAATATATGAATATAAAAATGTGTACATGATTGCATGAACAGTTACTGACTTTTGCCCTGAAAATGCCTTCTAAAGATCTAAGTTTCAGAACATTATTCTGGGAATTAAGTCTCTTCCCAACTCTTAGTGAGGCAGCCAAGTTTGAGCTCCGTATTACATCCGCAGGGAGGTTTTTATTTGGTTGGTTGTTGTTTTATTTTAAAAGTCTGTAATTTCAGGTCATCTCTCTTTGTCTGCACATCTTTAATCAGATCATCTACTGAAAACATGTGGTTTTATGATAGAGCCAACTGTAATTGCAAGCTAATCTGCTGCTTCTGCACCTTCAGTGCCTTTGGCTGTGTGCCTGATACTACTCTTAATAGTATGTTAATACCAAATAATGCAAAAACATTGCTTCCTTAAGAACTTAATAGGATATACTGTAATGGAGATAAATGGCCTATAACACCCTTTATTTGTGTTTTAGAAAAATGAACTGAAGGATGATGTGCAAGAAACGAATCGCCTGAGCCTTCAGTATGCAAGTGTGTCCCACAAAGCACTGCAATATGACCAGGTAACACCATAAGCACAAAACTCATACATTCATTTGTTACAGGAATCAGGCTACAAAGTGGATAAAAATGGACAGTCCCTTCTGATTTGCTTTTTTCTGCTTGAAAACATAAAATATTTAAATTAAGAAAGGTTACAAAAGTGTATTTTACAAACAAATGTTATTTTCAAGTGAAAAGGTAAGATACTGATGGGCTTTAGAGAGTTGTGTTATTCCTCTGATGAATCTTCTCTTAGTATCATAAATTAATATTAACCTTCGGGGAAAAAAAATTAAAAAAAAAAAAAGACTTTTTCAGTGATTTTGATAAGATTTGATTGAAAAATCTCTGCTTTTTTCTGAGAAATGTTGACAGAAAGGATTGCTAGCTAGCAGTGGTTTTTTATTCCCTTCTGCATTTTTCCATTGCATTTTTTAATTTCTCAGTAAAATATTGAAACGCTGCTGTCCAGCAGTAATTTTCACAAATTCTGATTAACAGCTGTTATTTTCCCTGTAGCATGGCACATGGCGTAAGTCCATGTCTCAGCTATTCCAAGTCCTGATTATAAAAACATTTTAATAGCAAGTATTTTTCTTCTTTTTTTTTTTCCCCCCTTCCTGTTACAGGACAAAAGATGTCTTCTTAGCTACAGTGATTGTGTCTGTGGCAAATACTGCATTGCATGAGTAGCATGGGAGAAGAGGCTGATGTGCCTTACCTTATCACATATGCATTCAGTGGAAGAAACATTATGAACCAGCCACTTTACAAGACTACATATAGCTAAAAATAAAACTCCAATCTGGGATTTCTACAGGGCTTAAGTGAGTTGCTCAGCAACCTCATTCACATCAGAAAAGCTGTAACTCATATAGCCTTTGATGAAAGCCCATCCCCAAACCTTGCAAAACAGTGGTAGCTGCATGCTTTGATATCTCTGATGTGTACATGTCACTGTGTAGCCCAGTGCTGAATTTCCAAAACAAACAAGGTCTGATTTAGTCCCCAATACAAGATAAATTACTGAGATTCAGAAATAACTATGGCTAAATTTTGTATGTAGCACCTGGTATCAGAGCAGACCTGAATTTCTCGTTGGTGAGGAAAGTAAATTTTTTTTATATAAAAAAGAAGTGCAATAATACTTTATGTTAAGAGGAAGCCATGAGGATCATAGCATGCTTAATTTTATTCATCCATCTGTTTAGAATTTCTTCCTCTCCTAATGTTTTTCTCTTACCTTTGTTGTTTACACATCACCCTTTCTATTTAGTTCACAAGTCACATAAAGTCAGCTTTATATTTTAGCTGACATAGAAACAGCATGCAGCACTAATGCAGTGAAGGGTCAGTACATTGGTGACACTAAGCCCTTTTACAATCAGAAAGTGAGGAACCATGTGGTTAATAATACTTGTTATGGGTAACATTTGTATCTTATTAAACTGAAGAGCTTGAGATGCATTGAAAATCCTAGTAAAAACAATTTAAAATATAAGGTATAATGTCAACATTAGTCACATTAACCACTAAATTAGTAATAAAATTACCTTTTACTATTACAGTGTCAGGATTTGTCTATTTGCCTTACTATGGGTGTTTGTAAAATAGTGCTAAAGTCACATTGGAAACATTCTGGAAGCCTGTGCCACTGATTTAATATCACAGCCCCAGTAGGATCAAAGACTTCCTTTAAGCATACCCTCCCACCTTCAACAATTTTAAGAATATGCAAGAGAAGAGAATGTTAGCAAACCTTATGTGTTCCTATGTGCCTAATAAGTTTTCTGAGGGAATGATCCTCTCCCCCTCCCCAATGCACATATAAAATGAGGCTGAGGGATGGATTGTTTGTGCAGTTTAGATTACTTTTAAGAGTGTGAAACTATACAAACATGAATGTTGAGGTCAGAGCAGAATTCTAACAGAGTTAGGGCTCAGCCCTGAAGGAGAAAACCTGCTTAAAATAGTTTGTTGTTCTTCCCCCTTGAGAACTGGACTAAAAAACAGGCCAACTTTATCCAAGCAAATGGGGCTGGGAGAATGTTTATGCATTCTGCTGCGTAGCACAGATAAAAGTACTGCTCATGTATGCACAATGTAGTTGTTGAAATTTAGCTCTGGAAAGGAGCAGGTATGAGTTGTGCTACTTTTAAATCCACAAAATAAGACTAAAGTTTTACTGAATTTATGCAGTATTGTGTTGTCACTGCGTAACAGAAACAGAATTGCATTCTTGAAGTGGAGTAATTGTGAAAAGATTTTGTATCCTTAGAATTGCTATGACATTGGCATTTGACTTGTTTTGTTGCTCATCTGAATATGTATATGTTAGTGTTTTTATATAAAAAGAGAATAGGCATTATTTATTCAGAGTTTATTTTTACGATGCCTGAAATCATACCATTTTCACGGTAGTTTCTGAATCATCTTTTCTAAACAATATCAGTGGTGTGAGAAGTTAGCATGTCACCAAAGCCCAGAATTAAGGCCGAAGGTGCCTTTCTGTATTCAGCCACAGTAGACATAGCTCAGCACCTGTGGTTTATGTACAACACAGTAAATTGTGAGTGGCAGAGAACATTTTTCAGTCTGAGCATATCAGTGAAGAAAAACTATAGTTCACACAGAAGGAAATTGTCTTTCACCAAGTGGAGCTTAGCACTCTCATATAACAAAACAAAACAGTAGTTTACTTTGCTGATTTTCAATAACTGTTTTCTGGATTTGAGTTCAGAAAGTGGAACATACTTCAGCAGTATTCGTAACTGACTTAAATGAGGGTACATTTAGTAATTGGGAAGTCACAGGATGAAAAATAAATTGGTTGATGCATTGAACAGAGAAACATAACAGATCAAAATGTTCCCTAAGTTTCTGTTGTGAAATTAGAACTGTTTATGATGGCACTCTATTTAGGTCAACTGTTTTTGCCACTGGGAATATTGATGTTTTGATGTGTTCTGTGTGTAATTCAAGTTCACGCATATCCCATATGCTCTAACACAGCCTGCTTGGAGACAGCATTACATTTGTGTTTAACAACAGATTTTGCCCAAAACCAAACCAAAACAAATGATAGATTCATCAGGTTTTATGCTGGGTTATATAAATATATAGATCACACCACTCTGTGATACACAGTATTCAGAAGGAAAAAGCCCTGATAGGAACTTCTGCAGAAATATTTAAAGGTGCTAAAATTATGAAGAGTAATTATTGGAAGGCAAATAGTAGAATAGGTTGTGTTATTTCCAACCTGGAAAATGAAGATGTACACAGAACATTGTTCAAAAACTTATCTGCTTAAAGAGAACATAGAAAGTCAGATTATCACTTGGGTGGTCCTATATTTCAACTAATCTAGGTATGTGCTTTGTGATCCTGAATGAAAATCCTGAGAAGATGTGTTAATTATCTGTGGTTTTATCTGTTCCTACTTCCCAAATTACATAAGCAGCCTGATACGTACTGTTTGTTGCTATAGACTCATCTCTGCCAATGGGGAAGAACACATAGCAGAAAGATACCGTGCTCACTAACTCCCTAGAATTATTCAGACTACTCTGACTACGAAGATTTAGAAAACACTTCACAGGAGTAGTCAGTATCAACGATTTCAGAGACAGAGTAAACCAAAGCCTGAGTAAAATTACCTTTTCTTGAAACTTAGTCAAAATTTTGTACTTCATTCATTCTCAGTAAATTAACTGTCACCAATGATAACGAACTTGCATTGTTGATGCTGATACCTCATTGCTTCCTTTTTCCAATTCCTTATTCTTCAACAATATGCACTGACATATCTAAGCAATGAAAGACAATACAAAGGATGTGGGAAGTTAATAGATTCTGAAAATCCATTTTCTAATAGTTTCCTTAGCTATAAAGAAATGAAGGAAGAGGAAAACAAAAATCTATGCATGGAAAAAAAATCCCGAGGATGACAATAATTGCATCAGTTCTTGTGGAAAACATGATTTGTTCTGTTCTCTTATTTCTTTTTTTTTTCTTTTTCTTTTTTTTTTTTTTTTTTTCTAGTCCACTGAACTCTAAAGTTCCCTATTACAAAGACAAATATGAGGGCTGGCTGCAACTGTTTAGATTATTTGGTCCATGGAAAAATTTTCAAATTAACAAACTGGAGCCAAAAGGCGAATGGAAAGGCTGAATCAGTTTCCAAAACATCACTTTAAAAAAAAACTCTCAGAGATACCCATGTCAGAGATCGCTTATTGCCTTTCATTCTTTAAAAATATGAAATTACAGTAATTAGAAAAAAAGAGCTTGACACTTCTTTAACAGAAGTTAGACTGAACGATGAGCTGCACCAAGATTAAAGCAAGCCAATGTGTTTTCCCAATACTTCACATGCTTTGTTAGTCCTTTGTCAGTAATCATCCCAGCATCATTCGTGCTTCCATTAACTGCGTTGCAGTTAGCAAGGGAAAACAGATAATGCTTGGAACATTGTTCACTAAAAATACTATGGTTCTTTCTTTTGCCTTCTGACATCCTATTAACATTGTAGAGAAGGGAAGAGCAGTATTTATGAAATAGCACATGAACACTATCTATTTTTACCTAGGTATCTGTTAGTGATGGGTTTTCATTCTTAAAGTAAACATTGCTGCTCTTGATATGGTACGAGCTAAAAGAATCTTAGTGTTACATATCAGTGTGGGACATAAGCTCATAAAATGCTTAGGTTATTTCTTATAAATCAGACTTTCAGCTGATATAAATTAAAGAAAGGACTTTTCCATAGCAGGATAAAGTAGTTCAATCTTTTGTTTTCTTATTTTCTGTGTGTGTTTCTAAAATAATCACTATAACTGATGAGTCACAAAATCCTGTATAAAAGGAGTTATTCATACTGAAATGGTTAAGATAGCACCACACAAATTAAGCAGGAAAACAAATCCTACTATGACGAGTATCTGTCCTTTAAAAAACTGCTGTATGCAAATATTTTAAGGGAGAGCAAGGGTTGCATAGTAATACCTGTTTCTGAATTGTACGGACACATTTCAAATAGTAGTGTAGGCTGATTATGCACCATAATACATTTGATTCTGTTCTGAAGTTAAACTAAAAAGTAGTCCAGGAAAACACATAAGTTTTATACATATGAGTTATTTTTCTATCTGCACTTTAGATATCTGTCTCTCTTTATAGTACATCCGTCTTTGATGCCTCTGAGATCCAGGGAAATTGGGAATTGTTTGATTATCATTTATTTTGTTTATTATATAGTATATTTATTTACCTTTGCTATCTTTATGCATAACTACAACTTCATTGCCAGGTTTTAGCTCCTTTCAAAAGAAAATGTTCCACAAATACGGGTACATGAGATGCACACAATTCCATCGCTGAATATTCCCTTCCATTTACCTTTTATATTTCTTCCCTATTTTCTTTTAACTTTTTTTCTTTTTCCATTTTATAATGCAGAAATGGTGTTTATGTCAGTTATATTTTTCCCTTCATTAATTAGGTCTTTGGGGAGTAATCACATTTTTATTTTTCTAGGTGAAATCAGACTATGACCATCTTAGAGAAACCCTTATCAGAGTGACCAAAGAACGAGATTTGGCTGTAAAGGGAAAACACCAGCTCCAAGCCAAGCTGGAGAACTTAGAGCAGGTCCTAAAGGTATGTATAATGCTGTGAAGTCCAACGATCCAGTACTTCTATCACTTGTGCGAGTCACAAAAGCATAAGTGCATTGCAAACAAGAGGTCTGAATGCCTCTATTAATTATGATAAAAAGTATGGAATATGGTAGGCCAAGTACCTACAAGGGATTTCAAACTATCAGGAGGAGAGAGATCTTTATCTGACACTCTACAAGAAATGGGATGGAGGTTTTCACTGTGTGGTTACTGGAGGCAAATCAAGATGAGAAAGAGGAACAGGATGGTGAGTGAGTATGCTGTTGAAGGAAACATGAGAAACTTCCATGATATTTTCCTTTAAAGAGGGCTTTGTCAGCCAATCTATCTTGTTGCAAAATATTACTGTGACCCTGTGAAACAAGCTGTTGGTACCAACTCGTATTACTTGTGTGGAATTAATCCAGTTATCAGGACAGGGTTGCAAAACCTGCTAGTTTTATTAGAGAAGTCTTACTTAGAAAGAATTAAAGTCATCCCACCTGGTACATCCCACCTGTCTTTTAACATGCTTCTAGAGAATATAAGCATGTTGGTGTCTAGCCACTCTTGTTTTCTTAGATATTCAGTTGCTTTCACATCATCAATTTGGTGCCTCCTTTTCAACTTGGAAAAAGTCAGCAATGTATTTTGAATCACAAGTGTATTTATTATTCAGTAGAGGTTTTACTGTGTAGTTGAAGATGCTGTCCTTCTCTTTGCCTGGTTGTATATTGTACATAATGCCATAGAACAAACTTATTCCATGAAATAGGATAATTCACCAGGTGAATCTAATAAAGATGAGATGATGGGGTAGAGTAAGGGTAAAATTCACTGGGAAAATTGAATCAGCCAAGAGATTATCACTTATCAGCTAATGCAAGGGGGCAATTAGTTGTACATTTTGAAACAAAATGCACAAATTTCTAGCGGTGGGAAGGAAAAAGTGCTCTGCTAGGAAACAACCAAATTCCCCAAGTGTTATTGGCAAAATAAAGATGTAGGTGAAACTTTTAAGGCAAACTTAACAGATGGATCAAGAGTAATGTAGAAGAGTCTGAAAGGTCACTTACAAACTACAAGCTGGTGTCCAATGAGAATGGGTAGAGGGAACTAGTGGAAGGAAGCATATGACATGTTAAAAACACTGATTTAAATAGAAAACTGTTTCCAAGTTTCTTTAGTGTAGCATATATGGAAGTTGTGATGGTGAGAGTTGCCACCAAGTCATACTTGGACAAGGGTTAAGCAACTAAGATTAGTGAAGATAGATAGATATCAATACTGATAACAATGTCATGGAGTTACACTATTTTATCAGTAAAAGAACTGCACTGGTGTAGACTACAGCAAAAATTTTTGAGAGAGAAAATGCTTGTAAACTCCTCTCTGCACTTCAGAGCATTCAGAAAAATGCACAATATGTTTGTCTGGTAAGAGTGGAGCGTTGATCCAGTGCTGAACCTTTCTTGACAGGCTGTCAAATAGCTGCTTATTTTTCATCTTCTCAAATGCCAAGTTTTACTTGTCCAAACTGCTGAAGTAGCAACTAAAGGAGGAATGGATAACCTGAAACTGGGGGGAGTTGGAAATAAAATTTACTGGTCTGAGATCTTAAATTTCAAGCAAGATTTTTCTTGGCAGAATGTTTTAACAATACTAACTGCCTTCAGCCAATGCTTGCACGAGCACAATCACTTATATAAAATATGATTTGTCAATGACTTTAAACTCACAACAGGCTCCCTCTAAAAGAGGAAAAATAGTTTTGCTGTTGGCTGCATTAGAATATATGTGGCTTTTGGAGATGATTGCAGCGATGAAAATAACTGGTGGTCTGAATTTTGAGAAGGAGGGATTTTATTTTTGGCCTGTTGCACTGGTAAATACATGGTTGAAACCCTCTCTCAAGCTTTATTTGATATTGCTCTAGAGATGAGGTGAAGGTTTTGCAACTATAGATGGAAATAAAGGGTAACTGTTACCTCCCTCTTTCTGAGCCTCCAAAGGGTTATCAAAAATGAGCTGACTGCTGCATAAACCAACTTATTCCAGGGACTTCTAGAAAATCCAAGCTACTGAAATCACATACTAGGTAATGCCAAAGAGGGTTAACTATTATGTGTATTGTGCAGTGTGGCTTATCAATATGCCATTTACCTTTGAAGAATTAGCACCAATGGAATAAACTTATTATTATGTGCAAATAAGAAATAGCTGTAGTGGTAAAGAAAAATTAAACTGCATAACTGAGTAGGAGAGTGATACACTGCTGTCTCTCTTTAGACTAACATGACTTTTCCCAGGAACAAGCAGGAAGTTTTTCTCTAGCACTGGAAGGTAATTCACTTTTTCTGTTGTTTCCTTCCTTTTCTTCTGGGGAATACAAAACTTCTATACTGAGTGGTATATTGGAGTTCTCTCTCTTGAGTACAACCCTTCTGATCTGGCAGAGTACCTTGAGCAGACTTGAAATCCTAAATCTCATCTTCAGCACTAAAGCACACCCAAACAGATGCAGATTATTTCGTGTGTGCCCTCATATGCTCAGGAAATTAGTGGTTTGACAAATGGTTTGCAGCTTTCCAACCATTAGTAAATTTTGCAAAATACTTAGCCTAGTTTCCCTGTCAAAAGAGAAATACAGTTACACCTTCTGTTATCTCAGGGAGGTATCAACAAAGCTGAAAAGAGAAGACGAAGAACTGCTGAATTCGCTAACTTCTGAGAATCTTCACAATGCCTCTCACACAGAACAGTACTGATTTTCTGATGTGTTCAGCCAGCTTCTTCCATTCATGTCAGTGCAATGGTGTGCACACATCTGCAAGTGCAGATGACAAGTCCTTTGAGCAGTGTACTTGGGTGAAAATTAAATTTGCTCCCCATTCAACATCATGTACAAGTTCTGTCTCATTACAAGACTCTAGTACTTCAAAGCCTTTTGAGCTTGTTTTAACATTGGTTGGTTGCACATTTTAGAAGTGTAAAAATCTCTGCTATAGGATGTAATGGGTTTCTGTGTTTTGTTTGCAGCTGTAGGCAGTACAGTGTGAGGAGTGAGAGGGCTGGAGCTAGGATGGGCTATTCATTGTCACATCCTTCTGCTGCACATGAGGAAGCTGGAAAAACAATAATAGGTTTTTGATTGAAAAAAAAAAATGGGGTCCTTAGAAGCCATTTCAGAAACATTTTATTCCAGACAGTTGTCTAGCTGAGCGGTTTAAATGAAAATAAAAGATATCGACGATATCATCAGTTCATTTTCTGCTCCATAGTAGGATTCCTGCCTTTGATCTGAAAGATGCACTTAAAAGGCTCCTTCCTCACACTTACTTTGAAGGATAGAGGGTTATTCACCTTTTTCTTTATTTTAATATGAAGCCCTTACTGTGTTTTTCTATACTTGTGGATTTGCTTTCTGATGTTAAAATGATGTTAGAATAACATTATTAGGACCTGTAGAAAGGAAGAAAGGATGCAAAAAGGGAAGTGCAAATTTATGTGCTTAGGAAGTTCTAACCTGCCTCACATTAAGAATGTCGGTAGCATGAACAAATGGATGGCCACTACCTACCTGCTGGTGGCAATGTTATCATCATGGAAGTCAGTTCTGAAGGAAGAAGCAGAAAGAATTTGGCAGCTGAGATCTTCCTCCCTGATACTCTTCTACTGATCACTGCAGTCCTCTTCCATTCCTGTAACCTATTCCCCTCAGGCTTGGAAGAGGAAATGACAGCAGCTGATGTGTGGATAGGAAGTGCAAAACAGATTTGCAGACAAAACCAATTTGTGAGCAGAGTGGGAGAGGAGGAACGGATTCTGGTTTCAGGGAGATTTAATTGCTGTGCAAAGGAAGGGACAGATGCTGGGGTGAAGAGATCTGTGCTCCTTTAAATACTAACTAGATCACAACAGTACTGAAACACTGAGACTTCTAGATTAGCATAGATGACGAAATGGCCTCAAAATCTGTGAACTGCAGATCACTACATACATATTTTGGGAAATAGAACAATTAAAAGCAGGGGAGAGTCACAGATCATGTTTCACAATCTGTTTCTTCATTACATTTATAGATTCACTGTATGGTCGCTATTATTTATTGATCTCTGCAAAGGATTATAAATGTTCTGTAGTAGTTTCTGTAAAAGTAGTAAGAATTTTAAAGTACCAAAATATGCTGTACAAAATCTGTTACTGAATCTTGAGAATGTGAAGTGAGACCTCTATTTTTTTTTTTTTGATAGTTAAAATGTTTATAGAGTTGCTGTCTGAAAATTACTTGACTGCATCACTGTTTCTTGAATATAAGAAATGATGCTCCATCAGTATCAAGTTTTACATGAGACTTGATGGAAGCTGCTGAGCTCAGTAAATGTATCCTCGTGCCAATTTAAATGATGAGTAGTGCTCATTAGCAAAACAGGTTATGCTCATTCAGATGAGATGAGAACTGGAACCATTACTTTTGGTCATTATTAAATACTCAAAATAGATATTACCTAGAAATAAGTCCATTTTTCTTTTGTATAATATGTACAGTTCAGAAGTGTCTACAGCCAAAGTACTGAATCCTTGCAAAAAGTCCTAGAAAACAAGCCATAGCTGAGAGTCAAAAGTGATTAATTGCAAAGCCTTCTTTTGTTGTTATTCAACCAACGTATCATATAAATAAACCCCAGGCAGAGCCCAGGTGGAGTACTGGAGACAATTCTGCTTTCTTTGCAAACATCTAGATTGAGAGAAGTCAGCCTCACTGTTCTATCCTTCTTTGTTTTTAGTAACATGTAGCAGAGAATTACAGCTCATTAAAGGTTATGATATGAAAGGTTAATATGCTGGATAAAAATTTCTCTTGTACACAATAAGAAATGTTTTGGCCTGTTCTTGTCTATTGCAGCCATATACTTCAGTTTCCAAGTGCTGATTCCTAGTAGGTTTCTGTGTAATAACTCATGGTGCTGCAGATTGTATCTCTGCTCTGGGAGCGTTAGAGAAAGAATATACAGTTCTTGAAAATAAAAATCTGTAATACCCATTTTGCCAGAGAAGAGATCAGAATCTATAGAGATCTTTCTTAACTCCCATTTATTAAACAGGCTGTTGGAAAGTTATAATGCTATTGAGAGAATAATATAACTTGTAATGAAAAAGATTTCTATCTACAGAGTGTCTTGACATTGTTCAGCTTGTGCTTTTCCTAAGAACCATGTCTCATATTGCTTTGAACCATGAGTAGTAACTGTTCTTCAAACTTTTTAAAGTACTGTCTAGTGACTTTTGTCCAAATCTAAGTTTTAGTTTCGCTTTCTGTAATTCACTGTAATTAATGATCAGAGATTAGCAAAGGTAAACTATTTCTTTTGGGTCATCATTTGGAAAGCAAATCACAAACCATATCCTAGATAAAGAGTCCTTTAGGGAACTGTCAAGCAAATGTTTTTCCAAGCTTAATTTTTCAGCACAATGCCATATATAAGTATGTATCTAATGGCTAAAATGGGTTCTGCTCACTTGTGCATCACAGAGGCCATACTGCAGGTAATGACAGTCATATCTTCTGAAAGAGACTGCTGTCAAAATACCTGAGCTTAGCATTGGCAATATGCCTCTTAAGGACTGGTCAAATTAAAACCCTGTTCAGATTCCCCCTTGTTTGTCAGTGATACCAGAGTTTTTTATGTTGAGATGAGCATCTGCATGTCTGTGAATGGCAGCATGTTTGGCTACAGGGAGAGGATGTTGAAGTCTCCTGATAGTTTTGTTTTCTTTTCTTTAAAACAGCATATGCGAGAGGCTGCTGAACGGCGGCAACAGCTGGAATTGGAGCATGAGCAAGCCTTGGCTGTTCTCAACGCCAAACAGCAGGAAATTGAACTCCTGCAGAAGGTAAGTGACAAAAGGGAAAGTAAAGTTTAACAGCAAATTAGAGAGCACAGGTCACAAAAATCTCTTGATTTAAAGGAATTTAATCCAAAGCTTCCAAACTGGTTCCTAGCTCCCTTCCCCCTCCCCCAGTTCCAACCTATCTTAATTTCTTCCTTCCTCCCTTTTTGTTTGGCTCAAGAATACAAGGATATATTTGGTTTCCTTAAATGTCAGAAATGAATCCAGTCTTAATTTCATGTTAATCAAAATACAGAGAATTGAACATTCCCATGCCAGTTTGATTACCTGGAACAGTTAGTCATTCTCACTGACACATTAATGTTTTATTAGGATTTCCTTGGCTTCCAGTCACTGGTGATTCTCATTACTTTACTACACTAAATTAGTTTGAAGTAACTCCTAGTCAAGGTCCTTACATGTTGCAGTTGATCTGTTTCTTAACTAAACTGTTAAGTACCTCATTGCCAAGCTCATTCTCTAATTTGAAAATCATTTCCAAGACATTTTTTATCACAGTGCTACTTCTCAGTTTTCATTATAATTTATAAAAACATGGCACTGAGTTTCAATTTTGCCAAAGTCACTTAAAGTTGCGTTTGTCTAAATACAAATGTTGATGTTTCCAACTGTTTGAGTTGGAAAAAATACAGAAATAATAATGCCAATGATAGTTTAAGAATTGATATGGACAGACTTTCTCAGCACAATAAAAAAAAAATGTATAAAGATGTAGTTTTGTTTGAAACAGAATGTTCCATTTTACCTAATTAAATCTTCCAGTTAAATTTCTTTTAGTCTTTAACAAATAATCTTTTTAGGCATATTTAAAAATACTATTTATATAGTATTTCTATATAGAATTTATAGAAATATAGTATTTCTATAAATATTCAGCTGCCATCATTTGAACTTCCACATGAATTTTAAACTTAAATTTCTTGTCAAAACAAAGAAACGAAGGAAAGGTGCAACTTTTCTTCTTGCTAATTTTTTTGTTACATTCTTCTACTAAATCTGAATCTGAATTATGTTTCGTTTTTCTTGTTGTTGCTATAGACTGGCATCAAAAGTTAAATCTCCCTCATACTGTTCCTCCAATCATTTATTATTTTTTTTTGCTAAGCTTTAGCACAATAAATAGACATTTAAAAGCACAAACAAGATTGTATTATATTTGGTATTTTGTTGAATGTAACTAGATGGCATCTGTAGCCTGTGATTATGATAAAATTCTTTTTCAGTGGATCTCAAGTAGCATGGAATATAAGATCACTTAGGTGTCTGTGTTGCAGTCTATTCTACCTTGTAGACAGATGGCCAAGCTAGTTTATTACTTGCAGTTCTCTATGTGTGGTTGTGGAGATGAGCACCAAGACTAGTTTGTCCTGCTTTTGCCTCTAGATTGCTGGTATCCAGTACATTTCCTTTCAACATTACAATGTGGTGTATACTTTCAGAAGAGTCATTTAAATAAATCACATACCTAAATAACTGTAATACTTTGCTTCCATAATTAACAGGGATTGCTGGCTCACGTTTCATCCAGAGCTGACCTCCCAATGTGCCTAGTAAATGTGTTACATTCTTTTTTTTTATTATTTTTTTTTATTATCTAATTACATGAAAAAGTATTGTGAAATGAAAGCTGTAACTGCAGGCATTAACAGGATGATATTTTGACATTTCACCACATATCTTGTTACTGTTGTAAAGTTGCTGATGAATTACAGAAATGTAGGTGTTAAAACAATGCACGTTACTAGTACAGTTCAATGCATTTCCTGTCATATTTTGATATTATAAATAAAAATTCATTCTGTTTTTAATGTACATGCAGACTGTTCAGACTATCAACCTAAAAGGAAGAACATAATATTGTTCATCCAATTTTTGTGCTGATAGGGAATCAGATGGTCTTTTTCTCCAACAAAGCCTTAATATAAGACAGAATGATGAAAAAGAGAGATAGCTATTGATGCAGCTTTCCTAATCACTTATCAAGAACTCATATTCTGATTTTATAAAACTTGTAATGATGGATAGCACAAGGCTTTCTATTACCTGCCATCATATTTTTGCTAATGCTTCTGGAGCCAATTTTTTATCACATACTAGTAATAAGATTTATTACTGTAGTACAGGAAGAAATATGACTGTGCTTGCAGGGGTAAAGCAGGCTTTATTACCATGCATGACAGTGAAGAATAGTTCAAGTATGTGTTGTGGGTTGTGACTTTATGGTCTGACCCAGCTTCCATTCAAAATAACTGAATATTGTAGCCCATGTGGAAAAATGTCTTTCATTGCAGTATCTGGCCCATTAAATTTTGTGGCACTGCCCTCTGCTAAACAGTTTGAAGACATTTCTCTCATGAGGAATGAGCAGGATATGGTCTTTGAGATACAGTAAAAAGAATCCAAGGGGCACAGTTTGTGCATTGCATTGACATCAGCATAATGCAATGGTTAATAAAAAAAACGTGTTGCTCATCTTGGGCAAGCGTCAATAAAGAAGATAGTGAAAACTTAAATGGAAGTAAAGTGAGGGTAGCACAAAGTTACTGAATGCTAGTTTTTTGTAGTTTTAAGGCTTATGATTCTGGCCAAATTTGATAACTTACTTTCTGATCTACATATAATAACAACTTCCTACTCTCGTTTACTCCCTCTTTTCTTCTTTGGCTCAGTTGATTGAACTCGAAATGTACTCCCATTTACAGACAACCTTTCTTGTGGATATATTGAAGTGTTTTGTGAGCTATTTGTGTTGCTGCATGTAAAGAATGAGCTTAATTTTTGTTTTGCTTTTTCCTAACCAGTACAGTAGGTTTCTACTCTCTGAAACTCCTGCAATGTAGAATTGACAGAAATAGCTCATTTCTTGGTTTTATTTTAGAGGGTTTCAGAGATTCTTACGATATGTTCTTGCAGTTTGTTGTGCATGCTTGTCTTGCTCTAACTAAATGTTAATGCCACTAAGCTTCACTGAGATTCTGTCTCCTAAAAATATTTCAATGGCTTGAAACCAAAGTGCTGTAGTGTATTGCCCAAGCCAGCACTCCAAGACTTTTTTGAAGTCTTTGAATTTGAGTATACAGTATGCTACATTATGCAGTTACAATATTCTATATATAGCCTAATACATTTTTCTGTTCTTTTTTATTATTATTTATTTTATTTATTTATTTTCAATGTATGAAAACAAGGCTCAGGTTGAAGCTAAGAAGGAACATGAAGGAGCGGTTCAGTTGCTAGAGGTAAGAAGATATCCTCTGGTTGTGGAGGTTCCATTCTGAATGCGATGGCTTAACAGGAATATCACTTCTGAAAGATTCAGTGCTATAAAGGCAATTCAGTCATGAGAGCATTAAACTGGGCTGTTGGAAGTCACACGTGTCCCTCAGTTTCTGTTTGTATAAGATGGAAATTTTGGTACCGTTTTTTGTAAACTATTATCAGATGTATATCTGAGTATGTATATCAAATGTATAAAAAGGCCCTCTTCAAATTTGTTATAGTCTGTTCAGTGATTTGCCCAGACCATTTTTAAATATCTGTGGGAATGGAGATCTGACAGCCTCCACAGGCAACCTCTTTTGGTCTTTCAGTACCTTCAATATGAAGAATATTATTCTTGCATCCTGTCTGAATTTTCTCAGGATGCTACTCATATTGATTGACTCTAATCCTATTGCTGTATATCACCAGCATGGCCTTTCTTTGCATTTCCCAACTAAGGTGCAGTGTGTTTTTAGAATTTGCCAGTGAACAGTGAATTTAGTAAGTAAACACTGTGAAATAAATTAATTTTTAGAGATGATTTGGGTAATTGGTTTTACTAATTTTTAAAACATTAAATAACTGCATATACTAAGGCAACATCATCCAGAAAGACACATCAAAAAATCTTAGTATTTTCATTAACAATTGCTCATAGCAATTGTGACTTTTGGTATGGTGCATTTCCTAGAAATTCATCCTAATGAAAAATCTAGTATTTTAGTCTTCTGTGCCTAAGGATACAGAACTGATTGTTTCTTGCATAGAAATAACATGATGAATAGGAGAAATTCTTACTCCCATTCAAAAACCATGAGTTTTGCTGCCAGCTTTAGTTGGAAATGGGCAAGGTTTACAAAACCTCTTTGTCTTCAACCAGAATTAAATTTTTACAGTTTTTTAATTGTGACTGTTACAGTAATGGAAATTCTATAGGGGATACACACAGGTATGGTTAAATTATGTATGCAAACACAAAAAATCAGATGACAATTCCAATAAATTAAAATACTTAAGTGGCTTCCTGGTGCTGACAAAACCGTTTATTTCTTTCCCAGTCTGGTATATAGCAATGCAGGATTACCCATGATGTTGTATAAGGTTATGTTGTATTACGTTGTAAAAAAAAAAAAAAATCCTACAGCAAACAATTCCTTTCCAGTTTTCCAAAACTAGGCTCAACAGATTCTTTGTTTTAAGTTACAATCATATGTTTTGATGCACATGGATAAGATTGTGTCAGGAAAAATAGGTACACAAGAAAGTAGCGTCCTAACTGTATCCAGACCTACTTTTGTTCATTTTTGTTCTTCACTTTTTTCATGCATAACAAATTTTCAGTGATAACTACCAAACTAGATTTTCTGCCAGAGGAAAAGGTATTAAATGCTTATTCTTAACATAACTTACATATCCAAAGAATGTACAAGAACATAGAACATAGATTGACTATAGCAAATGTGTTTATCTGTATTTCATTTAGAAATCTGTTTCTAGTATATAATTTGTGGACTTTTTTTTCCTTCTAATGGTAGTTGTTCTGTCTGTGTACTTACTGGAGATGAATTTATGAAGATACACTTTCTGATGCATTGATAATCTCTTTTTTTTAAACAAACAAACAAAAAGTTTATTTAAAATTAATATTCCCATGGAAAGGTTTTACTCATATGCTTTCATTATTAACACATATATTAAATTTGTTTTGCCTTTAAGAATATAAGATAATAATTTAGTGCATGGTGGAAAGTATATAATGCAGGAAAACACAAGTAGAAACAAAGCAGGCAAGTGATTATTTACCACCTTAAGCTAAACAAAATTCCTATTTAGCTGATTTGTTTGCAAACTTTGATTTGCATAACTCCATCAAGGTTTCTTAAGCTTTTGTTTTTTGTTGGCTTAGGCCCATTAATTCTTAGCATTTGGTTTATTTAATCTGCTTTTTGCAATTCAAGATCAGCAGTGGTATGGATTTCTCAAACGTTCTATAGTGTGTTTTGTGTTAATGCATGTTTTTACACCTGTTAACTGTTCCAACGGTTTTTGCTTTGAAATGTTAAAAAAAAAAAAAAAGTGTTCAAAAACTGGTTTTATTTCTTTGTTTATTTCACATCTCTTTGTTTACTGTGTCTTGTTTGAAATTTATTGCTTTGCACTTCATCCAGAACACGCTGGACAGCATGCAGGTATTTTAGGGCATTATTCTCCATTCCCTGTCCCAAATCCTGCACTTCCCTGTAAAATAAGTATGATAGTCCTACCTAACCTTCCATGGCATGTGTGCTAAAACCATTGTTATGCAAGCATGCTTGGTATTGATTGGCCTGATACCGAATTGCTGAAAACAGATTTTTTTTTTTTTATACAAGAGATTAACCTCCAAATATGGCATGATTTAATGAAGAAACAAATACTGTTTCTGAAAGTGAACTTCTTGTGAGCATGCCCACTAAGAATGGTTTGATAGTTTATTCAAGATTGTAGCTTTCAGACTGTGTGGATTTTACCTGAATTCAGATCATTTCATTGTTTATACAAAGACAACTTTATGCCATATTTTCACCTTGGCTTGATTTATTTAGACACCTACTGAAAGCCATTCCTGCTACATAAACAGTTAAACTATGAAATAAAATACTAGTCTGAATTCAAGCTATCCACCTGGAAAGCTGCTCATCATCTTATCTGTCTTGTGTGAACAATATCTGTCTTGTCATAGATGAAGTCTGCTTGATTTTATGTTTAAGAAGCTGTTTAGCACTGTGTATTTTATGAGAAATTTAAGTTCTCATAACTCAGTCATAAGTGAAGTACATTCAGTATGGTCTGCAGTGAGGATGTCTTGTCACACAAGGATTGCTGTAGGTAGGTTCAGTTGTAGGGAGATCTGGTAGACGTGACACTTTTGCACTATTTTTATTGAGACTATCTGGGCAGTGCCATGATAAAGAGTACAAATTCAGTGCTTCTGAGAATACAAGCACATGCTTCATTTCATTGTGCATCATTTCATATATGTATGAGCACGTTGATTTCTATAGAGAAGTGAGTCTGGCTAATTAAAAATGAACCAAACACCTCTCTGGAATCAGGAAACAAAGATGGATACAGGGATGCCTCCTGTTACTTCTGTACTATTGTGGATCTTATGGTAATTTTTCTTTTATACAGCACCAGATTTGTGCTCACTTCTAACTCACAAGCTTGATTAAAAAAAGCAGTAAAGGCATTTTTCTTTCAGGCTTCATACTATCCTGAGAGGACAACTCTAGATAAAGATTCTAGATGATCAAAAGAAAAGTGACATACTTTTGGTACATACTGCAATGCAAATCAGTTCTTAAATATATATATATATTTTTTTTTCAAAAATATGTTTCTAAGGCAGCCTTAGCATCTTGTTGGGGTCATGATGTCTTTATTTTTTATCTTATGCTAGAGTTTCCATAACTTCATGCAGAAAGGTCTATGTGTATTTTTAGAGAGCTGAATAGCTTGTCCTAAAACTTTCTGTTGGAAAGAGAGGGATCTAAAAATCCAAAGCATTTTATTTCTTTGTCTATTTAATATTCTTTTAAAATTGTATATAGATGTCTTATTTGTGCAACAAAGTGACAAGTAGCAAGGACTCACATTTCAGTTGCTGAAAACCACAGTGAAAAGATAAAAGATAAAATCAAACAAAGCATTTAATATTTGTGTAAAAGTCGCACAATTCTTCTCTATCTTACTACATTCCATTTCATAGTCAGTCATATACACTGAGAATTTTTTAGCAGAACTATATTAATTTGTGTTTTTATAAGTACAAAGAAAATACATCCTCAAAATTTATTGTAGCTTTAAAAATGTATTTATTCCAAAAAAGGAACAAGCAAACGCACAATCATTAGTGAGGAAATTTGGATTCATATGTTCTTCTGGGGACTATAAGGAGTGTTTTGTTTATCTTTAGTTGTGCTAAGATCCTTCTATTGGTGTTATGTAATATGTGTAGTTTTCTTCATATGTATTACATGCATTTTTCCTCCTCATAGGAACTGAGAAAATTTTTCTCTTCCAAGAAAAAGAAACCTTAGCACACTTGAATAAACCTAATTGATATCCAGCCTTCCTTTGTTAGCACAGCTGTTTAAATAGGCTGTTTAAATATTATAAAGGGGGTTTTAATGAAGGAAAGTGATGTTTTTTCATCATGAAGCATCAGATTAGGATCTAACGCATGAGCTTTCCATTTAAGGACCCTATTACTGCTTCTGAGCTGCTTCTGCTTGCAGTGTTAAGGTCACAGCATGTGAGCCATGGGTGCTCCCTAGGTCACAAACAGTAGTCTCTCTGGCACATTTCCGGAGTACAGACCAACTGCTTTCCCCTGTGTGAAAATCAGACCTCACAAGCGAATTTCTCAGGAGTTTTGCTAATTCTTCAGTCTTCTCAACAGGCGTTAATTAATGTGATCTTTCCCAGCCTTCTGGGAAATCTTGATTTCTGTTTGTACTCATCAAGAACACCTTATAGTGTATGCAAGCAGATATGCAGGCTGTTTATAGATGCAGATTGAAATTTAAATGTGCTATATTAAAATCATTAATATATTCTTAATTTAGCTGGTACACTAAATGTGCAGATTTGGATAAAATGAAAGGTATTTTCATGTTTCACTGTCTTTGCCACTCTTAAATTTACTTTGAGTTAAAGCTGTAGAAAAAATCCTGAATTCCCATGCCATTTGTAATTCTTTTCATCCAGGGCATCTTTCCTTTCAGTTACACCATCCATTTTTTTCATGTGAAGATTTCTTAAACAGTATGTAGGCAAATTTTGCAAGTCATCACAGAAGCTTATCTTTTAAGTTCCGTTTTGTTATTTCCTGATGCCTCAAAATTATAACAGAAATGAAATGTTTGCCCACAGTGACATTTTTATACTTCTTCCAAGCTTGCAAACAATCTTCCCTTGGCTGCTGTCTGAATTACTTCTGTGTGGTTTGGCACATACAGTGAGGAGCATTATTTTTGAAAGGGAATTCAGCCAGTAGCTAGTCCCACGTTCTGCATGATCCAATGTTTTTTGCTGTTCTTGTTGGTTTCTAATATATTAAAGTTTACCTAGCGATTCAGAATTCTTCAACTTAATAGTTGAGGATGGGCAAACCTCAGAAAAGTACCTGGGTTTTAGAAAACATTGGAAAAATATACAAAAGTGACATTCAGATACGTGTGTATGTCACAATGCCATACGTTCTGTTTGCAGGTGTTCTTGGCAGTGATGTTCTTAGCACTGCCAAAAATTATGATGAGAAATTTCCACTTTGGGAATTGGGGATGAGAAGAATATTTACCTCAATATTGAAGAGTTACTAAAAGGTTTTGTTCTAAATATGAGTGAGAACTTAGGGGGACAAAAACTGGGGGCAACAAAAAACAATGGGTGTTTTTATCCCAAATAGTTTGCCTATCCTGGTACTTTTGGAAAATCAAATCCTTTCATAACTTGCTCTGATATCAGACAAATGTCTGTGTTATGTCTTGCTTGTGCAGGCCAAGGTCCGAGAGCTAGAGGAAAAATGCCGGACACAAAGTGAACAATTTAACCTCCTGTCCAGAGAGCTGGAGAAGTTTCGGCAGCAAGCAGGGAAGATTGATCTCCTGAGCAGTAACACAGTAGCATCCTCAGATATTCCTGGTTCTCCCAGTAAATCTCTATCCCAGTTAGTGAATGGAATAGCCACTTCTATAGGCAAAGGTAAGAACGTGCATTTTGTTTCACAGAATCATAGAATCACTAAGATTGGAAAAGATTTCTAAGATCAACTGGTGTCTGATCTGTCCTGTAGGTTTTAAGAAGCAACTCAATGGTGTAAATAGAGTTTGATTATATAAATGGAAGATAGAATTTGGTCCTGATCCTGTTTAGTGACTTGTTTAAATTTCAGAGTATTTCTTAGACCTTCACTGAGATTGTTCTGGATTTATTCAAGTAGCAGAATTCTCTCTACTCATTGTTAGGTGTAGCAGTAAGAAACCTGTTCAATGCTAAAATGATGTATTCCTTATGTAAAGATCTACTTCTGTTGAAAGTAGAAAGACTAACAGTATATAAAGGCTTTGTTGGAAAATTTTGTTAAAACTTTGCTAAAGTTTCAGGGGCAGGAGTTGGTCTGCTATCTTGTTGAAGTAACAATTCACAGGGAAATCAAAAACAGACACAATGCACTACCCATTACATTAAAAAAAACTTGTAGATAGTGCTAAGCAGAAAATGGGAAAACTTAATGGAATATTTTTATAAATATGAAAATGTTTTTGGTTTAGTTGCATTTTTTCAGCAGAAAGTACAGACTTCTCCATTAAAAAAAAAAAAAGAAATTAAAATATAAAATAAATTTTTGACAGAAGCAAACACTGTCTGTCTAAACACAAATTCTGCCACAAAGTGGTTTTGGTTGAAAAGGAGTTTCATGGGATGTATTTTAACACACCTGAGGAGGAATAATACCCATAGTTGTTTATTAAACTGTGCAAATGTGTTTAAAATTTTAAGCATGTTTAAATTGGTATTTGAACACTTAAATACTGGGTATTTCAGAAACTGAGAAGTTACACCATTGTTGATATAAGTTTTAAAAGAAATGGAGAATGTAAAGTTAAAAAAAAAAAAAAATCTGTATTGGTGTTTTTATGCATAAAGTACCTAGTATGCTCAGCTCAGTGTGTGTTTTGACAGGCTCTGTGTTGAATTTTCACCAGGTCATAATTGCCTGTTGCCAGAGGCAACTGCTCCTCCAGACCACACATCTTTGTTAACAATTCATTATTCATAAAAAGTTTCAAGGCAAGAAGTTACCTGAGGACACCTGAAAGGAACCTGCATGTACATTTTTAGATTGTGTATAACTATGTTGTTATCAGGGCTGAGAAGTGTTCTCACAAGCAGGTGATACTTAGCTCAGTATCACCCATGACAGAATAATTTTTACTACTTATTCTACAAAGAAACACTTATAGTTTCCTGTTATCAGATAATTTCCATAGCTTACAAATTCCCCTGAAATTGTTTTAGGATAAATATAAAGAGGAAGTAGACAAACAAAATAGTCTGCATTTATTTGTTTTATTTAATCTTGTTAAGCTTCTAGAAAAATTGTGAGGTGTAGGGCCTAGAAATCACAAATCATTTCCATATCACTATAGATGAGCAGTTATTTTTGGTGAAGGGTGCCACACTCAGTGTGAAACCAAGTCAGAAGAAACCAGGGTGACATCCTTCTTTTATTTTGCTTCAGTGACTCTGTACTTTATATGGCTTAGTTTTTTAAAACACAAAATTATAGCTGTTTGCAGTCTCACCCACTGTGGTGTATATATAAGCTTAAAAGGCTCTTCTGGAGCTGCAAATCTTACCTAAGTGGATATTAAAGTGCATTAAATAGAGAATTCACAAGATGTTACCTGATGGCTGTAAGAATTTAGCAGAAATTTCCTTAATAACAACAGGATTAGCTCTTCATGTCCCTAAGGGTAGGATTTTCAAAGCAAGACATATTTTTAGAAAGGTAATTAAGTACTGAAATGTTGTTTAGGCAGCTTGTGAAGGTCCAGTCTTTATCTCTGGAGTTGATCTAAATAGTCCTCAGTCCTCAAATAAAAATCAACTAAACATTCTGAGGTCCTGACTCAAACTTAACACACTATGTAGTATTTATTCTATAACTGCTAATAGAAACAACTTTTAATAAAACCTTCAAAACAAAATAAACAAAAATCCTGAAAAAAGATCTGGACTGGAAACACGGAACACAGCTAGGTATGTACTGAAGTCACTTAAAGGCCTTGCTCTCAAAGCCTTTTTTCATAACCTATTGATTTTTATACTACTTAGAATTCAGGGCCTGCAGCACTGTAGTATAAACATCAGAAATCCTTAGACAATATTCATTCTCAGTATGAATACAATGATAACAAGAAAATAATGTTTAAGCAAGTGGGTAGAATGTCTAATTATTGAAATCAACTATTTCAGAATAATGATGGTAATGCTAAAGCAAGTTCTTCAAACCAGAAGTGTAATTATTTTTATTATGTGTAAGGAAGAAAGAGCACATGAGGAAACACAAGGACAGCTTTCAAAGCAAAGCAAATGACGGAAATGAGATCAGTTTATGACCAGCTGCTTTGCCTTAATTAACAATTTTTAAATGTATCAGGAAATGAAATAAACCTAGCCAGAATAGATTAGAACATAAAAAGTTCCCTCTGAGCATATAATAATGTCACAACCCAATACAAAAACCTTCAAGATTTATTATTCATCAGATAAAGGGTGCATTTAAATGGCCTATCTAGATAATTTAGGTAGTTCATAATGAATCAGCAGTCCCACAAATAAAATGGAGAGGCTAATTGTACTTCAGCTATGGTCAGTTTCAGTTCTGCCTGAGACATTTAAATTAAGTTTGGAGTTCTTCTTTGCCTCTTTCCTTGGAGGGGTGTTCAGATTTCCTTGACAGGTTGTTGCTAGTAATGGCCATTTTGATGGCATATGGATTTTACAAGACTTAACACACACACACACAAAAAAAAAAAAAAAACAAAAAAAAAACAAAAAAAAAAGCACATGGCTTTTTAATTCTCCTAAAATTTAGAGGTAAAAGAGACATTTCTAGAAGCTTCTGGATGTTCTTATGAACTAGTACCTTGGTGTTTTTTTTAAGTGTTAGTTTTATCCACAATGCAAATATAAAGGCAAAGATGCATTTTTAATTAGTTTCCAGTGAAAGAACAAATTTTAAGAGTTTTAATTGGTCTCATTCCTCCATATTCATACTGTTGTTCAAGCCCATACATCTCAATGAATTGCCTTGGCTGAAGAAGAAAATCATCCTAGCAAAGCAAGGGCTAGATTTTCTAAGAATCTCTCTCCACACTTTGTATGTAGTGCAACAAATTTAGTAACAAAGCCAGGAGGTATGAGACCAAACAGCAGTTTCCTTTGAATGAATAATCACAGTTGGAACAATTATTTACAGGCTTGGCTCTGACAGGCTGATATGGCAAGCACATTAACAGCAAACAGAAGGAGCTAAATTGTCTAAAGGTTTCTTAACAGGGATGACTTTTCTATTATACATGTGAGAAAGGTTCCAAGAACAAAATATGCAGCCTTTACCAGCCTGAGGACTGCTGCAAGCAGGGCTGATTGTAATAAATCTTTTGTATGGTGACTGGTACATTTCCCTGTTGTCAGTGTGCTTAAGC
This sequence comes from Anas platyrhynchos, assembly GCF_047663525.1. Taxonomy (NCBI): domain Eukaryota; kingdom Metazoa; phylum Chordata; class Aves; order Anseriformes; family Anatidae; genus Anas; species Anas platyrhynchos. The sequence goes on from NC_092602.1 coordinate 13,614,861, forward strand.
TGTCTTGCTGTAAATTACACTAATGCAGAAAAAAAATTAATCATTTTGGACTAAGGAGCACACCAGAAAAAAAAACTCTGATGTTATGTTTTGGAGGTTATGGTCTTCTGCAAAATGAATAAAGAAGTTCCAGTGTTAATTCCAGGTGACGTGTCTAGGAAGTTTGCAATTCAGTAGCAAAACTTTGCTGTCCAGACTTCTGGCAGAACTGGAGAGGAAATACCAAACCTGCACATATCTATGGTCTGAAAAATTAGAGCATAGACTTGTTATGTTAATGAGAAAAAGTGAAGAGGAGAGAAGACACCCTGGATATCTGATTGTGTCAGCAATGCCCCAGACTTTGCTATATATAACTTCTGCTGATGCTGCGGGTATAATTATGCTCAGTTTACAGTTTTCTGCTTCTTTTCACGTGGTTTGGGGACTAACCTAATAGTGAAGGAGGAAAGCTGTGAAAATATTTTATATTTCACCTTTTTAGGTTCTCTTGCAACCTTAATGAAGTTGTTCTTTTTACGTATGTCTCCTCACCACTAGGTCTAGTTTTCACTTTAGACAATAGGAGATTAGTGTGTTCAGCCTCTTGTAAGCCTTTCTCCTTAGGTCCTTTAAATGTGCAGTATATATTGTCTTTATTTTTAAGTGTGTTTAAAAAGCACAATAATATATATATATATATATATATATAAAGTATTTGGAGATGTTTTCTTTTTCATAGTTTCTCTTTAAAAAAAAATAATTGATGGCAATATGATCTAATTGTGTGTTTAGTACTGGTGTTAATGAGGTACTCATAAGAAATATGCAACAGGTATTCTTGGAACTTATTGGCCCCGCAGCATGCCAAAATACTTCCCTTCATTTCAAAATAAATATCCTGCCAACCAAATGACTTACATGTCAGTCACTTTCTTTGAAGATAATTGCACAACTTGATTTTATTTTCCAGAATATGAGAGAGTCACCAAAAGAAATAGAGGGGTTCCAACAGTAGCTTTCTAGTCCTGAACATGTTCAACGACATGGCAAATTACTTTACTTCTCCAAAGATATCAAGGTGCTCAGAACTAAAACAGAATTCTTTGCATTATGGAAAGCTTTAACTTTTATTTTTTTGAATTAAAATAGCCTCACTATCTACATGATGTTCCACTACATAATGTTGACTTATGTAATCTGTCAAAAGGCTGTGAAGTAGTAGGCTTAGCTACTTTTCTTGTCTTCACTCTACCTACCCTAGTGTTTTTCTAGAATGATTTCTAAAAGGAGGAGAAAATAACTCTCTTCTTGTTATTAGTTGGAAATGTTTCTCTTGAAAGCAATTATTTATTCTTTCATGTGTTTTCTTCACTGCCAGGTCATGAAAGTCCTTCTGGAAGTCGTTGTGTGATTTCAGAATTTATACGACCTCTTCAAATATCTGGAGACAAACCAGAGCAATTGTCTGTCAAACCTACATTCTTGTCCAAGTCAAGATCTGGTGCCCCAAGATGCAGATTTGATTCAGATGTGAGTCTTTTGAAGTTTGTTACTGGAAATGTGTGTTATGGGGCCAGGATCTCTTCTCCAGGGACTGATGTGGGATCATCCATCTCCTTTGAAAAGACAAGAATATTCTCATTGTCTGAGACAAATTGTGAATGTGACCAGTGGGAATTTCACTGAACTTTTCAAAGTCTTAGTTGATATGCTAGTTACATGGTATGACAAATGCATGTGTGAGACCCTTAGGCTTCTATGAAAATCTCATCCTTGCATTCAGAGTTCTGCATTACTTGTGTGCTTAAAAGGTGCAGGTCAGTACTTCTGTCTGTGTCTGTTTTGGTGTATGTCTGTTACAAAGGTATATTATTATTATTGTATATACCAAAATGTGTGACTTTGATAAAGCCTTGGTATCTACATGTAAAAGAGCAATTCTGACCAGTGCCCTGTCAAGGCAAGTGTGCTTTAGGCTTGAGAAGTGGCTCATTTTGCAGTACTTGTTCTTTGCCTGGTTTTCATGACGTGTTAATTTTCTCACCACAACTAGGCTCATACCACCTGCTATAAGCAGTTTCTAAACACTCTTCTAAACTAATTTGGAGCATTTAATCTAAACTCTTACGCTATTCAACTTTCCAACTTGTATTTAATTGTACTTTTGAGAGGTCCTTCTTAAAAAGGTTTTCTAGTTTTTAGTAGAATTCTTGTAGAAAGCCAGTGGGAAACTCCTAAGAACTTTACAAAGACAATGTGACAAGTTGGTTGTTGATATTTAGGGAAAATTTTAAATATAAGAAGGTATAGGACACATTTTGAAAGCTTTATAGAAAGGTATAATATTATATATTAAATATTATATGCCTGTTATATGTGGGCAAACAGAAATGAAGAAATTATCTTTACTTTGTACCCTCAGCTTACAGTCCTGACTCCCATTTTTATCTTTACAGAAGTAAATAAATTGAAACTGTGTGAATATTCTCTACTATTTTATGTTCATTGCTACTGAACCTCTGAAAATTGATAAAATCCAAATGATTTTAAATGGATCGCAAGACTGAGTATGGTGTAGGATATTCAACAACATATTAGATTTTAGTACAGTAGAAATTCCATGGTTGTTACTATGGATTATCCACAAATAAATATATTATGTGTCCTTACCACCATGAAATGTGGAACATTCACTTCTTTTTGTAGAGGCCACAGAAAAAGCAGCCCGAAGTAGTCAAACCAGAAACAGCAGCTTAGCAATGAGATTTAGGGAAGCAGAACTAACAGCAAGGAACAGAAGACATGCATGTCAAATTTAATTCATTTTTTCTATTGTTTTTGAGTTATCTCTCACTGAGAATGTCAAGCCCTCTTTTGCAGAATTGTTCTTTGTGTGCTGTCTTGAGTGTAATTATGTGATACATACTTACCTTATGCAAGCACACAGAAATTAAGTTCCATTCTTTTTTACAAGTATTCAGACCCAAAGGAGAGTGTGTTAATAAAATCATTAGGAAATGTGGATGAAAACTTGACATGAGCTTGGCAGTGCATGCTTGCATCCCAGAAGGCCAACAGCATCCTGGGCTGCATCAACAGAGGAGTGGCCAACAGGTCAAGGGAGGTGATTGTCCAGCAGGTCGAGGGAATGTGATTTCAGATAATAGAAAGTGTGGAATTCAACAGTTGCTGCTGCTGCAGATTGGATTGGATTGGAAAGGGGACTGTATTTTATGTGATATTCATTGTTTCCAGCTATGTGGAAACTGACACTCGCACCAGCTCAGAAACTCATCATTTGTCTCAAGTATTTAGCTACTAGTATCACGGTGCTATGGTAGTTTTCTAATTAAAATAGTAGAGTATCATTTTAGGTCATCTGTATAATTACATAGCTGTATTATGAAACACTAGATATATCATCTATGATAGGTCACTCTGGAGTAACTGAGTTTCTTGTATTTTAATAAAGACTTCACTAAAAGCTTTGTCAGGAGGGTGAGATGGTCAGAGGCTAGTATGGTTAAGTAACTTCAGTCAGCAACATGAAAGTGAGTGGACATGACATCTTCATGCATCTCTACTTACCAAATGACAAAGAACCAATCCACATTTGGGTTGATTTTGCAAGCTTTTGAGGAAAATCAATATCCAGACTCAGAAACATCATCTGAATCTTTGGAATATATCAAGAAATAGCTCGATTTCTATGCCATGCTAGAATCTGAATTGCAATTCCTTCATAGCCTAAGACCTACTATGCAAAAGTGCCTAATTCTGTTCTATATTAGAATTTCTTTTTTTTTTTTTTTTAATGTTGCACATTCTCTGTCAGATTTATATTGTCTGATATAAAAGTGGTGCATGCATCTTTTAGAAATCTTTGTTTTGTTTTCTTTACAGATGGATAATGATCAGAATTCCAATACCTCAAAGCAGAGATATTCTGGGAAAGTCCATCTTTGTATTGCCCGTTATAGGTAACAAAACCAGCTCATTGCACATATAATACATAGTTGTAATATTCAACATGACTTTGTTTCGCTTTTGGGAGGTAGGTTAACAGAGCTATGTCCCTGCTTCCTTTGGGCTGTGAGTCTACTTCTACAGCATAAGGGAGGGAGCAGTGTGCCTTGCAGCATGCAGAGATGATTGTCTGTTAGATTTAGATAAACTAGGCTTTTCAGGGGATACAGCCCAAAGCTGGCAGGTAATAAATAATTGGTCAGCTGAATTCCTTAGTATTTGATGTTCACTTGGTTCTAATAGCATAAGACTACAAAAACAGAAAATAGTTATTTTCACTGTAAACCAAGCTTGAGACTGCTGTAGATAGCAGCCCCCTTTCCTGTTTGCCAAGGCTGCAAAACACATTTCCACACACTTCAATTCTGAGAAAATGCAGTTATCCTTGGGAGCATTTGCATCCTGAGGATAACCGTATCACTGCATCTACTGTCATCAGCAATTCTGCTGTCTTATAGTTTTATATTTCAGGATGATTTTAAACAGATTCTAATATTTATTCAAGATTACTAGAACAATTATAACATGTGGATGCTCTTTTAAGCACTGATACACTGCTGGTGCCAAATGACATTTCAGTCTCCTGGCCAGGCCTGTTTTCTACAACACCTTACAGCAAAAAAATATTATCTGCCTGTAGTTAACTCATAAGCTGCATTCATGCTTCGAGATTAATATGGATTCAAACACTTCTAACAAGTTTTGTCTATGAGTAGCTTGCTTTAGCTGTAGCTTACTGGTTTTGTCTCTATTTAATTTGTCTCTGTTGAAATTTAATAACTTTTGTAAAAGACCGTCATATAAAACAAACAGAAGATGCGGATTGGAAGAGATGTCCCAAATGAGATCTCCTTAATTTTTTTTATTTTTTATTTTTTATTTTTTTTAATAAAGATTTAGGCCAGGGTATTCAAAGAGATCTAAGTGGAAAAAAAATGTGAGTAAATTCTCTGGAAAAGGATGTGATTTTAAGTGTATAGTGTTTAAGTGAATATGTTGTGTTTCATGGCAGTTTGTTGGCAATACAGTTCATAGAGGCAGTACAACAAACTCACCTAGACTCCGTTCAAAATATGTTTCAGAAGGTAATCAGAAACAGCAAACCAACGACTTATTATCTAATGCACCCTTAGAAGTGTATACCTTCTTCTGATTAGGATTCAGTTATGTGGTGGTTGTAAATGAACACGCATATTTTTCATCTCTATTCCTTTGCAGTTACAACCCTTTCGATGGACCAAATGAAAATCCAGAAGCAGAGCTCCCCCTTACGGCAGGAAAGTACCTTTATGTGTATGGCGATATGGATGAAGATGGTTTTTATGAAGGTATTTATTTTTTTTAATCTGTAAATTCATGCTAAACGATGCAGATTCAAATCAGTGTTAAATACACTCCATGTGCTTTCCTTCATCTACTACAAAATCAGTTGCTAAAATTACCCCTATCATCTTTGTGTTAATTAACAGAGTTTCTGCACTGGCAAAACCACTCCTTGCAGGCATAGCTAATTATAAGATATTTTATATTGTCAGCTTTTCCTACTTGAAAGATAAGATTTAAGGTGACAAGAAAACTTACTGTGAGTTCTCTTGTGTTGTTTTTTTTATTATTATTATTATTATTATTTTTTTGCTACACTGAAACCTTACTTTCTCTAACTGTGAATGCTGTTTATGTATAGCTTTCATCTGTATCTTCTTCCTTATCTACTTATTGCAAGTCATTAATGTGCAGGAGAAATGCACTTCGAGGACTTTAATGACATTATTCTCTCTCACCAGGGGAACTCCTAGATGGACAGAGAGGACTAGTCCCTTCAAATTTTGTGGATTTTGTTCAAGACAACGAGACCCGTTTATCAAGCACGTTAAGCAGTGAACAAGATCAGAATTTTATCAACCATTCGGGTTCTACTTTAGAAGGAGACATCCTAGAGATAAGTCCACCAAGTCACATAGACTCTAGCATAATCAGCAATGGCGCAGGGACTCTGGATGTGAACATCGATGAAATTGGAGAAGACATTGTGCCTTATCCTAGAAAAATCACCCTTATTAAACAACTAGCCAAAAGTGTTATTGTGGGCTGGGAGCCACCGGTAGTGCCACCCGGATGGGGAACCATTAGCAGCTATAATGTTCTGGTTGACAAAGAAGTACGGATGAACATAGCCTTGGGAAGCAGAACGAAAGCCCTTATAGAAAAGCTTAACATTTCTACTTGTACATACCGAATATCAGTTCAGAGCATTACAAACAAGGGTAACTCGGACGAACTGCAGTGCAGTTTGTTAGTTGGGAAGGACGTAATTGTAGCCCCCTCTAATCTTAAAGTGGACAACATAACCCAGATTTCTGCTGAGCTGTCCTGGCTCCCTACAAATAGTAACTACAGCCATGTCATCTTTCTTAATGAAGAAGAATTTGACATTGTCAAGGCTGCTAGCTACAAGTACCATTTTTTTAATTTGAAACCCAATATGGCTTACAAGGTGAAGGTCATGGCGAAGCCCCATCAGATGCCCTGGCAGCTTCCCCTAGAACAACGAGAAAAAAAGGAAGCCTTTGTGGAATTTTCTACATTGCCAGCAGGTTTGATATTTTTCTTCCTACCCCAAAACTCTGCAGTTAGATTTCTCTGAAAAATTCTAAATAAATTAACCTAACCTTTAGCTTTATACTGTAATCACTGTCACATTCATGGGAAGACTGCAGATTATTAGATTGCTTTATGGTATCTATAATTAATTCCTCTCCTGTTTTATTCTCCTCCTGGTTCCTGGGTACATTCTGGAGAGATAAACTAGGGAAAGACATGTTTATCTCCATTATGGATCACATGCTAATTTTTATCAGAATAATCTCAATTTGTTTTTAATTAGTCTAGTTATACTAGTTCTGGTAATTATTTATTTTTGTTGGTGTGGACAGTGCTGGAAATAAACAGTTATTACTTCTAGAATATTATCTGTATGTTGTTTGTGTGTCTGAATGCACTTTTTACAGGGATGACCCGACTCTCTTCTGTAATGAAAAGCATTATGGATAGCATAGCGGATTATGCAGTGATTTAAGGGGATTCAAATATCTTTTGGTTGTGTGGTTGTGATCAGAAGTATAATATGAATTGTTAAAGGTAACAAATTGGTCATGTTTTGGAAAGAAAGGGATTTTTTTCCCCCAACTTGCTTTTACATTAGAAATGTTGTAAAGTGTTATTAGTCTTTTCCCACTATTTAAGAACAGTGATGTAGCATTGAAAACTAGAGATGAAATAATGTAGTACATTTAAAGGGTAATGTCATAATTTTGGGGATATATTGCAATACCTGAAAATTTCGGACATCTCTTCTTATAGATTCATCTAATCAAGGACAAGTAGAAGCCTCCTTATATAGTTAGACTTTCAGAGCACTGAATGCCTCTGAAGCAGGGACAGTAAAGCACAAGTGACTCCTGGTGACTAAAATTCCAACAACATGTATTGTGCAATGGGTTAATTGACTTTGCTGGGATTTGATTCCAGCGAAGGGGGATAAATTAGTTCTGGTCTCTTCCTTGCCTTGCAAGACTTATATGTAAGGAGACATGCAAGATGGTTGAATTTAGAGAAGTAATTAAGCTTGTATGTCTACTGCTTTTGATGCTGCTTATTTATAGGCTCAGTAAAAATGTCCTCAGTTCAGGCATTTACTATTTTATTTTAAATCATTTCAGTGGGTTAAGTGGTGGTGCTATTGTAGCATTTGCTAATAGAAGGGCATTTTAAACTAGGTATATGTTCTGCATAACCTGGGATATACTGCCTTAGATGGTGGCTTAAATTTATTAAATGAGTGAGGTTTTTTCAGGCTAACTGCTTAACATGCTGCATCACCCTCTAGTTGCTAAAGCATGATAAAGCAACAATGAATTATTCTCTGTTGAGAAGCATTACAGTTTATTAAACCAATCTCTGTTACAGCCTACAAAAGTAGAGAGAGACTCCCTGGATATTGATTTTTTTGGGAGGTGTGAGGGCAAGAGAGGGAGAAAAGGGAGGAAGGTGCCTTCTACTGTGGGAGCAGATGAATGTCATTGTCAGAGATGAGATCCTGGATTAGATCATATACATTCTCTCCTGTAAACTGAGGAACTCTTCTGTATGTTGGGCATGCCAGCTGTAAATAAAATAGGGAAGATGAAATTGAACCCTAAATCAAAATCTTTGTCTTAGGAAATAATAGTATTAGACCAGTTTATGTGCTTTGGCCTTGCTAGTTAAAAATACACTGTAGGTGCAACTAATGGTACAGGCAAAAAAAAAAAAAGTAGTGTCCTGAATATGACCAGAATTGTGTTTCCATGCAAATCCTTGCGGAAGGATTTGGATCCATGGCAAAGGATGAAACTCGGTGAAAAAAAAACCTACTGAAATGCACTGATGGTTTTATCTAGAAGCTGAGGCTTGTTTAATATTAACGCTTGTGTCATGATCTGTTTGGTAGCAATGAATGCACACAGTTGTAGTATTTATAGCTTTCTCTCTTGGTAAATGAACAAAAATTGTTGGTGCTTAGTTCAGTGGCAAAAGCAAACTCACAGCAACTAAGGTTTATCATCTTCCAGCTATCACCCAGAGCTATCACTGCAGCGGAAACCTGCATCTGAAATGTTTTAGCATGAAACACTTCTCAGTGTTTGACTGTTAAATTAACAGAACAGGATGCCTGAAATATTCATGAACTAATAATCTCTGTGATGTTTTTACTTTGGTTTCTGTCCAAAGTAGTGCTATTTATAGTAGGTTAATAATGCCTTTTAATTAAGAATGTACTTGGTGTGCTATTACCGAAACGTACTGTAAATGCCTTAAAAGGTTAGCAGGCATATTTTTTTCAGTGCAGAGGAGTCTTTGAGTCCAGTTTCCCATTACATCAACATGCTGCTGATAGAAAAGGTTACGGTTCTGGCTCGCAGTCCACAGCTCACCTTAGTGCCGACGTGCTTTCTGACCTGCAAATCTTGGCTTGGAGTCACTGACGGTCATGAGACAGAATTTAAAAGTGATTTCTGAGTATGCCATATGCATTCAGTGCAAAGATATATTCCAAAAAGTCACTTGCTGTCACTTGCAGCAGTTTTTCATTAAAAAAATTTAATTCAGCCACTCCTAGGCACTTTTCTCCCCACGTTTTCCTTTTCACATCTTCTGCATTCAGAGCAAGTAGTAGTTATGCAGCCTGAAGGGATAAAAATTGTTCCTGAGCAAGGTGCAAGTACAGACTGTCTTGCAAATATAACTTAGTTAATAGCTGTAGGCTGAGGGTCAGTTTATAGCTCCATGATCTGCTGAGTGTGTGCTTCTGTTTCTACACTGTAACTGCAGTAAGAATATTTTGTCTTCTTGAAAAAATAAGTGCTTTGAGATCAGTAGTTTCCAGCTCGCAAGTATTATCAGCTGATGTACAAACTCTGATCTAATGCTCAAAGGTGACCAATCTTGCCTATCTTTAGGTCCCCCAGCTCCACCTCAAGATGTTACTGTCCGGGCCGGGTCCACTCCAGCAACTGTACAGGTGTCCTGGAAACCACCAACTCTGACTGCAACAGGGACCTCCCATGGTGCCAATGTCACAGGCTATGGTGTTTATGTAAAAGGTCAACGGGTAAGTTCTTCCAGTGTTACAGGTACCTACATAAGGTGAATTTCCACTGACAGGTAAAAGCAGCAATAAATGTGTGATGGCACTTGGATATGTGCAGGGTTTTCCTGCGTTTCAGTAGAACCTATTCTTTTGTTTGTGCTTAACTTAATCACTAGCTCCCTTTTTATACACACTTCATCTTTTGGACAAATTATTTGAAAGGATTAAAGACAACTGGTGCTAATTGGTGTGGAGACCTAATGTGAGCTCTCGAAGCTCAATCTGTATTGGCAATAATTGACTCCATGTTAAGACCTTGAAGGCTGTACTTCAGTGTCATTGAGGGGAGTGATGAGGGGAGGGAAATAGATGTCTTCATGCTAGTAAGTTGCTTTTTTGTGTACCCAGGTGGCGGAGGTGATTTTTCCAACAGCAGAGAACACACTGGTGGAGTTAATGAGACTAAGAAATCTGGAAGCAAAAGAAGTTACTGTTCGAACACTCTCTGCACAAGGGGAATCAGTGGACTCTACTGTTGCTGCCATTCCATCAGACCTACTGGTGCCTCCAACCCCTCACCCCAGAACTGCTCCCAAATCTAAGCCATTAGCAAGTGCCGGAGCCCCAGAAACCAAAGAAGAACATTTAGATCCACATTTAAAAATGGATGAGTCATGGGAGCAGACTCGTTCGGCATCCCCTGTTCATGGGCACACACTTGAGCCACCTCTCCCTAACTTTCACAGCCCTCTTCAGGGGAGGAGGTCTCCATCACCTAACCGAATACTCCCTCAACCTCAAGGCACACCTGTCCCAAATACGGTTGCAAAAGCCATGGCAAGAGAAGCTGCACAACGAGTTGCAGAGAGCAATAGGGTAAAGGCAAAATTTTTCTTGCTGCTTCTAGGAATTGCTTTATTCATTGTAGCACTTACTATCAAAAAACTTTGTAGTATACACCTGACTGAGCAGTTAATAAATTCCTAAACACTGAAGGTCAGTGGTTTGAGAAGAAACAGTGTGATAAAATTCTGTGGCATCTTTCACAAATATGCTCATAACTATAAAAAGCACTGATCGACCTTTGATCACTAGAAATGTTTTTGGAAAATGCAGAGCGCCTTACTTCTGAAAAAAAAAAGAAGAAAAAAAAAAAAGAAAAGGTCTCTGGGCAGTTATTTTCTCATCACAGCTCATAACTGCTAGTTACTTGCTTCAAGATAAGATCTGGTGTCAGTTTTCATAAATTCTCTTTGTCCTTCATAACAACTCATGTCATGAGTTGTTATATGGAGTCTTTGGTCTCCCATTGTATCTCCAGAATAATTCCAATTACTTTGACATTTATGCATGTTTTAACAGCCTGCCAGTATTGATTATCTCTGTTTCAGAACAGAATTGAGCCAGTAGGTGATGATACCAGTTTTGAGAAGCTAGATAATTCTGGGTCAATAATCTCTGGGTGTATTTCTCCCCTTTCTTTATAAGGAAAGCAAACTGGGATAAATGTAATAGAGTAAAGACAATTAGTTTCTTTGGCACTCAAATGAAAGTTGATATAACAAACATAGAGAAAGAGAACTGAAATGCTTTTTCTGTTTTTGAAAGTTGCTGACATAGCATATGCTCTGAACCATGCTTATTTACATTAATTTTAGTGATGCTGAAAATGTCCAGGGATCTGGACAGAAATTTACAGATGGATTCACTCTACCTTAAATCAAATTCCACCAGTGATATTTGTTATGTTTGATCTCCAGTAGTAGCAATTCTCCCTTTGCAGTAGACTGTTGAGTGTCCTCTCCCTGACATCTATCCAGCCTGTTAGATGGCACACTCAGGAGGCCTTGTCATGGGAGTAGGCAGCAGCATTCAGAAGCTGAGGGGTAAGAGTCACCTGTGAGTAGAGGAAGAGGATAAAGTTTCATTCTATAGCTTTTTTCTCATTCTATAGCTTTTTTTTTTTTTTTTTTTTTTTTTTTTGTACTGAGCTTAAAAATGCTGAAATGAGTGACTAGGTCTTCTGCTAGTCCTCAGCCAAGGGGGAAATTAAAGTCTTCATTAGCAGCCTCTGACTGTATAATGCTGAGAATTTTAAGATAACAGTGGAAGAGGGAAGAAAGCTAGCAGCTGTGTTATTGGTCACATGAAAACATTCTTAGAGTGAGAGTGATAATACAACCAAAAAACTCCTGCAGGCTCCTAAAAGGTTAGAGTCAGGAAAACTAACATTGTTTTAAGACACAAGTATATTTAAATGTTGTGTTCTTGAGTACTCATGTCTTATATTTGCCATTTCTCCATTGGTTGCAGGATCAAGTCTTCACAATTTTCCATTTTTTGTTGCTTTGATAGATGGAGAGAAGAAGTGTTTTTAGTGAAAGGAGCAATGCAGCCCAGTATGCTAACTCAGATGATGAGGAAGATGGCTATGATTCTCCTAATGTCAAAAGGAGGGGGGCTTCAGTTGATGATTTTCTGAAAGGGTCAGAACTTGGAAAGCAAGTAAGTAGCCTGGTATTTTTCTTGTGTCAGTTGTCTGGTATGAAACAAGTATTTTTGTGAAGCTCAGCAGGCTATTCAGGGTATCAACTGATTATTGTAGTCATACTGGTAAAACTGTGTGTGAATGTCCTCTTACTGGAGCATTATGCTGTTTTATGGGAACTGAATGCTTGGCACCATGCATCTATAGGTTGTTATCCCAAGCAGTGGCCTTAAACACTGGAAACAGAAAAAAATGGAACAGAAACGTGACTCAAATGTCACATTTGGGCTCTAAGCTTCTTCTGTATCATGCATTACTCTTGCATATGAAAGCATTCTGTGAGGAAAAAAAAAAGGGAAGGGGGAAGGATTTCTGTGTGATATAAAAGACATAAAATCCTAATTAGCAGAAAATCAGCAACATACATACATACTTTGAATGCTGTAAGGAATAGAGAGATGTTGCCAAAAGAATTTTTCCACACCTGTGCAGCTTTTAGTCTGATCCTGCTGGAAACAAACATGAATTTCTTACATTACTTTTAAGAGAGTTGTAAATCCTAGCAAAGATATATTTTATTATGTCTTGACATGGTTAAAGAATCTTATTAGCCAAACATCTGACCTCCCTTCTTGAAGGGTCAAAGCAATGGCCTTCATTATTTTTGTACCAATTTTGAGACTTTCTGGAATTTTGGTTCAGTTCGCTACAGAAGCTCAAGCACTTAATATGCAGCTTCAGAATTTGATTCAATCTTCATGTACAGTGGTTCCCATTTTTTTTAATATATCTAATCATGCTGTGCTTACAAAATGTGCAGTGAGTTTAGTTCAGTTACAAAATGTACAATGAGTTTGGTTTATGATCTGGTTTGTTAAATGTAATGTTCTGGCTTAAAAGTTTAACCAAGGCCACTCCTATTTAACAATAGCAATTCAGTACGACATACTTTGTCCTCTTTATCTTCCAACTAATTGAAAGTTAATAAGAACTTGAAATATTGAATTGGTTTAAAAAAAAAAAAAAAAAAAAAAAAAAAAACATTAAGATCATAGCAGTCTGTTCCTACAGTGTTTGCACAAGTGAAAACTTCAGAATCCATTAGCTAGCTGTATCATACACTGATGGTAACATCCTGCAATAGTTAAGTGCTGATCACTTTTAAATTATAATGTGTTGCAACAAAAAGCTGTGAAGAACAGAAGATACGTGAATTATCCTAGGGCTTTTACAATGCGGTCAGCAAGTCTACTGATGCATGAAGGACTTCTTTAAATAATGCGAATTTGATCAAGACTAAAACTAGATTTGGTGCTCTGAATGCAGACATTCTTTTTTGGGTCACCTGTGAGATTGAGATTGGATTTCTTGAATTGGGAGCATAAATAGGCAAAAAGTTTTATATATGATCTGTCTGCTAAAACAGAGGAGCAAGCTGCATTATGTAATTTATATGTAGTATTAGCTTGAAATTCAAACCTAGGAAATGCTTTTGGTCCTTCTTGGTGGTATACAAAGATTTTCAATGTCACTCGGTAAAGATTTTTCTCCCTCACCCTGCTGATTAGCCTCACTATTGCCATGGTGAAGAGTACCATACGGAGAGCAGCAGAGGTTCTGACTTGTCTGATATTATGGAGGAAGATGAAGAAGAGCTGTACTCAGAAATGCAGCTGGAGGATGGAGGAAGACGACGAGTCAGTGTGACTTCACACAATGCACTTAAGGTAAGCATGACTGCAGAGAAACCTTAAAAATATCTCCGTCTTCTTCCTTCAAACCATTTCTTTTAGACACTTAGGGATTTTGCATACAATTAAAACTAACACTGTTGTATAAAACTAGAACTAGGGCAAAAATTGTTTTTATGATGTCAAGGCTATCTTTAACACATTTGATTTGGCATCTTTTTTTTTTTTTTTTCTCTCCTTTATTTCTTCTATAGTTGGATAGTTTTAGCTAGTTGACTATTTTCCTATATGTAATTGTGGAAGTTGCAATTTCTGATCTATATCGGGGGTCTTTTCCCATGTTTATATGACAATATACTGCATGTGCTACCCAGACCATGAGTTGTTTCTGGGCAAAAAGGTTTATATAAACATACAAACATATAGGAAAAAAAATTTTGGCTTTTCAAGTCTAAGGAATTTTTTCCTGTTTTCAGTGCAGTGCCATCTCTTCCTCTGGCTTTAAAGCACACTTGTAAGAAGGGGATTTGGGTGAACTCTGTTTGATAAATGTATTATCAGAAATCCTTGTGCTCTGATTATTAAAGAATCACCTAATAATCACTTGTCAGAGACAGTAGGAAATATCTATCAGCAATACTGCTTAATCACAAGAGGAGTATTTATCATGGAAGACAACAATTATTTATATGCAGAATGTTGAACTTATCCAATACAGAATATATGTTTCTTATAGTTGTATGTATAAATTGTAATTGCTTTTCATGTGTCTGTTGATTGCACTAAATTGTGTTTTTGTAGAAAGTTGGATAACTTGAATGATAAGGGAAACCACCGGTGTATTTTTCTTCCAGTATGCTGTTAAAGCATAAAAAAATGCTATGTTCTCATGTATAGAAGAATTCTAACTGTTGCTGTAACTGCCTTTGTGTACTGTAAATTCAGCCCTTTTAATCTGATACTGTCTGGAATGAGACAGGTACTTTTTTCAAAAGAAAAATAATCAGTGTTTCGATTCTTCTGCTATCATAAAAGTTCAAACTGAAATCCTTCTGCATGCTGCTTCTGTCCCATTCGTCTGGGGGAAAAGTGAATTCTCCCTAGACTGTTCTTGTTCTTTATGCATCAGAAATTATGTCTACTTCTTGGTTTTACAATAGTGTTGCCAATTTTGATATCTAAATAGGTGATCCAGACCCTTATTTGGTGTAGTAAATCATTTTATATGTGTTAAAGTTTGCAGGCATACTTTACTTGATGTATTAGTGTATGTGGAGGGTACGGTTGATTTTCAGTTTTAGTAGAATTTATTGTGAGTACTTCCTGGGGAAGGACTCATGGATGTCAGAGTCTCATGTGTAGTCTATTGCCCACCGTGTTGATAAGCTTTTTGATACAAAATGCAGGTCACATTCTGATCCCAAAGTGTTTGATAATTTCCCCCTCTTTCACTAGATCCAATCTCACTTTGCAACAGCAGTAGCTAACAAAAAAAATGAAAAACACATTTAATGAATTTTCCATAATGGAAACAGATTCCTGTTCCTCTTGCATCTGAAGGTATTCCAAACGTGCACTTTCAGCTTTAGTTTTCTCTCCAAAATAACAAGAAAATGTTTTGTATGTGGATATATACTTGCTTTATTGGGAGATTGTTATTCCCTATTATATATATCTATCATGATCAGAATGCTTATTTTATTCAGGCTGGGACAGTTTTTACGTACATCTGATATAAACAGAGACTTTCACTTACTTCTACTAATAGGCTGATTCTCAAATATTGGTTTTAACAAGCAGGTACAAGATTATTTTGGGAGATATGATGACAGTGCAAACCAAGAGACATCAGAGAGCAGCTTGCTTCTCAGGAATCTTTCTGTGGAAGCCAAGTTTTAAAATTAGGGATTTTATTTATATATATATATATATATATATATATATTACAATTTGACAAAGGAAACTAGAGCTTCTTTAATGATGTTTGCAAAAAGTTTCTCCTCTGGCAGGAGATGTAGGAATATTTGCTACTCATATATATACGGTACTTTCACAGACGCAAAGCAAGACAGCTTGTTATAACAGACTTTTCATTCTCAGATAAGGGTACTGGTTACAAAGAAAAATTAAATTGCAATTTGGCATGGGGCAAGGAAAGTACTAAACATTAGTGCTATGTTTTAATGTCATTCTCATTCACCATGCTGGAACCTGTATGCAGCTTCTATTGCTTTGTTTTAAATGCATGGGTTTATTCTTGTTAGAGCATCACTCAGTTGTTTGTACTGACCTCTCATGTTGTATCTGACACCCAGCAACTTCTTAATCATGTATTTATTTTTCACAGATACTCATTCAAAGCATGACATCTTTTTCACTAAATAAGCTGCATGTCTTATGTTTGCCATTGCTCTAAAACTAATTCTGTCTTTATTTTTTTTTTCTTCTCCCTTTTCCCTCCCATTTTATTTTTGTCACACGCTATTTGTTCCCTGTCTGGTTTTTAACATTACATAATCTTAAGGAGTGCGATAAGAATAAGACCACTGAAGCCACTTTTTTGGAACAGCCTGACTTTTCACAACAGATACATCACAGTAAAAAGCTTTTCAGTATTCCAGAAGTAGCTGAAGAGGATGGTGAATACTCTGAACTGCTATACAAGCAGGGTTTAGGTATGCCCTATAAAAAGAATCCCACAATAGCTAGAGACTCTAGACCACCTAGGCCCTACAATCAAGACCAGCAGCACAACTTCTGGTATGCAGCCAAGCACAGAATTTCAGGCATGGAGGATTTTGCTGGAGACGACAAAGGATGTAAATATAGCCGATCTTTATCGAGAAGCCCAGACAGTGGACTAGACTGTGGAAGTGAAGAAGAAGAATCTCGTTTTACTTTCAGATATGGTTGTGATTCAGTTTCTGCCAATGTTGCATCTATCTGTTGTGCAGAGACTGCTAACTGTTCCTGCAGGAAAAGCATGAGGCCCTTGCTTGCTCGCAGGAAAACCTTAACAAGACAAACCAGCATTGAAGAAGATTTTGGTGACTTGGGTCCTTCCTTTGAAGAGCCCAGGAATGAACAGGTCAAGCCCAGTTATGAGAAAAAGTATGAGGCTCAGAGATGTAATAGAACAGATAATTTGTCTAATGAAGAAGTTGAGGGAGGCTGGAAGACCGACTTAAAAATGGCTGACTCTAGGGCCGCTGGTCCACTTGCAAAGCCATCCCACAGAGATGCAGAAGACTCTCTGGTGTGTGAAATAAATCTTCCTTCTAACATCTGCTTGCCAAACCAGTCTGTTTTCTTTCTCTTGCTACTTTTTTCTGTTTTTCTTTTTCTTTTTTTTCTGAGTTAATTTTTAGAGTCCATCTTTTGGACCTATCTGCTGCATTACCCTCACCCCTTTTTTTTCTCCCCATTCAGTTTTCTTTATTATTCCGCATTTTGCTTTACGGTCATCTCTTTTATCATGCTGAAATCAGTTTAATTTGCTTTACAATGATTTTCCCACAGAGAAAAAAATTACAATAATGGCTGCTTTTATTAAAGGACAACTGAATCTAAATTTTAATTAAGGGTTAGCTGAACTATGATTTTCCAAAATATTGTCTTTATTTATTTTGCCCATCTAAATGTTGCTTAAAAAAACAAAAACAAAAAAAAATGCATTTTAATTGGAAAAATATTTCATCAGTAATTATTATTTTAAATATCTCAAGGAATCCATTTCATCATGTTGTTTTTGTTCATTTCACTCTCAGAATTTTTAGGATATGCTCTTTATCATGAACCATCTCTGGACAAGAATCAAGATTCTCCCCAGTGTGAACATGACCCAGATTTGGGGAGTCACAGGTTTCATCATATTTCCATTTTCTGCCTTTTCTCTGCACTGTCACTACTTCGCCTTCCTTTTTAGATCATCTCTTCTTGCCTTT
Source organism: Anas platyrhynchos (assembly GCF_047663525.1). Taxonomy (NCBI): domain Eukaryota; kingdom Metazoa; phylum Chordata; class Aves; order Anseriformes; family Anatidae; genus Anas; species Anas platyrhynchos. Next base: position 13,632,621 of record NC_092602.1, read on the forward strand.
GAAGTTGCAGACTGCATCTCTGCATGAGAATGCAGGCAAACAGCTTCTTCGAAAGGGAGAGCCAGGGCTGTTCCATATCTTTCAAGGATGCCTCTGTGTGATCTTGCCTAATTGCATTCCTGTCCATTAGTCTATAGCAGAGTCTCCATGCTTTGACAGATGCATCCATAGGTTTCCCTGCTCCCAAAAGACCAAACGAGTTCTTTACCCTCTCAGTCTACACAATCCAGAGTGGAGATCTCAAATCAAATGTGTTTGTTTTGTTTTGTTTTGTTTTTCTAACAGTAGAAATCAGCTGCCTGCTCTTCTAGCCCAGCAGTTTAATCTGAAACGATCCTTAAAAATTTCTCCCATTGAAATTAGTGCACAAGCTGTGTTAATTTCAATGGCTGTATGATGAACTCTGGAAAGCATTAAAATAGTACAATTTAGTGGTTAAAATAGCAACATTTTCTGCAAGTGAACAGAAAGAGACAGATGTGGTGTGAGACGAAGTGTGTCTACATTCCCTTCTACGTGTTTCAATAACCTCTAAAAGGCTTTAAGAGTTGAAGGCCATTATAGAAAAGCAGTGTGCTCAAAGACAGAAGGATATACACTTGTTCACATGCTGCAAACTGGACAAAGCTATATAGCTGAAAACAAAGATATGCTTGCCTTTTCAGTGTAGCCTGATATCGTCAGCTCTCATAACCGGTTGCACTACTCTTCAGGAGATTATAACGTCATAGCAGCAACGACAAAGGCAAAAGAATGTTTCCAAAATTATTCTTTTATTTTCTTTTTGTTCCAATATGTGACTGCTGGTTGCAAAATCTCTGCCATAAATCAGGGAACCATTTTTTCTTTTGCAGGTTTGCCAGGCAACAGTATTTAGTTTTCAGCTAACCTTTCAGTTAAAAACTAAGTTTAGTTGCCTTTAGAGCTTATGCTTCCAAATGCGATTGACCTGATCAATGTCCAACCATATAACCATAATGTTACCATGCATGTAACTTACAAACCTGTTTTTTCTGTTGTTGTTTTTTAGCTTTTAGGTAATCCATCATCTGCAGGACGGCCTGAAAGGGCGGAGCATGCAGGGCGAAGGTCCTCTCATGGCAGTGCAGTGCCACAAAGGTCTCGACCAATGTTGGTCCCTTCCATTGGTTAGTTGGACAGATTGGTGAATTTCTGTTCTTTGCAGCCTCAGAGTTGGGAAGGTGGTCCTTACAGTGGACACTTGTCTTGAGCCATGGTTTCTCTTAGTTACTTAAATGAGATGAAATTGAACTAAAAACATCTCCATCTAAATAAGAGCTAAATGTAAGCATACTGGGGTCTCAGGGGGCTGAATCAATAGACATCAACATCACCGGGATGGTTTATATTGAATTTAATTGGTGTTGGAACTTTTCTAAGCTTGGTTAAGGTTAGATACTATCAAATCTTACCAAAACAAATTACTATGCAGGCAGGCATATGATCAGTAAAATAAATGTACCCATTCAACCATCCATTCATCCATCCATCTTCCCATTCATCAACCATTAATTTGCATTCACTTTCCATTTTCTTGACTACTTTTTGGAATTTAGCATGAAAAAAAAAAAAAAGGAAGCTGTTAAATGCAACAAGTTAGTAGAATTTGCATATGTTTACTAGATTTGATATTTCATCCCTATTCTGGTTTACTTATGACTTAAAACGTATGCTGATGTATACCAGAAAATCCAAAAAGTAGTGCAGAAAAGATAATGGAATCAAGACATTATGGAAAAATGCATATTTGTTAAAACTTGCACTCTAGACTGATAAATAAGGAACATGCATGCTGAAAAATCAGCAAACACATGCAAAACAAATGCAGAAAGAATTCGGTGAGCCATTAGCAGAACATTACTTCATGAAGATGTAAAACCAGTTAGGTTTATGTCCCTAACCTGGACTTCATGAGCATGAGCCTCAGGGACATCAGGAGGAGCCTGAAGCAGTGTCAGGATGTTCTCACCTGACATTTATGTGGATGAGTGACATCACAAATGGGTATTATCAGAAGGAAAGAGACTGATCATAAAGGAATGCTTTTACTTTTAAATCTTAAATATTTTTCCCTTTTTGTGGGTCACACTAAAATGCCAGTACTGAAGTGTACTGTCTATTAAAAGCAAAATCCCCCTAGTGGACACAATTATATTTATATGTGGTGTATAGTAATTATTATTAATGAAAGAAACTGTAGATCACAATACATGCAGAGCTGTAATGCATGAAACTTTCTTAGCATTTGCAGTATAGCATAGCTGTTCAGAAGCTTGATTCTCTTCCCACATCCTGCTGTAAATGAGGATAATTCTCAGATATCAATGGAATTACACTGGTATGAAAATGGTATGGGGAAGATTCAACTCCAGGGAGGCTCCTGTGCTTCTGTTGATGGGTTATTGTTAGCTGAACCAAACAGCATTCAGATGATGGTGTTAAGGTTGTTAGATTGTCGTATCCTTTTTTTTTTTTTTTTTTTTTTTTTTCCTAGTCTGAAAGCAGCCTGTTTTTCTCAGGAATAAAGATTCCTGGCTTATGTTTGGACTACTTAAACCAAGTTTTGTGTCTAAATTCATTCTTTTATATTATGTGTAAATTTATTTTATTTTATTTTATTTTATTTTATTTTATTTTATTTTATTTTATTTTACTTATAAATAGCAAGAGAGCAGACAGGTTTTGTTTGTTTGTTTTTAATTATTCCTTTGGGTTTCCTTTAATTTTGATTGTAATTAAAAATAATGGAGGTGATTAAATTTATCAGAACTCACTTTCTGTCAACAAAGTTAGGGTACGGATCCCACCAAGCAATGACTCTTTTGTTTAGCAGTTCAATAGCAACAGTTTAGGAATCAGATAAAGTAATTAATTTCTTATAATCAGTCAAGCAGATTAACAAACAAACTAAAATCACAGATTTTATTTCTTTCAGTGCAACTTAATGAATTAGTGTATTTTGAGTTATGTACAATCCGCAGATGCTCTTTGGGATTCCATTTGGAATAAATTACAACATTGTCTAATGTTGATAACAAGCAAACTACAGAGTGTTATGAACAGTATCTAACAACAAATAACAATAATAATAATAATTAAAAAAAAAAAAAATGCTCGGAAGCTGTTGGAAGGCCAGATCTGCCTTCGATTTCAAGAGTCCTAATTTCTGACTGAAAGACTAGTGATTAAAATTGCTGAAAGATAGGTACGCATTATTTCTCACTTTCGGCGTCATACCATAGTAAATCACTTTGAGGATAAATGAAGCTAATATAAACACTAGATAAAACTCTGCACAAAAGTTGCTTCCTGGAAACTTGCTGGGAAAAAATAATCTAGAAGACATGAAATATCTCAGCAGGTCAGATAAAAAAAAGTGAGTTAAAAATATGGCACACAAAAGCATGTAGTTGAGTGGTGAATAAACTTGAAGCAACTTCAGAACTCCAACTGACAGAGAAGTTGTTTCCCATAAATAATGGCTGCAAGTAGGGTTTTGGAAGAATGAAATTATGGTGGGTCTGTCATTATAATACGTAAAAATTTAGATGGCTTAAATATGTGAAACTGTTGTTGGCCTCAGTATACAGCTCACAAATGTGGATTCCAAATTTCTTGGCACTGGCTTATTCCTTTACATTTATGCCTGGAGTATTTGCTAAGTTACTCAGCTTCACTAATGATGGGAAGTTTTCAAAGCAGCATTGGCAAATTAAATTAGAAGGAAAGACCTTTAACAATCTAATGTTGTCAGGATTCCAAAGATCAAATCTTTCTCCAAATGTTCCAGAATTTAAATTCTTCTTAAATTCTTTGAAGTATTTTCTCCATTAAGCTATAAATACTTTGGGTTAGTATACTGTTGCAGATCTCCTTGCAGATCTGTCAGGTTGGATTATTTAAACCTCATAATAACAGATGATTCCTGTCCAAAGATCTAACAAATAATATTTACAGTATGAATTAAAAATAAATAAATAATTAAAAGATAGATGCTTTAGAAAAGGAGATGCACATTTCCCTGCTGAAGGAGGATTTCTAGAGGCTGAGACATCTGGCAAAGCTTACACAGTGTTTAGCCTTCCTACTTTATGCAAGTTAGTAAAGAAGGTAGTCAAAACGTGCCCGCAGGAGCCTCTGCAAAGGCGACTATACAATATGTTTTAATAGATCATTCCCTTTTTCTTCGTAGAAATTACAATGGACAGTAACAGTGAAGGCGGTTGGTCTCGGTCAGGTAGTGAGGGAAATATTTCACCTGTAAAAGAAGAAGCTTATTATCGCAGCATTGGTGGACACAAGAAATGGCCTCAGCAGCGTACCATGGCCTCTGAATATAGATACGGTATGCCGAACATTATTCATCCTTTATGACAGACACGTTTTAGAGCTGCGTGTTAACAAGCGCGGTTATGTATGACAACATTGCATGCAATGCAGAATGCCAGGGGAACTAGCTCTTAAGTCCTGTCTGCTGTCAGGTAAGTCTCTCCAGCTCAGCTGTAAGGGACAACAGCCTTTAGTCCTCTGTCCTGAAACTGCTGTGCAGCCACCTTTGCATACTCAATAGAGTCTGAGCACACTGCATTGCATGAACCTCTGTGAAGCTACGCTGCTACTAACGCCAGTCAATATTTACTGTATATACCTGAACAACCATTCATCAAAATGAGCACATTTTCACTAGATACATATAGATTGGACAGGGTCAAACAGTAGCTGGTAAATCACAATGTGATTTATGTGTTCAATAATAGGAATCTGTTACCAAACATTAATCTGATTTGCAACTTGGGCTAAACGATGATTCAGGGTCTTTTCATTAATCACACGGGTCTTTGGCTCTGTCCCTTGGTGAAGACAAAAAATATTCATAGTTTTAGGAAAAATTACATCATAATAACAAACTTGTATTACACGAGTAAGGTAATTATACCCACTACTGATAGTATTTGCTGCTTCATCAACATAGAAATCATTACATGATCAACAATTCAGTTTTCATAGTTCATAACATAGTGAATTAAAGTGTCTAACACTTAACCCATAAAAGCAGCCGAGGCCATATATAGATCTAGAAAACACTTAAAATCATAGAATATCCTGAGTTGGAAGGGACCCATAAGGATCATCAAGTCCAACTCCTGGCACCACACAGGTCTACCCAAAAGTTTAGACCATGTGACTAAGTGCACAGTCCAATCTCTTCTTAAATTCAGACAGGCTCGGTGCAGTGACTACTTCACTGGGGAGCCTGTTCCAGTGTGTGATCACTTCTTTTTTTTTCTCTCTTTTTTTTTTTTTTTTCTGATTTCTGAAATGAAGTAAATGGACCCTGAAAGTTAAGTAAATTATAATTTAATGCTGGGTTTCAAAGCAAACATATCTGACTTACAACCAGATCACCAACTTGTGTAAATCAGTGAATAGCTAGTGAGTTCAATGCAACTACAGGAAATTGACGTCAGTTGGGAATCTGGCTGGCTGCAGCCAAAGATTTAAGATTTTACATACACAATTATATATGTGTATGATATATAGCTCATAAGAGAATAAGTGGCTAATGAGAGAATAAAGAGACTGTGTTCTCATTCAGTGAAGCAAACTTCACTGTCATGAGTCAGATTATTACAGGTTAGTGCTTTTAACTGGGATACATATGGCCATAATTCATATTTGCACCTAACTCCTATTAATCACAGTTGAAGTCAGATGCAAACATTGGTATTTTTAATTTAAAAATGAACAATCAAAATATCCCACCCCTTCAACTATCTGTTTTATGTTGCCTGGTGGGCCCAAGTATAAACCACATAAAGACCACAACATGACTATGAGAGGAGAACAGAATAGAGAAGAATCCCACCCTGTGAGTCCCATTGCTTTCTGTCCCATATGTGCACTTCTTTCACACACCCTTTCTGTGCTTTGTGCCTGCATAAAGCTTCTTGGCTGGAATTTTTCCCTGCCCTTTTGCTGTTCTGCATTTTTCCCTACTCACATTCTTTCTTGCACTTTGGACCCAAGAGTCAGGAGCTGTTTCCTTAAAGCTGTGACCCTCTGATTTTTTTTTTTCTGGTAGTTTAAACATGTCAAATGTTGAATGAAATCTGTAATTGAAGCTAAAAGAAGTGGTTTTTTTGTTGTTGTTGTTTTTTTCGTTTGTTTGTTTTGTTTTTGTTTTTTTCTGAAATACTACATATTAAATATTTCAATGATTACCAACAAAGGTATCCTTTATAAGAGATGATTACAGTAAAACTTGTATTAATGTGAATGGAAAAAAAATGATATAGGTAAATTACATTTTCATTGTAGTTCATAATGTAGCTCAATTTATCTGTGTGAAAGATCATGCAAACTGGATGATATGTATTGATTCAGCAAAGAACAAAAGTATCTGACTTCCATTCAAATTAGTGGGACTTTGAAAATAATTTTTATTGAAGTGGCTCGTGATTTTGTGTGCTTTTGGGTCTTCAGCTTCATGTGTCTTGAAAGAGCAAGTTTTTTGGAGAAAGTACTGCTACGTGCTCTTTCAAAACAAAATTAAAAGCATTTGAAACCTGTCAACAGAACACTTATTGTTAGCCATTTGTCCTAGTTTACTAATTCAGTTTTACTGAAGTCCATCCTCAAATATGTTGTTGAATCAGGGACTAAATGCCTTCTCCAGGTAACTTGAAATGTCTGAAAGCTATGAGACAAAATGTTCATTCTTACTTTTTAAGTCCTAATTGATTTGGTACCCTGCAGTGGCCTGAGAACAGTATAGTGTCAAGTGTTGTGATGTTCACAGATGATCCTTCCTAATGAGTGTATAATTAAATGCAGTCACAGCTAACCTTTGCTCCTGGATTTTATCATATTTTATAGTGTTCAGGTGGGTTTGGGGCATTGCTGTCAATGTTAACTATTGACTTTGTTTAAGCAAAATAGTAGTGTAGTTCCATCCCTGACGCAACTAACACTACTGAAATATATTTCTCCTTACCCGTCTGGAGAGAAGAGGTTATAACCATGTTTTAAACCTCATACCTAAAACATGGTATGTCAACACAGCTGGGATGTGCTTTCTTGTGTCCATGAAGAGCAGAAGCAGCTGTGCGGGAAAACAGGTGGATCCAAAGCATGGTTATTTTTGCAGTAATGTTAACGCCTATCAAAATCATCATTATGTCACTCTTAACATGCTTCACTAATTTATAGCAAACTATAGTAAACCTAACAAAAGTTGCTTTCTTATCTAAGCTGTATTCACCTATGTAAATGTCAGTGTGGTGTAGATCAACACCACGTTCAATGCATGCAGACTGAAACTGCTTAAAAAATTACAACTTGCTAATTAAAAAATAAAAGAAATGCCAAACTTGATAGGACACGCTTTATGTTTTCACTGAAACACCAAACACTTTTCAAATATTAAATGAAATAGTTGAAAAAATGAGGCCAAATTACTGAATTGCTCTTTTCTGAATTTACTTTCATAGATGGCTATGGTGGTCATGACCATCTTTCTCCAGATTTTTATGAAGAATCAGAAACAGATCCTGGCACAGAAGATATTTCTACTCGAATATTTGTTGCACTCTTTGACTATGATCCGCTGACAATGTCCCCAAATCCTGATGCTGCAGAAGAAGAGCTGCCATTTAAAGAAGGACAAATCATTAAGGTGGGATCTAAAAACAAAGGAAACAAAGGACCCATTGTTACAAACAGCATGTCCTTTGTTTCCAGTGGAGAGCGCAACTTGTGTGACAAGAGTCCAAGATCTTTTTTTCCTCTAGAGATTCAGGCTGTAAATCCAATTGGATTTGGAACCTGATATCTACTGCTAATTGCTTAAATATAATTAGGCAATAGGAAGAAATCTCAGAGTTGCGTTAAGTAGCTAGGAAAGACTCAATTTGAGATTTAGATGCAAAGACTAATTGTGACTCTGAGGCCTCCTGTGTCTATTGCCACAACTCCTATAGGAAAAACTGCTTCAGAAATTGACCTCTTTACTGCAAAGGTGCTGTAAAAGTGCTTAGTGTTGCATCTCCGTATGTATCCACTGCTGCTGTATTTTTTTAATCACTGAACCATCCTAGCACATATACACTTGAAATTAAATAAGGTCCAAAATTAGGTATTTCTCTTCCAGAATCATCCTCTTTTGAAACTGATAAAAATAACTTCCTTTTTTGGCTGTTCAGGTGTAAGGTGCAGAAGTTGCTCCTTGAAGAGGGAGCAGAAGACAAATCAGCTTGTTTCAGGTGGCAGACAGTGTTAGACTCCATCCGTGTCTTTATGCATGCCCTCTGTCACAGCTTGCCTTATTATGATTGTGCAGCTGCAAGGCGAATTTGTTCAGTTTGCTGTTCTGATTTTGGAAAGCTAGCAGATTTCCTGTTGAATCAGCAGGTGTAAGCATCTCTTTCCATAGCCTTGTATCTAAGCTATCTGGTGCAAAATGGGTGGAAATGAGGAAGGGGAGAAGGAAGGGCTGCTGGTAGTCCAGGGTTTAACTGAGATTTAAGTACGATCTGAAACCAAACCTAAAAATATATACACTTATACACTTATATAAGTGTATATAAATATATACACTTATTTGTAAAACTATAAAAAATTGTTACTTAAGCTATTAAAATATATACTTCCTTCCACTGTGTTGGATTGGATCCTAACATTAATGTCTGTACACAAAAATAACAATTTTTTAATGTTAATATGTTAAATACTGGTTCAATATTTTGCTTACCTCTTTAGGTGATATGATATGAAGTTATGCCCAAAATATGGAGATATATGGAAAAGAACTTATGTTTTCACTGATAGTACATTTGTCACTGAAAAGTCTAGTGAGTCGCCACACCAGATATCTATTCTGAGTGATATTAACTTTATATCTGGGACCATTGTAATAATTATGTGATCTACTGGTTTTGATTTCTCTTTGAGTTGATGTGAATGTGGATTGGTTTGCATTTCCAAAATACTTTTTGTATATTACCCGAGCAGTTGTGTGAAGTCTGTCCTGTCCGTACATTACAGTCGCACATGCTGTATTGTGTGAAGTAGTAATGGTGCCAGGTAAGTTATGAACATGTTTTGATTCAAACTGAAAAAGATTCCTGTTTGAGAAAGCTGAGGCTATTAAAAGGTTAGTTTTTCCAAACTGTGATTTAAACTGAAGGGATTGGTTTGGATTTTGTTTGTTTGTTTTTAAAGAAAAGAAAGCAATTGATTTGCTTTCTTTTTGGAATCAGAAATTAACCATCAATCAGAAATTAACCATCAGTTTTGTGTTAAGAATATCTCTATTTTCTGTGTTGTGCAGTCCTAGATTTAGGCCTCTGTATCGTTGGCAAACTTTAAGAATTGACTGCATTTTTAGAAATTAAGACAAATTTTGCATTTACCTGTTCTCATTGATGAAAGCTCATGCTATTCTTGTAGCTTAATGTCTTCTGGAAAAACACTATTGGAGCTTAAGTATATACATCAAATATTATTAAGTATAACGTAGGCATTTTAAAATTTATTTATTTTTGATCATATGCAAATTCTAATCAAAATAACAAAACTTGGGCGCAGTTTTGCAAATGCTTCTTATTGAATATATTTCACACAACACCAAGCAGCAGTGCCATATGAATAATTCCATAAACATCTATGTAAATAGGTAAACATGCTTTTAACCTAGCACATGGGGAAACTGATGACTTTCAGATGACTATTTTTTATGCTTTTCAATGCTAACCAAAAAAAAAAAAAAGCCATATCTGTTTTAAGAAACTGAAGTCAAAATTCAAATTAATATCTCTAGTCTTGTAAGTCAAAGTAGTAAAAAACTAATTTCACATCTATACTATAATTACCTATTTATACCTTGGTAACTGTTCTGTCTTCATTAAAAATCCTAAATACTAAAACCTTTATTAACCAACACTTTTATTATTTAAATGACAGGTTTATGGGGACAAAGATGCCGATGGATTCTATCGTGGAGAAACCTGTACGAGAATTGGTCTTATCCCATGTAATATGGTCTCTGAGATCCAAGCAGATGATGAAGAAATGATGGATCAGCTTCTAAAACAAGGTTTTCTTCCTTTGAACACACCAGTAGAGAAAATAGGTAAGGGAAAGTATATATGCATAACTTCACCTAATTTTGGGTGCTATTAACTTGGCTGGATCTGCTTTGCCTTTTGTTTTTATTATATGCTGATGCATTTGAATTTTACAGCAATTTACTACACTATGGGATACATTCTGTGTCAGTATCTGAATTATTCAACAAATACTTGATCTTGGTCACACCTTTTGCCACAAATAAGGACTTTTATCTTCACTACTACACCCATTACTTTCTTTTCTTATTTAAAAAAAATGTTTTTTTCTTACCTGAAAGATTTATAGACACAGAACTAGATCCCTGTGCTTTGGAGTGTGCTGTGCTGAAGTGCTTTGTGATATGCTCACTGCTGCAAAGCATAAAATGAGTCACTTGTTGTTATTTTTACTCTTCTACATTTTCCTACTTTACCAATAATTTAAAGGGATGGTGGCAAAGGGTTATGTATAATATAACTTGGGATAGCAATACATATGAGATTTTATGGGTATTGCAGTAACAAACCCCTTTAAGAGCAGAGTTAGGCCAAATGATTTTATGTTATGAACCACTTGCATTACGTCATCGGTTCAGTGTTGTACAGAGGCACGCGATGCAAGTATCTTAATTTAGATTTCCTTCTAAAGGTAAATTTTAAACAACTATCTCAATATGTTTTAAACCTTTCAGTGTAATTCAGAGAGTACATAGGGCTGGAACTGTTTCAGTCCTGTTTAAAAGTGAACTGTAAAAGTGGTTGCTAAGAAACAAAGTCTTCCACAATTGTTTTCTTAGATTGAATAAAACCTTATCATATCCAAAAACATTTTAGTAATTTTAGACAATTTTTTCTTCTTCCTTCTTCAGATATTGAGATATTTTAAATATCACTATACCCCATGAAAGGGAAGGGGTGATTTAAGTTCTTAGTTGCTGTATTTTCAAATCTGTGTATTTATTGGGAAATGCCATGTTAATACAACAAATACTCCCACTTTTGGACTTGTAAACCCCACTGCCCATCTGCTCCTCCAGGTTTAGCACATACACCTACACATACATTTCAAAAATGTGGGACAGGCAGACAGTGGGACTTACAGATGTGCCCAAGTAGGTTGGCTGTCCACAGCATTATTCTGCAAAGTAGATATAAACATGGGACTACATCATATGAAGCCTAGTGGAATTGGATACCTAACTTGCTGTGGCTACATCTGTAAACACAAATGAAGGCCTGGTGGGATTAACAAGTGTCTAAATGTTTTTCTAATTCTATCATGAAGACATACCTGAATACAGAAAATATATTTCTAAACAGTTATGCTTGAAATTTACTGCTGTGAGTCCTGCTCAGTGCTCTTCTTACTGAAGTCAGGAAGTTGTTGATACAGAACACCTGTGAAAATGAAACCACCAGTCCATGTAATTCCCTGTAATTTTAATTTTTGGCTGTTTAAGGGATATTCTGCAAATATCATCTTTTTTCATTGCACTCAACTTGCAGTGGCTTCTGAAATAGTTGAGAAATCAGAAAGTCTTTATCTTGGAAAGAGGGAGACAATTTGAGATTAAAAATGTAAGGTAGGGCAAAATTTCTAAGCACTGAGTTTTATTCTGAGACATTTCTGAGAACTGTTAGCAACCTACCCCCAGCAGTTCACCTTTAAATATTTTAGCTATTCAAAAGTACCATATACTTTTTATTATGGATTTAAATTGTTAGTCACAATAAAAAATAAATTAATTAAAATAAAATTAAAAAGAAACACAAAAACCACGGTCATTAATGGATTGGGGAGAGCAGTTAGTCTGGCTTAATTTTAAACTAAGTACAAATTCTGAATAGTAAAGAGATCCATGTGCTCAGATCCTTACTGTCACGGTGGCTGCCCACGTGGATCTTTTAGCAGAAGCAGGTTCTAATTGCTAGTCTGTCTCATGTTGTTAATCATATTTTTAATGTCATATCAAACACTTTACATTGCTGTGTTCATATGACTATAATTTTCTTAATCCTTTGCCCACATTAAATCCTTAAAAGCAGAACTTTGAACAGCTTCATATCTTCTCTTCTTTTATTTGTATGCATTCCTTTCCTGAAGTCAACTGTGACCGTTTCAAAGAGAGCACACGCTCTGTACACCGCAGATCCAGAAAGTCTAAAAGAGGTCTGTGCTAAGAAACAATAACTTAATTCAAGCTGTAAAGTAGCTGAAATGATTTGAGCTGTCTAGATTTATTTATTTTTTAATGCTTTTTATCTTTGGAAATCAGCAGTCGGAAAATAGTGTCACATAGCAAACACATACGGAATCCTTTTTGGATTCTTTTCTTAGTCATAGAGGGGCCCTTGACCCTGGACTGTGGGCAGTGTCTTGCCCCAGAGAAGTATTCCAAAATCAAAAGTGCTCTTCTGAGGTAATCACTTAAATATGGGTTGATCCAAGTGTTTGGGAAACAGGGGAATTGGGTCCTGCATCTCTTACAGTCCACGCCTTCATTTTGGATCTCTCCTTGTGTATTGTAAAAATCCCTTGCAATGGTAGCTGGGAAGGTAACTCCAATCCACCTGCTGCAGAAGTAGGTGATCTCTGAAAGCTTCAGTGTCAGCTGGTGAGCAGTGTGAAAGCTGCGAGTGCATGCCACACTCAGTATTTGCTCCTACATCAGCTGAGCCCTTAATGCCCAATCTCCTGCCAGAGCAGTCATAGGGTGCCTTCCAACCCCACGTTTCCTTTGTCACACTGCATAATGCTCATCAGACCTGCCCTCAATGCCTGTAAGTAGCACTAACAAGCATGTTTCTTTGCTACAGCAATCATCTGCAAGAATCATGCTAATAATCATTTGAATTTAAAATGTGGCCCATTTTAAACTTCTCTGTAAATATTCAGTAGCAAACAGTAAACATGTCATCTGGTTCCTGTAAACTATTTTACTCTTTTCCTTCTGTTCCTCCACAAAGGAATCTTAAACAGTACTTGTGAATGGGTTCTTGTAGTCAGTCTTGAAAATACTGCAGACCACTTACATGATTGGTAACCTCTTTTGTCTTGGGACATCTGAGAGTGTCCGTTTCTCATTCCAGTCTCCCAGCAGAAAGTTGAGGAATAATTTCAAGCACAACACTCCTTGTGATTGAGAGGGGAGGGAGGGGGGGTAGGTAGTAAAAGTTTTACTAAAATGAAATAAACCAGACTTCTGAGCATTTACCTTTACATACCCTGATAAACTCTGATTCTTCCAACAAAGGATGGCAGTAAATTTCGGAACGTTGATTTTGCAGATATATACTGTGTGGGGATTCAAGGGCTTAGAATAAAGAGGGCAAGACAACTGTTAAGTTACTTACAAAATGCACGTGCTGTTTTGAAACTTTCATCTGTGTTAATAGGTTTGATAACCCATGGTGTCTTACCACTGTGCTAGAGAAATACCAAATGCACTGTTGTGAACGTGATGCAGGGAAAAATTGCACCTTGTGTTTTGTGTTCAAAATAACTTTTATAGCTCTCCTTCCCTTCCTCTCCTTGTGATTGGAACAGAAAGAAACAGACGGAGTGGCAGACAACCTTCAGTATCTACAAGAAGGATGGTGGCGCTGTATGACTATGATCCAAGAGAAAGTTCTCCTAACGTTGATGTAGAGGTATTGACATAACTGTTTACTGTGTTTACCATTTGTGGAATCCTAATTTAATTGAAACATAGTTGGTCTTAGTAAGCACTATTATGCAAAATCAAAAAAATCAGAATTACAAGCATTGGTCAGATATTTTCAGAGATGTATATATAGTAAAGGCTTATAAATTCTGCACAAGTCAATTTCTCATTGTTCAAATACCACAGAAACATAGAATGGCTTGGGTTGGAAGGGACCTTAGAGAGCATCTAGTTCCATCCCCCTAGATGCCACCCACTAGATCAGGTTGCTCACGGCCTCAATTTGTAATATTTATTTAATATGGATCAATGCAGTCAATTATAGATATATGGTTGTGCAATGTGTGTGTGTGTGTCTGCGCATGTCTCTATATATAAAGTTGATAAGGAAAAATGCATGGAGTTATAAATAGTAGGGAATGATTATTTTCCATTTATTGTTTTCAAGTTTTCTTCATATGTTACTGTCTAAGAAGATTATTTCTGAGTAGTTTTCCAGCTCACACTGACAAGCTGATACCAAAGCACACTCTCTATTGTCTGTATCATGCTTTACCTTTCCTCAAAATGTCAACCCCCTTCTGCAATGCAAACCAGAACTTTATAGTACAGTGGAACAGCATTCATAATATATTGTATTTTTTTTCTTAATTAATGTATCTGAGCTTTTGTGACTGTGTCTTGTCTTTAATCCTTTTTTTTTTTTTTTTTTTTATAACAATGTAAAGATATCTTAAGTGACCACTGAACATTAGCTAGATCTTCATTTAAACAACTGAGCATTAGCTAGATCTTCATTATGGGTTTATCTTCCATTTACCTACATGCAGTCTCCCATCTCTCCATATTTGTCATCAGCAACAATGGAATCACTTTTTACATTGTCTTTGATGTTACATGGTAAGTCCCACAACCAAGACTTGATGCGATTTTCATTTATATATGCATTGTGGTAAGAATGTCAGGGTACACTCAAAGCGCTAAATAAAATGCTGAAGACCTAGGAGCTTCCTCAGTTATTCATATATATTTTTTTTTAATATACTTTTTAAAATTTCTTTGTAGAACAACTTGGATTTTTTTTTTTAAACAAGAAAGTAAATTTTGAAACAACTGGGACTTAATACATTAAAACTTAGCCAGAGTTGTCCTATATTTCTTGGTGAACCAAATCTGATTCTAAATTATGGTGTTACAAAATAGTTTGGGCAATAAATCAAATAATTGCAACATACACATAGGAAACATCTTATTCATTCTCTTTCCTTCCCATGGCCACAAGAAATTAAAAAATAAATTTAAAAATGAATTAGATTACATTTAAACCCCAGGCAATTAAAGAGATCAGTGTATTGTTTGCAGATTGGAGACTGGAGATATTTGTTCTAACACCTTTATTGAACAGAATCCAGTTTAGTCCCACAATTTCAGTTCATATTTCAGAAAGGAAAAAAAAAGAAATCAACATCCTCAGTTTGTCTTGTAGACATTAGTCCTGTTTGTGCCTCGTGAGTGACGTTAAGGTACCTGTGAAGCCATGGAGTTCACCCTGCTCAGCAGAGCTGGCTTTAAAGTTTGTTCAGGTTGCTCACAGCTTCATGCAGCTGAGTTTTGGGCAACTCCTGGGTATGGTTGCATTCAGCGTGTTTGTTGCAGCAAGTCTTGTGGCTGTCTAGAACCTAGTAAGAGAGGTGCCTAGATTTAGCATTCTAAAAAAAAAAAAGCTCTTAAACTTCAACTTAAAACTCAGTTTCACCAATTCTGTCTTAAAAGGGAGGGAAAAAATATTAATGGTGTTACTGTTAATGAAGAATAAATATTAACCTTTGTTTAACAAAACACATTCCTTTTTCCGCAGGCTGAGCTAACATTCTGTACAGGGGACATTATCACTGTCTTTGGTGAAATTGATGAAGATGGATTTTACTATGTAAGTTGGCTTCTGTTGGTCACTGCTACAAGCTGTCAGCTCTGGGCCTCACTGCTCCCGCAGCTGTGCAGTAGAGCTGAACCTGAAAGACTGCCCTCCCTAAGAGAACAGTACTGAAGTTGGCTCACTTGCCACTTCATTCCATTTTTAGGGATCGCTGTTGATGTACCTCAAAGTTGTCTCTGGCATTTTATATTTTTGCCTTATATAGTTTGCTGGAAAATGTATAATTTGATCACATGTATCTATGTGAATGACTGTTAGTAGATAAGGCACTTCATCTGGGAGAAAAACCTCCATGCAGCCCTGGCCTTATGAAAAATGATTAGTTCATTAAAGTAAATTAATAGTTCAGTAGTTCAGTTTTGAGCACTGGGTAACTGTTCGTGCTACTTTGCCATTCCTTCAAAGCAGAAGAGTTGTCTCCTGAGAGACAATGTTCCAGTAGTAGCTGCCAGTCTGCATCCTTTTAGTTTTTCCACACGCACAGACAGCCACAGGAATAATTTGATTACCTCAGAAGTGCTTTTAGGTTGTGAAGCCTAGGACACTTATCATTGATGCTGCAGTCCTAAGGACCTGAGTCTAGAAACTGCATGGGATTTCAGTTATCATTTCTCTATTGCTTTTAAATAATGCAGGCATTAATTTTTTCTCCATTATGCACACTAGCACTTGTGATTTCCAGGTGTCAACGCATTCATTGCATTGGAACTCTGAGCGTGCAAGTTGGTCAAACAGCATGAGAATTCTCACATACAAACCCATTGGGAATGAGCTTTGAGTTGTCAAGTCATAGTTCAGACTTAACTGCACCAAAATGAAAAAGCACCGTGTCACAATCTGTATAAAGCAAATTGGATGAGCAACTGAACTGCTATAATACTCAAAGCATGTCTTAGTGTCACCCTGAATTATAGACAAATGTGCTCATCTGTTTTTATTTGATGGATAGTGTCCACTGCCAAATCACAGAAATAGAAGCAGGAAAATCTGGCTTGTGTGACCTTAGATGGCTATTTCCTCTTCCTCGCTGGCTTTGACATGTAGTCGAAGTATTTCCTTACCTTATTGGCAACCTGCATTTGATTTAATTCCCTGAAATGTTCATCATTATAGGGTGAACTTAATGGACAAAAGGGGCTGGTTCCTTCCAACTTTCTTGAAGAAGTGCCTGATGATGTTGAAGTCTATCTATCTGATGCACCCTCGCAGTATCTTCACGATACACCGATGCGTACAAAAGCAAAAAGGGTAAGCAACCAAATAAGGAAAACTTAAATTTTTATTTTCCATTCCATTCTGTCTCATAATTTGGACACGACTGTTAACATTTTAAATCCACTCGCCCATTTTAAATTATTTAACTTTCAAAATATATAAAACATTAAGAAAAAATGACTTTATCTAGGTTTCCACTAGCCTGAAACACTTACAAATGAATAATCTAAATCTAACATTTGACTGCAGTCATTAGAGAATCTCAATTATAATTTGACTTTATACAGCTTGTCCCTGGTGAAAGCAGTTATTGTCTAATGCATCTGAATGACTCTTACTATATGCAGTAGTTAGATGAAGGCAAAAGTTCTTGTGAATGAGACTGGTATGATCCCTTTAAATACAAATAGTAAATGCAGCTGATTGACAGTGTTCAGTCTTTTAATTCTTAGATTTCTTATTCCAACTGGCACTGATAATTGCCCAAAGACATCTCTTTTATGAAAAACTAATCATGTTTAGTGTCTCATTTTTGGTTTTGTTTCATCACTGCAATACTTTTATATATTATATATTTTATATATATTTTTATTTCTTTGCTCATCTGCTTGGAAACAGAAGAAGAGTGTTCATTTCACACCTTAATAAGGCAATGTAGCCTTCACGTAAGTGAGCAACTGAAGATACCAATAGAGATTTCAATTAAAGCTACCTGGCTATCTAATGCAAGTCTTGAAACTTAATTGTGGGGGAAAAAAAAGAAATATGTCTCCAAAATGAGTGGCCACAGAAGACCAGGCTGTATGCTTTTGCTCTATCTAGTTAAGTCAACTTAGCTTTTTAGGAGACAAATCCTTTAAAAAGGAATTCTTAGAAATAAGTAAATTAGACCTCAATTTATGAAGGTCAACATTTGGAACATATTTCTTCATGAGCTAAATGTTTATGTTTACATAGAAAAGCAAGTTTGATGTCTAACTACCCTACAAACAAAAGCTGCATATTGCATTGTTAGCCAATCTTGGATATAAAAATTCCAAGTTCCTATACCAAGAGAAAAGCACAACACCCCCAACCCTTAAAGAACATACAAATGAAACGTATGCTGGTGTATACTATAGTGTACAAGAGTAGAGTTGGTTTTGAAACTCATTACAGTCAAATATAGCTACTTAAATTATCTGCCTTTTCACGATCAATTATACCTCAGTTTGCTTAAGATTGACTATTTAACAATTCTGGAGGAAGGAAGAAAAAAACCTACATGTGGTACACTTTACTTGGATTTTCCTAGAAAGTGCACATTTAAAATATCAGCAACTGTTTGGTTTACCAATGCAATACAAGCGTCAATATGAAACATGCAGCTCACTCAATGAATGCATTAGACTAAATATATGGTATCTTCAGGTGTACGTTGGGGTGCTTTACCAAGTTGTTTTTTTTTTCATTAGAATTAGACCTTGATTTAAAATCAAAGTAGGCTTGAAGCCCCTTTGCTTAACTCGCTGTTGCACACACCAGTAAATTGCTAATATTTTAACTTGGACTACACGATAAGACAGGTCCCTAAAGCATGGATTCTAATATGACAATATCATCATAACAGATAGTACTACATTTTATCAGTAGGGCGCTGTAGTTAGGATAGGATGAGTGTAAGTAGTTTTAGCATTTTCATTCAAGTGCTTTTGATGATTAAAACAAGTAAGTCTCTTAAAATATTTCGGAATGCTGTCATTATTGTTCAAGTATTCACCTTCATTCAGCAACCTCACAGCTGCAGCATATACATTGAGCAGTCAGGGTCTTTAAGCTTTCTTTGATTGCAATTAAGGTTCATTTTAGCTTTTTTGTTTTTCTTTTTTTCTTTCTTTTTCTTTAAGCCAGTGTGCCATCTTATCAAATATGTATATAAAGTATGCTAGTCACTTTTAAAGAAAAGGCATTTAAAGGACAAAAAGTACGTGATCATGTAACATTTGAACTAATTTCTTCTGGAAACAGCTTGGTTTCTGTAGAGTGATAATCCCTAGTAATTAATACATTTACTTTTCTTAAATCCATAGCTGAATGTGTCCCTCTTCATTTTTGTACTAGCATAGTACTGAAATGCAAAACTCCTTTTGTGGCTTTTGTGGCCAGAACTACAGCAAAAGAAGTGTAGGCAACTCTTTAAAAAAGTATAAGCAAACTAGGGCTCTATTGGCATGTTTTATATTGTTTATACTTTTTCTCAAAATTTATATATTTGCTATACGCCCATATTTTAAGACACAGAAGAAATGAACCAGCCCTTTTGTTTAGTGGGTAATGGGACAAATAATGTTGCCAACTTTCTTGATGATATTAGCTTTTAAGCTTTCAAACATTCAATAAATTATAACAATGTACCTAATAGGTTCCTCCTGAGAATACAGGTACAGCAAGGAGAGCACCATCCCCCACAGTTCATCTCCATTCTGGGTCACCTACGTCATCTATGGGTTCTGGTAGTCCCGGGAGAGGCAGGGATATGTCCTCGAAAAAGAAAAAGGGGCTGCTTTCCAAAGGCAAGAAACTGCTGAAAAAACTTGGTGCAGTGAAATGATTCATGTACTCCTGGACAACTTGTAAATCTTCCAGTCTGTGTATTTATTTTTTTTTAAATGTCAAAACTAGGGCTTTCATGACTATGAAGTACAACTTTATTAAACCTTTGCATTTTTAACTCTGACATCAATAGAATCATGTGAATTGCTTAAAACAGCAAGAAAAAAAGCAGGTGGATGTAGTGTTGCAAATATTCCTTTTCTTCAAAAAGAAAAAGTTGTAGGATTAAGACAAGAAGGACATGATTTTAGTTGAAGTCTATTCAACACCTGCAAGCACACTGAATAAATCTCAGCCTTTAGTCTCCTTTAACCATGGGTCAGGTGAAAAAGAAAAACCTGTTCATTGATTTCTGGTCAAGAGAGATCACCCCATTCTGTCTAATTTTAATCATTAAAAAAAAAAAAAAGTGGTCTTGAAACTCCTAGTTAAAATCAGCCTTGATGTTTTGCCTTATTAATGCACAATGATTTGTACTGTCTAATAAATATACAACATATACTTTGTATGTACTGTGTATTCAACTGTCCTCATCTTCCCTAAATCATAGTAATTTAAGATCAAATATGATGTTGCTAATTCCATTCCATGTTTGATACAATTCTTGAGAGTTTGAAAGTACTGAGCAAAATGCTTTTTTCTTTCTTTCTTTCTCTTTTCCTCTCCAAACCAAAACTCCCATGTTTCTTTTGTCAACATATTCACTAAACTGAAATCAGATCCAGTCTAAGTTGTTCAGAGTCTCACCCCCAGTTTCAATCATACAAATGTCACAAACTCTACTTCTGGAGTTCCTGGTTCACTATTCTAAATTACCATAAAAAAAAAAAAATAAAGAAACCTTTACTTCCCACCTTGTTTTCTGGTGGAGGTGCAGTCCTAAGTTAAAAGGCATTTTCATATTGTTGATGTCAGATTCAAGATTAACTGCATGTCTGAAGTCAAAAACTGTGTTATATACACAAGCCGTAGCCAGTAAAAAGGCTGTAAAAGGTGATAAAAATACTAATTGCAACATTGGCATCTCAATAAAAACAATCTTACACACTGATGGCAGTCATTGGCTGTTACTATTTTGTAATTCTTGTCCATTTGTAAATTGTTTTTACTGTTTATACATACTTTTCAGACTGCCTTTCTTTTTGTAATTTATGGAAGGTTTATAAATGAATGATCAAAGCTTCCCCATTGTGTCTTCAGATTATATTGTAAATTACTGTAAGATATTATGTGCTAGATTATACCATTTAATTAAAGAAAATAAATGGCCTAAATTTGTGGTAAAGTACCGTGTGGGTGTGTGCATGTGTACAATTGTTGTGTAATATATTTTATATAAATAAATAATTTGCTATTTTGTAGAGTGCAGTATGTTTTGTACATCTACTGTATGTGCTGCTGCTTATTGTGCTAGATGTCCCTCCCTCTCTAAATCTAGATGCAAATGGTAAGAGACATGCACAAGGATCCATTCATTAAGGTTACAGTACTGGTGCAACGAACTACTGTACCCATACAGAGAAGAAACAGTATGCAGGAGCCACCTTCTGCCTCTCTGTCGCTGGCTAAGGCAACAGGTGCACTAGCTCCTTATTTACTGACCTCAAGTAACACAAACCATACCAGGAGGAATACCCCTGACAAGCATAAGTATGTTAGTATATGTTATTTTTTCCTAGTTATGTAAGTAATACAGTACAACAATATGGCATCAATAAGATGAACTCAGTTGCCTGAAAACATGCCTCTCTTCATTACAGATTTAATATATAAGAAGGAGGGTGGTAAAGGTTTTTTCTTTGCTAGGCTGAGAAAATTAACAGAATAGAGGTTGTAGAGACTCCTCATTTTTCTGAGCTGTGGTAGGCCGCTGAACTCCGCTGCAGAACAAAGGCTCATGTAAAGCAGAAACTTTCAAGAGATTTTAAAAAAATTACACTAGCATGTCACGTTGTATGCCAACTCCAGTCTTGAAGTATGTAAACAAATAAAGGATTACAACAACTTTATTCAGATCTTGCAAAGAAGAGGAACAATGTTCACAAGTTAGTTTCAAAAAACAGCACTAATCCAAATACTTCCACATGAACTAGTTTGAGTGTGAATCAGGTAACACATCTGAAGTAGTCAGAGTTTTGGTTTACAAATTAAGCCACTCCTGCTGAACAGTTACCACTAAGAATCTTAGAACTACAATCCAAAGTGATACCTAAGCACTTACAATTATTTGGAATTGAAAACCCCAGAAGTCCTGTGAATAGTAAAACTTTTTTTTTTTTTTAATAACTCCAGTCAGTGCTGACACAGACACTGATATCTTTGCTGGAAACGAATTGAATGCTTGCTAAATGAGAAAAACAAACAAATGCTAACCTCAAAATTTAGTTCATTCCAGTTAAAATCTGCAGTTGTCTGTAACACTCTGCAATTAACATGAAGTTGCACAACTATGCAAAAGCATATTGATAGTCTGTACTAAGCTACCAAGACCACATAAGATCATTCAAGATTAATGAAATCCACCCTCTTGTGGAGTGAATCCTGCAGTCAACGATAAAGGTGTTCTAGAGTTGTAGTAAGATACAGAAGTAATTTTGCCTGTGACATTTCCCAAAGCTTTGGTATACTTAGAGCTCCTTCCTTAACTATGTCATTTTGAAAAATCCTATTTCACTTCCCTCTATTAGGCAGAGGCGTGGGCACAAGACAGGTTTTGATTTCTGTGATTCACCTACGAGGGGGCAAGCATTAAAAACCCATCCACAGTTTTTTTTTTGCAGCACTTTGCAATTTTAATACCTCAATAACCAAAAACAGCAAAACATTCTTTTTTTAAGAGGTGGATAATATGAAATAGTTAAAAAGATAGATAATTTTGCTCTTATTTTAACAGCAAGAAAGCAAGGGAACAACAATCACATTTTTGATACTAGAAGATTAATATGCTAACTGAAGAAGCTTGGATTTTGGTCAGTGTAACTATATTCTTAGCTTACAAGATACAATTCCATAGCAAACTTTACCAAAACCATAAATAAAAGTACTGATAATATTTTGAGAAGAATCCCCAAAACACCTCAATCAACAAATACTGAAAATATTGAAAATCGTGGTTTTTATTCAAAATGCAGATCTGCTACTTCAACCTTTTTCCTGCTACAATGAAGTTCCACAACTCCACATACTCATCACTGCATGTGTCTCAAAGAAAAAATAAAAACAAGAAAACCACAAAAATTCATACAATTGTATATTCTCTAGAAAGGAACTGCACTTTGTTTTTTAGCTGATATCTCAACTTCAAAGATAATAAAGTCTGTCTGAAAGCAAAAGGTTTGGTTCTCTGTGAATACTCTGACCTACAAGGAATGCCAGCTTATGGGCATACTGGCAAGGAGCAGGTACTCTGATAACACCCTGCAGAAGGGGGAAGAAAAAAAGGAATTACTTTCAAGTAATTTATCAAAGCATGCCTTCACTGTAACAAAAAGAATGCTGGAATTCAAGAGTTTGGACACATGTAAAGTTTAGATTCCCTGTCATTTATGCAGATTTGTGAAACAACATTACTTACACTGATATGCATTAAGGAAGTGCTTTATAGAAGAGTACAATCAGATTCTCAATTCCATTCCCCACCTCCCTCCAAAAAAAGCATGTCATTCAGGTTTTATATTCCATGCTGTATCTCAAAGAATGTGGGACATGTAAGTCATGTGACATATTTATGAATATTAAGATAACAAATCTACAGCATGTTTCAAGCATGAGCTGACTCTGGGCTGATCTTGGTATGCAACAGAAGAGGCCCAGCAGGAAATTTAACAACACAGTTCCATCTCTACAAAAATTATTGCTGGGGGTAACAAATAATCACTTCATTTGTGTTTCTGACATAGAATTTAGGGATAATACTCAAAACATCAATGATAATGTGATAATAAAAATTCCTTTAGTCTTCAAACTTCAGAGAGACCAGGTGATTGTGAGAGATTAGCTCTCTGATGGCCACTCTAGGTCCAGATGCATAGTTGCAGACATTTTGGAACTGCATGGGTGCTTTAAAGTTAACTTTTCTCTATCTTCTTGTGGGTTGTTACTACACAGAGGCACTCAGTTTATGAAGAATACTATAATTTCCCCAAAGAAATACTTACCGACCAGTTATAGTACATGTGGCAAAGTTTGTAAGTTAAACGTTGCACGTGATCTGGTTTCAGTTTGCTAGTGTCATATATCACATTATAATGAGTGGGTGCAACACAGCCATTTCTCACTGCCTGACTCACAATAAAGAAATCGTACCTGTAATAGAAGAAAAACCCTAAAGTCTTATACAGAAAAAGTTTTTTCCTTAGATCACATGATGCATATGCAGTAAGCGCTGAAGTATTCCTTTTCTTTGGTCACTAAATAGTTGGTTCCCTCTATTTTTGAAAGGCCAGAAGACATGGAAGAACACAAGGCATCTGATTAGATGCAGACAGAGACAGTTGTAAGGCTGTGAAGGTCTTAACCCTTCATCACATAGGTTTTCCTCCTGATCTGCTCCACCCTGGACATACACTTAGCTTGCACTCCTCATTTGTGTTTTGCTACTACACAGAGATGCTTCCATCTTACAAGAAAAATACCTTTTCCAGAAGAAATACTTAGCTACAGTACATGTGTACTGAAGAATATTACAGTACACTAGCATCCAAAGATGGCTCAGGGTGTTGGTAGAACCAGAATCACTATCAGTAAGCTAATCAGTAAACTATCAGTTAAATACACACACACAAAAAAGGCAGAACTAGCTATTGAACTATGCACTGCCACAGAAAGCAATATTCTCTCTCCTATGTGCTCCAGCAATCCCTTGACCAAGTCCACCATACCACCGTCTACTGAATAAGCTTTGCATTTCCTGGGTACCTGACCTAAGTTCCACAGAATGTCACGTGAATGAAGACAAATGAGATGTGTGTGTATGTTTCATCCATACACACACGACTGTGTAATTTTAAGTTGTCTTCTATTAATTTACCAGCCACCAAAAAAACTTGAAAGTTTTGTCCTTAAAAAGGACAAACTTTACACACAACGTCAAAACTACACCCAGACAAATTAATTTCAGTCACAGACTGCTGAGTAATCCTATCAACAGGATGTCAGAGACAATTTAAAAATCAAGAAGAGAAGCACCCAAAAGCAAAACAAACACACACAAATACAAAGCACTTATATAATACTCCTATATTATATAAGAGTATTCATATATAAGTGCTAAATATTGAAATACTGCATAATGAATTAATAAAATTTAAGTTTACCCATTTCCCATCTGCGTGTTTACCCATTATCCATCTTACCCATTTACACATTTACATGTTTAATACCATTTATTTTCAAAAGGGCATGTGTGGAAAGCATTCTTACATTCAATCCCACAGACAGTTTAATACTGGATATATTTTATTATCAGGTTGCTAGTAAATACAAGAATACACTAACTTACCATTCTGGTCTGGTAACCTCAACATCAACAACAGTACCAGGGGGTGGGTTTTTAAGTCCTCCACCAGACTGTGCAAAGAATCTGGTATTCACTCGTTTCTTCACAACTATCACAGTAAGTTTTGGACTAAATAAGTGAAAATAAGAGAAAAGAAGAAAAACAAAGAAAAGGGGAAAAAAACTGTCCTGAAAAACTGCACTGAGACTATTTCAGTAGCAGATTGTCTGCAGTTTTCAATTAAAATTAACTCTAGAGTTCTCCAGGGCATTAACTTCCAAGATAAGTCTTCACTGTTTCATTAATTTAGATTAAGTTGGACTTTCAGATTTTTATCAGATTCAGATAATTTCAGATTTTTTGTTTTTGGTGCAACATCCACCAAATCAGTTTATATTTGATTTCACAGGGAGATGAAAGACAGAGCATAATGGAATCTTTCAAGTACAATGCTGATTCTGCAATCTCTCTCCTCTATCTTTTACATATAGAAAAAACTGTGTGTAATAGTATTTTTTGGAAAAAAGCAAGCCATTACAGAAACGAAACAGAAGTAGCAAGTACTTCAGTTTTGTCTAGTTTGAATTTTTTTCTGTTTCGCTTGCCTGTCATGTCAGGAAGTAATTTCATCATTCAGAGCAGACTAAAAAAGATCAAATTGAAGACATGCACATGCAATACACAGTCCTTTCAGAATTGGTAAGAGAAGCAGACCTACCATACACATGAAATACTAATCAGGTATGACCTACCAGTTGAAAGGTCTTAATTACCATGCATCAAGAACAACTGATACATGCATATGCACTGAATACTTACGTGGTGTGTACAAAAAAATTCCTATTATTACAAGTTATGGATCTCCAACCATGTAAGCAATCATCAGAAAAACAGTTACTTGATGTGAAGCAATAAGATGAAAAGAAGAAGCAATTGTCATCAGTAACTGCTTTTTCTATCTTAGATTGTCTTTCTCTAGTGGTATGAAAAAAGGTGCTAGGGAACACAGACTTACGTGTAGTCTTTGCCAACAGTCTTCAAACAATCCAGAAATTGAGGCACTTCGTAATTAACCAAAGTATGGAGTTGTCCATCTCCTACACCATCCCGATACACAATAATACGAGAGGGCAAATACTTATTCCACTTGAACCAATCTCTTAGAGCAGCTAAAAAAAAGTAAGTTGTAAAGGCACTTCTGAATCTGAATTGCCAAAGACTGTTCAAAAATAACATACAAAATAATCACAAGGAAGAAAAAGAAACATATTCTCATGGTTATATAATGTGAACATATCACAGCAGCAAATCAATACTCAATTAGAAGTACCTTTCATTCCACCCACTGAAGACTTTAGGGCTGCCAATCCACAAGTTAAAAACAAATACCTATCCCAGAAACAAAGAACAACAAAACCACATCTATTTTAGAATCGTTGCTTCCACCTGCTCTGCATGATAATTTTCTTAGAGATGCCAACAAGAAAATTGTTTACTTAAAGTAGAATTAGTTCTGATCTCCTTTCAATCCATCTCCTGTAAAACATTCTTTGAGGTGTATTCTATGAAGTATTTACCCATCATTAAAAAAAACGTGAATCAATGAAAGAACGTATACGAAATGATACTAAATTTCAGCAATATTTACAACTATTTTTAATCTTTTCTTTTTTTTTTTTTTAAAATCTAAGTACAAGTTGGCAATACTTCCTCTTAAGGCAGCTAAAGAGGTGTGTTTTGAGAAAGCTAGCTTGTCATGCCTTAACTTGCTCCACTAGAACAGAAAGCCTTCCCTTACTTTGCAAGCAAGCTTTGAGACCATCCACAAGTTCTTGCCCACTACTTTGAACAACACAGCGTGAGAACCATCTGTGAATAACAAAATAAAAGATGACATTTAAGGCACTTACTGGACTTACTTCAATTAAAAAAATATTTTTAAAATGTCTTTGCACATTTAGTCGTTATGATTATTGTGGGTCAAGGCAGTCAGGAAAGAGTTTGTATACTATAAGAATGCTCCCCCTGTAAAATCCTTGTTGTAGACCAGTACCTTAGCACCATATGAAATTCTTATACAATAAACAACACTTTCATACAAGTCAATTCAAAAAGGTAAAGAGCTTGTCACCCCAATGACCTCCATTCATCTCAGCCCTTGTCCCACTATTTGTCCCCTTCTGTCAAGCACGGTGGAAGAAGGGCAAGACTAACTTTTCAATGGATGCAGTGCAAGGAAGCATTCCCAAGTGAAACATACATTCCTAATCTAATATTCTAATTGTTATTAAAAATGTACAGTTAAATCAATTCAGACACTTACATGATAGCCTATCACAGTAAAGCCCCTTTTCACTTAAGGGAAAGATGAAATTTATTTTGGCATTCAAATCTTACCGTGTCATTGTTTGATTCAAGCTAGCAACAAATCCTGCAATTGACTGCTTCCCAGCTAAAGTGTCATGGTAACAATCAATTCCAACAACCATTACTTGTTTCAGCTGAAAAAGAATCAACAAAGAACATATGATAGATATGCAAAAGCACTTATCACCTCCATCCTATAATTTATCAGGATCATGACATAAGCTTAGCTGTTTCAGTTCATTTCAGTAGACCATGGATGCTCAATTCTTAGAACTATATTCCTCTTCTGTCCAACTGAACTTCAGGTCCCTTCTCACAGACAGAACAAACTCTAGAAGAAGTATTTGCTTTTTTATTTTATTTAAAAGGCTTTTTTTCCCAAAAATAAGACTGAATAAGGAAAATGAAAAAAGAAATACATACTGGTATCTCAACACTCCAAAGTTCTCCACCCATTTTACAGTTCATTTGCAAGGCAATCTTTGTCGCTATGGCCAGAGTAGTCTGAGGCTTGCTTAAAGTGCGAGCAATCACACATTGACTTGGAATGGGACAATCCGTACAGAGGTATTTCTTGATAGCATCATACTTATCCTTTCGGGAACTAGACAAAATACAAACTGCCTTTGAAGGGAGAAAAAAGTTTTTAAGAAGCTAGATTCTCAGATTTACATAGTAGTTGTAGTTCTTTCAAAAAAAAACAAAAACAAAAACAAACACTTTCTTACTCTTGAGAAATATTCAAACCAGCTATCTGATAAGTTTCAGAAGCTATACTTCAGAGTCAAGTACAAAGGCTTTTTAAACAGAAGGATAGTGACAGATTGGAATTTGAAAAGGAGTATGAGATCAGGCATGTAGAAAACAGTAAATATTCAGGAACCAGGAGTTTTTATTCCTAAAAATTAATCCACTAGTGTTAAAAAACAATGGCAGATTAACGTGCTTTGAAATTATGGATTAAAATACATACTATGTTTGTGTCAGGAGTGATACTTTGCTGTAAAACCCGTAAGTAAGCTTCTGTTCTATCATCCACTTCAATCCTGAAAAGAGGAGAAAGCTGTTTTTTCTGTATTAAAAGTTTGAACAGCTATTAAAATCATAGCAAGGACATAAAATAAATACTAGTAAG
The DNA here is from genome assembly GCF_047663525.1 of Anas platyrhynchos. Classification (NCBI taxonomy): domain Eukaryota; kingdom Metazoa; phylum Chordata; class Aves; order Anseriformes; family Anatidae; genus Anas; species Anas platyrhynchos. Next base: position 13,661,155 of record NC_092602.1, read on the forward strand.
GATACTAAGCAAGGACATAAATACTGATGCATAATGGGTCAAGTGTCACATTTACAGCTGTTCAACATACAATATTTGCAGTTTTTGAAAACTGAGGGAAATCACTCTTGACTTAGACTTCTAATGGCAATTACAGTTAAAAACAAGGAAAAGCATAAAGATATCATGCTCAAGGTCTGTAAAAAAAATGTGTATTCCTTCTTGCATTACATACAGGTCCATCTGACAAAGGTTTTGTTTAATGACCAGATGTCAAATACTTGTTTGGTTTTGGCAGGCCTCAACCCCACAGTGAAAGCTTTCACAAATAGAAACATGAATAAGAAACTCAGTAAATTGACTAACCTGAAGAATTTACAAACAGAAAGCAATTTATTATTTTTTTGTTTTTTTTTTTTTTTTAAGTTAAAAGCTTATGCGAGATTCTATGCTGAGATCTCTACTGCATCTTGTTTACCATGTGAGTCATGCTAACAGATACAGCTTAGTAAGCACAGAATTATTTAACTTTGGGAAATGCACTTACATGGTTGCCTTGTTCATTCTGATTCCCATTGATGGTGTGACTTTAAACAGATTTTGAAGTAATGTATTCGCAGTATCATAGTTGCGCCGTGTGTATATTAATAACCAGTTGTCCAGAGGCTTTGCGCTAATTAAGGGAGCTACCCTAGTTTCCCTTGACCAGTCAGCAAACTGAGGATTGTAATCAAACTGTAAATAAGAGGTTGAAAAGAAAGAAAATCAAACACCCTACTGAACGTGCTATCTCCTGATATGCTTCAAGAACAGACTATAACACCTTTGCCTAGAACATGACTGTTTTTGTTTTTTCCACTGATGTCACTGACCAATTTAAAGTAAGCTTTATCTAAAACTTTCAAGGCATCATACTTTAAATGTTTCACTCATTTAGCCAGTGTAATTTACTATTTGCTGCACAGGTTTTAGTTAGATAGAACTATAAATATAGCTGTTTAAATATATTAATATATATTTCTCCCTAGATCTATTTTTAAATAAGGTAACTGCTTGAGAAAAAGACATTATTATAAAGAAGGTATAAGATCTTTTTAAGATTAGGACAGGCTTTACTGAGTACATAGATACTATTCAAACCTTTTCCATCTAACACCCTTTGAAAACCAACAAACCCAATTGGACATAGACTACTATAGAGCGATTATATAGTGTTTTATGATAATCCATGATTTAATTAAGATTTCAGTCATTCATACTAAAAGAGTTACTCAGCTTTGCGTGAATAGATTCTGTATGTGTTTTTTCCATTGAACTCATTAATGGCTTTTCATTTGAAAGTCTTGGTATTTTAATAAATGAAAAATAATTAAAAACATCTGTACTCTCCTACTTTTCTATCTGAAACTACTTTGTTTAGACAGAAAGGACTGTTTTGCAAGGAAGACGTTATAGCAATGCAAGCCAGACTCAGGCATTTTTAAACAGAACTTGTGAACTACTTGAGAAGTTTTTAAGTGTCCTGTATGGACAATGACTTATGTATCATGTTTTCTCTCCTAATGTTTTGTTTATAAACCAACAAGTAGTATTTCACCCTCTAAGAACTCGCTTCATTGATGAAAGATGCAGAAAATTTTAGAAGTTGTTTTATTTACCACATGTCCTGCTTGAAGGATCTTTTCCGCTTGAACAACTCTTCCCGTAAAGGATAGCAAGTTAGAATCAAAGCTTAAACCCCAGTCCCGGAGTTCCTTCTGAACACCGTCATCTCTGTTCAAAAACAAGATTTCAATTAAAGCAAGTTTGTTCTTGCTGGGATTTTATTTTTAATATTTTTGTCATGAAAGTTTTGGTCGACCATGAAGCACAGAAGATACCCAGGTAGCATACTTTTGGATGTAGTCAATAAGTCTTCCGATTTCACATTGCCTTCGCTCAGGTGGCAGTCGTGTATGAACGGCCAAGTCTTTCATCATGTTAAAATCATTCCGCATCTTCTCAGTCAATCCTGGTAACAGCAAAATTGTTTTCTGAGTACAAATTAGACTAAAGACAAAGAAGATTAAACTTTAAAACCTATATAAACCAACAAGTCTTGTTCTCTGCAGTTCACTTTCAAGCTGCAGCAATTGAAGAGTGTAACACAGTCTGTAAACATGAGACAGTAATTATCTATATGCAATAGTCAGTGCTATTTTAGAGGCAGTTTAATAGTAGTCTACAAATTGTAAGAATGCATCCCATCTTGGGTAACAACTGATACCTCTGCCGATGACAGCACAGTACAGATGTTTTGCTCTTCACTGAGCGCATATTTTCTGTTCACGGTCTGGGTTTGGTGGAAGTTTTCACTGTATTTGTAACATGCAAGCTCCTCAGCCTTTTCTTATTTTTAAAATAAAATTGTGTTTTCTAGTTTTCTTATTGCCCCCATTTGGTTTTCTTCATAGCAAAGAAACAAAAGGAAGTTTGTTTTTACTAACCAGATGGAAAATACCTATGTTTAAGTAGACTCATGCTAGCATTCAGATCCCCAAAGCTTTGAATTCATCCTCCCATGTAGTGAAGACTACCAGCACATAACATCATTAATATAGTCAGTCATTCAATTCACTAGGAAAAGAGTACACAAGATAAAATTCCCAAGCTGCTGAACAACACTGAACACTGAGGTCAGCTTTGCACTCTGAAGTTTAATTTAATATTAACGCCTGGCTGATTATAAGACCATCAGCTAAAAAAAAAAAAAAAACAAACAAACAAACACCAACACACACTTTCAAAATAAGATGTTCCTAATATTGTGATACAATGTCTTCTTACGATCCATGCAAGCTTGTCTTTAAGCTTTATCTGTTTCATTAAAACTTCGTATCTTGATGCTCAGTAATCTCCCAGGTCTTCATACAAGACACGTATATTTGTTACTTCTGACCCATGGTTAAAAGAACATGCTGAATTCTATGGTTAACGCACACATGGCTTTTAGTACTTGGTACAAGCTTAGGAGTTACTTCAAGACAATGAAGGTGCCTGAGTTTAGAATAGCTGACTAGGAAGCTGTAGCTAGCAACGTATCTCCAAGTTGAAAGACTGCACTTTTATTTGGAACTTGAAACCAAACAGCTTTCTAGCCACTCTAAGTACCCCTCTAGAACTGGAGGAATTAGCACACAATTCTTGAGCTCAAAGTGAGGTATGCACACCAGTCACCTGACCTCCTCACAGAAAATCCCTCCCATCTGCGGTAGCCCAGGAAAACAGCCAAAAACAAGTCCTGCAATTTCCAACAGGTTTGAGGCCTTTACTGAGGTCTGAACAGTCTATACAAAAGACAGAAAAACAACCACCATGGCAGACTGTCTATAATGGATGACCGTTTGGTCAGTCTTCCAATCAGAAAGTAAGTTTCTGACTATCCCAGATATGTTCCAAATATTACCAGTAGGCATCTGTAACAAGATTCAAGTTTTGTTCACCAATCAGCTCTATTATTTGTATAACAATCCCACATTTCCATTACTCCTCCTGAAATTTGTACTACACAGACCACATCAGAGATCCTAGAAGGGGCATTATGCTTTTTTAGCAAGCAAACAGTTTTAAGACATAGCTCAGCAATTTCACACCCAGAAGGAGGCCAGTGCAACTGCACGGGTACCTTATAAAACTGCAAAAGTAAATTTGCAGCCAGCCAAAGTATAGTTCACAAGAACATGAGACAGGATGTGCATCAAGAAAATGTAAACAGCCGAAATCCTACGCACATACTCATCAGGTCACCACTAAGAGCAGACTTGGGCATACTTTTTAAAAGAGAATTCCAGCAGAGGCAATTTGCTCAGTGCTCAGGATCACAGAATCACTGGTATTGAGCATTTCTTGCCAGTCATGCAGATCAGCTGTGCATGTGCTGCAGCTATACAGTGGCATCAGTGGTAATCAGAGTTTTAAGGTTCTGATTGAACACACATTTCCATTTGCACAGATATCAAGGAAGACATTTTTATATTTTTGCATTAGGGGACACCAAATTGTAAGATGCACAGCTCTTTATTTAGATTTCCAAAGCAAACCAAACCAGTTGTTTAACTGAGATAGTTCGCTATGCTCAGTTATCCAACTGAGATGGCCAGGTACTGCTAAATGCAAACTAAGTATCTCAGAGAAAAACACATTCTTACGCAAATCACAAAATTATCTATAGGTAATTTCCCTTTTTCAAACAGAAGTTATACTGTCAAAAACTTTTTAAGTTATCAGTGTGGCAACATTCAACTTCCTAGGCAGAGACTATGCAACAGCAAAACCCTTCAAACTTTTCAGTCTTGTTTAAATATCTGAACTCTGAGCTTCATGCTTGTTTATGAACTCACTTTTATGCAAGCAAATAATTTGTAGTTAACTTGGCAAGAGTTTGCTGTCACAACATCACTTTCAGCAGGAGGTATGATTTGACAGATGCTTGAATGTGAAGCAACTATTGCTACTGTACCTGTTAGGTAGCACAGCTCTGGAATTAGAACCACAGGTCCCAATATCATGTTTCCTCTCTTCTTCCGAGACTGGCTGATCAAGACAGGCTGGTTCAAGTCAGTAATTTCTTGATTATATTGCTGTATTAGAAATACATATTGCATGTTATTGAAGGGACCTCAAAAGATCATTGGGTCCAACCCCCCTGCCAAAGCAGGTTCCTTAGAACAGGCTACCCAGGTAGGCATCCAGACGGGCCTTAAATATCTCCAAAGAAGAAGACTCCACAACCTCCCTGGGCAGCCTGTTCCAGTGCTTCGTCACCCTCACCGCAAAGAAATTCTTTCACACATTGGTGTGGAACTTCCTGTGCTCTATCTTGTGGCCATTACTCCTTGTCCTGTCCCTGCAAACCACTGAAAAGAGGTTGGCCAAATCCCTCTGTCTCCCACACCTCAGGTATTTATACACATTGATGAGATCCCCTCTTAGTCTTTTCTCCAGGCTGAACAGCCCCAGGTCTCTCAGCCTTTCCTCATAGGGAAGATGCTCCAGGCCCCATATCATCTTTGTGGCCCTCCACTGGACTCTTTCCAGGAGATCCCTCTCTATTTTGTACCGGGGAGCCCAGAACTGGACACAGTACTCCAGGTGAGGCCTGACCAGGGCAGAGTAGAGGGGGAGGATCACCTCCCTTGACCTGCTGGCCACGCTCCTTTTAATGCACGCCAGGATCCCATTGGCCCTCTTGGCCACGAGGGCACACTGCTGGCTCATGGTCAACCTGTTGTCCACCAGGACACCCAGGTCCTTCTCCTCAGAGCTCCTCTCCAGCAGGTCATCCCCCAGCCTGTACTGGTACCTGTGGTTGTTCCTTCCCAGGTGCAGGACTCTACACTTGCTCTTGTTAAACCTCATTTGGTTTCTTCCTACCCATCTCTCCAGCCCTTCCAGGTCTCTCTGAATGGCAGCACAGCCTTCTGGCATATTCATAACAAACACATGGTTTTCTTAATGCTCACTTCAGAAAGTATTTTTTATTAAAAAAAAAAAAACGTTTTGTTTTTGATTGGTGCATTCACTTAATGAGAGCTCTTTTTGTCAGAAAAGGCCAAACACAGAAGCACTGTTCTCTCTGCTGGTGTCACCAAGATACTGACTTGTAAGAGATAACAAACAAATAATCCTTCTGCCTTGCTTGAGGCAGTACCACCCGAAGTACCTAACCAGAGATTAGGATGCTCGTTTCAGATCACTAATGGACAAGGTTCTTGCCCTGTGTAGCAATTTAATTAAATACACTACAAGAATCAAACAGGATTCCATGTAAGTCTGCAATTCATCCCCACCCAGCCACCCCCCAGCCTTTCTTCATATCTGGCACGAGCTGGTCTGTCTAGTGGTCACTAACTTGATTTAGAAAGAAAAAAAGCTGACAGCCAACCATACTTTGTACTTTAACCCCTTCTTATTCTTAAAGAGAATCACACCCCAGAAAACATGCAAAGAATAGCATTTAAAAACAAACAAACAAAAAAGTGGGATCACAGCATAGGCATGAAGTCACAAGAGTTATGAACTCCAACCTGAACTAGAATAGATAATGAACTAGAAGCTAAATTTAAACTTGGTTCCATCCAGTTTTACAGCAGAAACTTCCGTGTAGGATTCCACAATTCCAGTGTTCGGCTTTCCAAAAGACAGTCTCTGGGACCTGACACCCCTGACAGGCCAGTCTTGCTAGCAAAGACTGAGGCAAAGGCAGCATTCAGTACCTCAGCCCTTTCCATACCCTGTATCACCAGGGCCCAGCTCATTCACAGCAATGGGCTCATATTTTCCCTGATCTTCCTTTTGTCTTATAGATGAATAAAATACCGTACAATAAATACCTATGTACTTAGATCCTTTGCCGTCTTTTACATCCCTTACCACATTCAACTCCACTTGGGTTTTGGCCTTCCTAACTTCATCCCTGTATGCTGGGATACTGTTGCGGTATTCCTCCCAGGTTACTTGTCCCTGCTTCCAGTCTCTGCATATTTCCTTTTCGCCTTTGAGCTTTACAAAAGCTCCTTGATCATCCATACCATTCTCCTGGCATTTCTGCCCAGTTTCCCACTTCTTAAGATGGGCCACTCCTACCTAATGCAAGCTGCCTACTGTAGTTACTTCTTTCAAATTACATAGGATCTTTTAAAATAAAATTCTGCTTAAGCCAACTAGGAATGACTATTCCATGCATTGTAGGTAAAACCTCCAAAGATGCTCTGAAGTTTCAAGTTCAAGCATAATACATAGAATGACAGGTAAGTTTCCATACCCTTTTGTAGTAGTCTACGTAGCTGATCTCAGAGCCATCTGCTCGTCTAAAAGTACACTGTGGATTGGCATCCCAGTCAATGTCATCAACTCTGTATGTTCTGTTATTGTACCTGAATAAACAAGTTCACCATTTTATTTTTCTTAATCTTAAATACAAATGAAACAGAACTGTGAAGAAAAAAAGTTGATGGTAATACTCATTTAAGTTGGAAGTTTTACTCCTATCAACAACAGTAACTTCAGGTTTCCAGTTATAACAGGCATCAAATCGTAACAGGTATCAATTCTACTAAAAGCTACATGGCAGTAACACAACATGAAAACAGACCTAATCCAAGACGCATTTCCCACTTTTCTAAATGCTGTTACCTCAACTAACTTGCTAACTAGACAGTGATAACATTTTCAGGTTGATAGTTCATTGTATACTCCAGGACATGGAACACCCCCCAAAAATAGAACAAATCTCTGAGCAGAGTCCAAAGAGACTTACTTTGTAAGAATAATTAGACCTATCAGTTCTTTAGCGCAGGCATCTCTAAATCTTTGCTCTTCAACCTGGTAATAGAGACTATACATAAAATCCAACACTGTTTCACTGCGAAGAATCTTATGGCTCACATCTGCACATAACATAATGCTTTCTTCGTACTGGAGAATAGAACTTGTGAAGCCTGGCCAAACCATCAACCTGACAAAAGAGAACATACAGGATCTTAATATACTTCGAAGCATCTCTGTTCTGTTCACTTTCTCAGACACTTGGAAATAGCCATGACACAACAAAAACATCATTGAAATATAAACAAGATCCCCAAAGTTAATAAAACTAAAAACATTTTAAGTGCATCTTTTTCTTTAAAGTGTATCTGGTTTTTTTGAGTCTTAAATTGACTAATTTAATGATACAGTAGTATGACTGAACCAAAAAAAAAGGGCACTTCAAAAGTTAAGAAATCCATTTCATATTATTGGTCTTAAATATCTTAAATAGAAAGCATATAGGTATTCAAAAACTGTGTTAAAGACCACCAATAATTTATTTATTAGAACACTGTCCAGTTTCTTCCATCAAGCAGGTTACGTGTGCTAGACTAACTGTAAGGTACACACCACAGCCCTACAAGAGGTAGCAACTCAAACTCAAGCTTACCCACATGTACAGTAAGCCTGGGGCTGGCCAGAAGCATCAGGCACATTCTAGGGATCCTGGCGGGGGGTAGTGACAACACACAACAGCCTCCAACAAGGGAGTGTGGTGGTTTTACCATGCTGAGCAGCTAAATACCACAACCGCTCTCTCACTCCCCCTCTTTAGATGAGGAGGGGGAGAAGTAAAGCAAAAAATAACTCACGGGTTGAGATAAGGATAATTTAATTAAAGGGAAATAATAATAATAATAATAAAAGAAAGATTATTATGAACTAAACAATTTAACTAAAGGGAAATAAAAAGGGAAAGGGGAAAAGGGAGGGGGAAAAGGGAAAATTAAAAAAAGGGAGGAAAACAAACAAAACAAATGAAGGCTATGTGGAAGTGCAGAGGAAAGAAATTACTCTCTACTTTCCACAAATGAGCAGTGATTGACCACGTTCTTGAAGCAGGGCCTCAACGCATGTAGGCAGTGTTCAGGAGGAGGACCGACATTTTCACGACGAGAGCCCACCCCTTCCCTCTTCTTCCTGTTTCCACCTTTTATTGCTGAGTGTGACATCACATGGTATGGAATATCCCTTTGGTTGGTTTAGGTCAGCTGCCCTGGTGATGTTTCTCTCCTCACTTTTTGCCCACCCCCTAGGAGGATTAGAGAGAGGCCCGATGCTGTGCCAGCACTGCTCAGCAGCAGACACAACACTGGTGTGATAACACTGCTGTTCCAGCTACAAGTGCAGAGCACAGCACTGTATGGGCTGCTGCCGGAAAGTTAACATTCCAGCCAGACTCAGTACAGGGAGTTCAAAAGCAACCATGCAGTGGAGCATGGCCAAATAAAAATTTACTTGGCAGGTTAAATGGCCTTCAGAATGAAAGCTGGAAACTCCTGAACTTTAGAATTGAACTATTCAATGATCTCAGCTTCACAGATACTTATGCAAGGTTTCTGACATCCCAGTTAAATGTAAAAGCAGAAAATGCATTAGTAAAGAGTCACCAGACACTGCACACAGCACGAAGTTATGAGAAGGAGGCCTCATGCTCTATAAGGAATAACGGGTTTTAAGTTAAGTCTTTGAGTCTTTATTACAAGATAAACCACTAGAGCAATACTGAAAAATCCTCCTCTTTCTCCCCACCCCTTGGCTTTTCATTTTGCCAAACCTGTGATTCGGGATGCTGACTGGGTCGTTGGGGTTGTAATAGTTACGTCCAATCTGCTGCAAATTCATCATCTTCAAAAGCCTGCAAGTTGAAATAAAGATGTCATTCACCATTATTATTCAGTTTATCAACTATCCGTGGTCCCATCCCTCTGTACAGCTGTATTGTTTGTTCATTTGACTACATGAAAGTCACAAATGTGAACTTTTGATTAAATTTAGAAATTTAGTTTATTAAATGACAACTTCAGAAGTTGAGAAGAAGTTACCATATAACCTTATCAACCAGCTGAAGGTAACAGTCAAAACAAACTACATTTTGGGTGAAACCAGGTAGCAAGTTCAAGTAGAAAGATAGCAAGTTCAAGTAGAAAGACTGTAGTGGAAGGAAAAAACTAACTTTTTCAGTTAGAAGTCTTGAACTACACTGTTCTTTAAGAGGCAAATCCACAGACAGAAGAGGGCAGAGACAGGCTAACTGCCTACAACAATGAGCACTGCAGCATGTCTCTGCTTGCTCAGAAAAAAAGCATAAACTAGCTTTACACTAACATGTACCAGAAGCATGCATGTAACTGCACTCTAAAATGTTACCAGATGTGGTCGGCCACATAGTAACAGTAGCTACAAAGGCTTGAAAATTTACATTTGTCATATTGATTTGTAGTCCGTTCCTTAGAAAGGAAACACTTAAGTCAGATATTTCTCAAATGACTTCTTATAAAGACGTAATCTGGTAAGCAAACCTTCTAAAAATGATGTTATAAAACTGCAGACATGTAGGTGAATTAGGCGGCAATTCATTAGTCAGTGTGATTGTGATCTTCACATCTTCTCCATTTCGTGTCTTACTAAAGACTTCAGTAACCTGAAAAAGCCAAATTAGATTAACAAAACCGAAGGCAAACAGGGCTATAGCTGGACTTTGCTCCATTAATATCAAGTGTAGTAGCATATTAAAATTCTACATAATAAACTCAAAAATTAGCTGAAACATGAATTTGATTTCCTACTATGACTGTAAACTGCGATCGAGAATGCTTTGCTTGCTTATATGAAACACTAGGCACAGAACAGAGGCTATCCCGAAAGCAGGCTGTACAAGCAGACAGTTTGGGGCAGATTGTTAGCAAGGATGCAGTATGGGCAAAGGGGGCGGCTGTGGTTGGCTGACTGCCGGCTAGCAGACGAACTCCACCTTACTGCTTGCTCACACCCCCTTGCCTCCCATCCCAGTAGGACAGTGGGGAAAAAATCAGGATGAACAAGAGCAAGAAAGCTCATGGGTCAAGATGAAGACAGGGAGATCACTTACAGAATTACCATGATGGGCTAAACACGGATTCAAGTTGTGGAAATTAACTTCATATTTGCTTACTAATTCAGATATTGGAGAGGAAAAAAAAACATTAAAAATGCATATGGTAAACACCTACTGATCCATGCAGAAAGAAAACTGTCTGCACTATCTGCTTCTGTGCAGAGGATTATTCAAGTTTGCAGAGCCTGAGAATTAGAATCAGAAGTTTATTACCAGATTTCTCTGTGCAGGCAAATTAGCTTACACTACTAAGTTCAATCCAACTAAATGTTACTCACGGGACATCAATTCTCTACATTCAGCCAGATTAGTAAGAAATAAGAAGCACCATAAAATGTAAGTCAAAATAAGAATATTATAGACTTCTCATATCACACCTTATTCCCTAGTTTTTTTGGCAAGAATAATATTGATCCATCAAACGCATGTGTCTTTCCAATTAGCTCTTCATGCTGAAAGAGCAAAGCTGATCGAAGACGGCGAGCTTCCATCTCAGGATTATAGCCAATATGGTACTGATACAAAGCCCATTGGGGTCGAGATGTCAGTCGAAAATAATTCGCAATTAATTTTATCATAATACCTGAAGAACCTAAAATGAGAGGCAAACATCCTAGTGGTTACAAAAGTTTAACAGTTTATAATACTTTAACAACGCTGAGAAGTTTTAAAATACTGTCATACAGAGATTAGATATCTGTTGCATTCTGCAATTGTTTTGTACAATGAAAGTTATAGAAAACTGTCACATATGTACAGTGTTATCACAGTCACCAGAGCTTTTTATAATTCGTTCATCCATCAGGAAAACTCCCACATCAATTGAGGTAAACATTTATATCAGTAACCTGTCTCCTAAAGGGTAAGCACCATCTGCAACAGAGATGAATCGCTACCAAAACACAAATGGACAAATTACTTTCTTTACGTGAACGATAAACATGGAGCAAAAACCAACACAAGTATCAATCAATATAGATATCTACTTTCCCACTCCCACAGGCTAAAATGACATATCTTTCGGTATTTCAAGATTTAAAAGTAAAAAACATGCAGTGAGAACTAGCTGCAGTTCAGTTAAAGTATTCTTGCTAGTTTTTCAAGTTTCATTTCAAATTTCCTTTAGACTTAAAAACACAAATTAATACAAAATGTGCACTGCAGTCAATTACGGATTATCCATTTTATTTTGATTATCCACTTTTCCTATTCAAAATACACCTCAGACAAAAACAAAAAAAACCTACAACATGCAAAGCAATTGGCAATATTTAGGTTGACCTTTAAGAACTACTTTTCATTTCAACTTGCTTACAGTTGTCCATAATCTAATCTGAACATACCAGTTTTTGATTCTCGAACATGTTCTATGGCTTGCCGAGTATTCACCCCTAAGTCATGGAAATCCCGACGACGTCCACCCCTATCTGATAAAGACAACTCCTGAAATCCAGCTGAAATCTGTAATCCTATTGGTTTGAAAATTGAGAAAAAAAAAAAATGAAAAGTAATACATACTATCTTACTAAGATTTACATTTAACCAGCATGCAAACAGAACAGCTCATTAGCCAGATGAAGGATGGACTAATAAACTAAGTCAATCTCTTCTGCAAATGCAGGGGAAATAGCACTTGTTTCAACTCAAAATGACACTGAAATATGAAGGAGTAGATTGTGGCACACTGTGATATGAGAGTTTCATTTCATTACTAACATTCAAGAAAAAGAATGACATAGCAGAAAAAAAGTACTAATGGTAGTCATGCAGTTGATTGTGCCAACAGCCTTCTAATTTTATTTATTTACTTACTGTTTTGATAAATGAACTGGTAACCTGTTTAATTTCTAGCACACTTAAAGTAGCTTTCAAAAGTCCAGGTTCTGTTATGCTGCGTATTAGAGTGACAATACTATCAACACAAGGTAAACACTGTAAACTTTTCCAAATCTTAGTAAGAATCTAATTTTGAAAAGAAGAATTAGAAATGTTGTATAAAGAACACATTAGCTCTCTTCAAAACACTTGCTCTTGTGGGAAATGAACATTTTTTCCTCTTTCTGACCTAGTGGCTTTGGAACAGTCTGAGGGACTCTCTGTCGCCCACGGCCACTGAATTCTTCTGACAGTGTTGGCGGAAGACTTGGCTGTTGAGGTTGCCGACGACCAGATGGATGACTTGAAAAAGACTGTTGAGCCTGCAATAGTTGAGAACAACTTTTCCTATCACAACTAAAGAAACAGCATGCTTCTTAGAGTACAGCAAAACACAGCCACTAATTAAGTTCAAATACCCAAACACCCAAGTTTAACAGCTACATACTTAATATAGGAAAAAAGGAATTAAACGTAGCAGAGATATTACTTTGTACTTCAAATACTAAAACAATGGGTGACAACTTGTGATATTATATATATATATATATTTATTTATTTTATTCTTTTTCTTCTGGAAGTTACGTTCATTTATCTGCAGTACTTATTTTTATAAAACAGCTCTTGCAGCTTTAGTGTTCAATGATTAAGTAACATTAAAGAGTGTCATGTCTGGAAGAATTCCTCAGAATAACCTGGAATAGATAAGAGCTTTTTTCCTCCAAAACAAATCCAGGTTTCCAGAGAAGAAATACACATTTATTCTATAAATAAAACTACGAAACCTGAGCAGCTCTGTCCCACAACACAGCAGTTATTATAGGACCCCTCAAACCACTGCCACACACCCTGCCAGCACCCAACCCCTGGAATTCCTCTACCCCTTCACTCTCAGAGCACTTGGCACCTGTCTCACAATTCCCACATGCACGTTCTGATGCAGAACACAGCACTCCACAACATCAGTAAGTAGGCAGGCCTTCATGTTCTTATATTCTCCACCTTATGGTCTTTATGTCCACTCAAAACAACTCATTGCAATTTGTGCTCACTGTCCTCTTTCCCTGAACTCCTTCCTACTCATCCCGTTGCCCCCCTCCCCTCACCCCCCTTTTCCTACCTTTGCAGCAAGAACAACCACAAATTTGTCAGAAAGTCAGTAAGGAAAGGTAGGCCTCTGACCTTAAACCTCACTAACCTTTTTTGAAAAAAAAAAAAAAAAAAAAAAAAAAAAAATCACTAGCAGTAACAACTTGTTGGTATTATGTATGATACCTCCGTATCAGTCCAGTGTAAAAGTCAAATAGCATGGTGCATTTCTATAACACATGGCTACTTGCTACTGTTTTCCCCTACAATTAGGGCAGATCGTGTTCTCACTTGAGACACAAGTGCACGCCTAAGCCCTCATTCTCCAAACTTGTATGAAACTCTTTTCTTCATTCTGCAGCCTCGTACAAAAGTGGCTTTAGAAACACTTCTGGAACTGACCTTTGCAGAGGAAGATATGCTCAGCCCATACAATAGAACAGTGTCAGTTTATATAGGGAGAAAAAGAGATAAAATCATTTTTTTCTCCACTTGGACTGCATCAACATTTGTTGTCCAACTTCACCTATAGTCATGGTTTCTTTTCTTTCCTCCTCCACAAGAAGATACTTACATCACCTCCTGACTTCTGCTATAAATCCTACTCGAGTCATGAAGCACAAGTTTGAAGTAATCACATCTCATGTTTATAAACCCTATTCCCAGTTCAAGAGGGCCATCAACGCTACAATACACATTTTCCTATTTCAGAAACAAGCTTATAAGCTACCTCCTATTTCTACTCATTCTATTCAGACAACTATATTACAATAGGGCACTTATTTCAAATCACACAGAATTGTTTAATTTTATTAACTGCTTTTGATTAAATACATCCGACACAAGATATACATACATATATCATTCAACGTACATGTATAGATCTGATATTAGCTAAGTCTTTTCAGAGCATAGCTGTGTGAACTAAAAAGAACCAACTTACAGACACAGCTCCTACAGCAGGAACAGCAGTTTCCTGTCCTGGAGGCCTCCCTCTGGCTCTGGCTCTAGCTCTTCCTGTCATTTTCCCTTCTAAGACAAGGCATGTGCAGTATTAGCGTTCAATCTCCCACTTCCCCCACCCAACACGTATTATGAACAGCACTATCGCATTTGCCCTTGTTTAATTTAAATTGACTCAGTAAGATGCACCCTTATTTACAGCCCCCCCAGCCTCTGTCTCTCCACATTAATGCAGCCACAACAGCCAGTGTGAGTAAGTAACGGCTCCTCAGCGCAGGCCTAATGGCACAGCCCACCAGGTGCTCTCAAACTGTGCAGAAAGACAACTGGCGAGCACAGGCAAATACACCTCAGTCAAGCCAAAGTCAGGGCCCATGACACCAAGTTACATCTGCAACTGGGTTCAGACCCATTCCCCGCTCTACCCCCAGAGCACCTCACACCCCCTGCCAACCACACGCCCACCCCTCTGCTCGGACAGCTCCCCTAATACCCCAAACCACCCCCCGACCCCTCCCACACTCCTCCCACAACAACCTGCCCTCTCTCTGGGCTCAGTCCCGACACCTCCACCTGCCTCAGGCCGCTACCGGAGTCCAACCACAGCCGCTCCCCCACCCAGGCCCTCGGCTTTACCGCCGCAGCCTCCCCTCAGGCCACACCCAGCGCCTCGCCTCACGCAGCACGCGCTGGCGGCGCCAGGCGGGAACGCGCGGCCTTCCCTGATTGGCTGCCGAGGCTCGAGCGCTGCCGAAGAGGCCCAAAGTATTCGGCTGGCCCCAGCGGACGCCGCCGAAGCTGGCCGGGTTTTCCCGCCGCCTTCACAGGGGCTTGCCCCGCCCCGCCGCCCCGCTGATAAATAATAAAAGTGGATAAATAAAAGTGGATAAATAAAAGTTCTGTCTGGCCGTGCCGACATGCTGCTCCCCACAGGGCGAGGGGCCCCGACAGCCCTGGGAGGCGGAGTGAACCGGGCCGGGCCCTGCGCCCGCTGAGAGGTCTTCCTGCTCTGAAGGCTCGTTTGTCAGCCAGAGCAGGCTTTTGGTTGTTTTTTATAACTTTCCTGAGGGAACTTTCCCCTAAAAATTATTCCCTCATCGCGGTTCTTGCTTGAAACGTGAGTTTAAGTTAGCCAGAAGGTGGAGCAATAAAACAAGAAATAAAACTCCGAAGTTGTTTCAGATGGTTGTGTTTGTCTACACAGATACTGGTAAAACTTCTTGCTCTGCTCAGAGATGTGCCGAATATAGACAAAAATAGACACAAATAGGCTTAAATGTGCGCTGCATGGAAGCTGTTGGAAGGAATGACTGGGCATAAGCCAATTAAGCATCAACAATTCAAAACACATGAGCAATCATCCTCACATTGAGCTGCGTTCTTCAGCAGACTAGCAATCAAATAGGAAAAAAAAAAAAAAAAAAGTGCCTTTTTCTAAGTATCAAGACTGATTCAGTTGTGATGATTGTTTCCAGAGAGTCACAACCTCTATTTCAGATACTTTGCAACAGAACTAGGAAATTTTATGACTTGGAACAAAGTGGCCCTAAGTGGAGAGGGCCCCCACACTTCTGCAGCCAGGGTGCCTACGCAGCGCCAAGGCTCAAGGGTGTATTTCTGTTGTTTTTAAGTTGCCTTTAACTTAAGGTTTTGGTGACTGTGATGCATCTGGAGACACTGACTTCAAGGTACAAGAGATAACATTATCTAATTAAAACCTTAACTTCATAAAAGACCGGTCTGATCTCATGAGGTCATTCACAATTTTTCAGCTACCTGCAGGGAATAGAGGACTAGGTTGTTTTTCTTTGTCCTCTGTTATTCCAGGTGGAAAAGGAGTGGCTGCATCAACATAAAAAATAAAAATATCTCCTTATGTTTGATTTGGATTGTCAGTTTGTCTCCAAAGCCAGTTCTGTATTGCTTCTACTTGATGTCAGCATAGCAACACACTTAGGAAAACAGATTCTCTTTTGCAAATTAAAAATAAAAGCTTTCAAACTCTGGAAGTGTGGATATTGCCACTTAAAGATAGTTGAAGTACTTTCAGCATGTAATTTTTATTACTCAAATATGGATCTGGATAAATATTTAACAAACTTAACACATACACTCAGATGAGGCATGTTCATTGCTTCTGAGAGATTACTGCTTGCCATGGGCTCTTTATCCACAGAGGGAACTTTTACTGCTCAGTAGCCTGCAGAACTCTCCAGTGGGTCAGGGGGTTGAAGCTGCGAAAACACAATATGCAGATTTTCTTAGCTCAACAGTATTTAAGGATAAACAGAATATAAAGATGTTGTCAAAGTCATTTACATTATGTAAATTGTGAGAAAACAGAATGTGTGTGTAGGAAATAGTTACATTTGTTTATTCATTTAAAATATCTGCCATACTTAATGTTTATTTTTTTTTATGCCTGGTTCTTTCCATCTCATGGCAGAACTTAATTATCTTTAGATGGGAATTGCTAAAAGTACTTAATCAGGTTTGCTACCTACAGCAATTCCTTATAAAATGAAAATAAAAATGAAAATAAACATCCACAGTAAGCACCCTCCTTTTTATACGTGGGTAGTCAGACAGTTAATTAGTAGTTAATGAAAGATAGGTTCCAATTTTCTTTTCACAGTCTTTCAGACTTTTCTTTTTTTCTTTTTTCTTTTCTTTAAAATCCAATTCAAATATAGTTAAAATTGTCTCTACAGGTATGCTTAATGCATTTTCACAATCATGGGAAAGGTGGAAATGGCAATGTACCAGCTGCAACAGGTGCATCATGTCCATAGTCCTGGCTGGTTTTTAGTAGAAACACAGGAAAAAAAAAAAAAAAAGATTTTGAAAATGGAGGTTGTTTGCATTTTACTTTTCTCCATGTTGCCAAAAAATTTACTAATGCTGGACTTCAACACGTTGAAATATCAAATACATAATAATTTTTTTTCACAGCTACTTAGCTTGCACTTTGCTTTGATGTTTGCTTTACCCGTGATGCAATTGTTTTTGCCTTCTGTCTCCTGTTGCTACAATAAGCCATTTCCCATACATGTCATCTCCAAAGGGGAAAAGACCGCATGGAAACAGAACAAAGAAAACAGAACAAAAGAAAATCAGGGATTTTTCCAAAGGCCCATTTGATGTACAAGTATAAACAGGAAAAAGATGCCTGAGGAGGTAGGAGCCAGGAACTGCACTAGCAGACAGCTGTTAACTTGTGTAGTTAGCAGCACTTTGGGATCCTGGATGGTAAATAAATAAATGAGTTGAATGCACACAGTGAAGAAAATGCTAACTTCAGTACCTTCAGCATAATGTTTTACTGTGCTGTAACCTCCTAGCAGTGTAAGTTTCATGTACTTTTGTAACACCAAGTTCAGGTAGCAATAGCTCTTTTGGTTCTAGCCCCAGAAATGACAATACCTCAAGATATCAGAATAAAAACTACTGTAAATTGTGCTGAAGGAAGAAGAAATAAGGAACAGCTCACACTGGAACACAGCAACTCACATGTGGCTAGATTTTCAAAAGCCCGAGATATTGGTCCTGAATCTTTTAAAATATTTTGTAAAAATTTTCAAATGGGAATTGCTCAAAATAAACTCTAACATTCAAATTCCTGTGGTAGTTTTCAAGTACTCACAAATCTCAACCACAATGTTTTTACGTTCTTCTTAATTATTTTTTTAATAAAGTTAGGCAAGGTTTTAAAGACTGATGTTACTATCTGAAATACTATCTCATGAGTTAACAATCTTGCTTCTTCTCTATGCAAGTTCTTAATGTCACATTTAATTTACTATAATTATGCTTGGGATAGAGGAGCTGATCTGCCTACACAGTGGAGCCTGGGTTTTGTGCTACCTTGGGTGGAGTATAGGGGCCTGGCAAACTATTATTTACATACCAAAACAGAAAGCAAAAGGCATGTTATGGAAAAAAATCTGCTCCTAAGGAGATAATACCCAACTCACTGCATAACAAATATAATGCAAGCATTTTATCTCGGGAAGGGGGAAAATACATTTTTCAACTTATTTCCTCTGCTATTCTCTAGTCTATTTTTTAATCCCTAATTTCTGTTTTTCCTTTTGCATGAGCCTTTATTCTCTGTAACCCTTCTGCTGTAGTATCACTCACTAGTTTTGGAATCTGTGTAGGGCTCTCTCCTGCTCCCCATGACAACAATGTTTTGCTTCAGCAGAAGCAAACTGTTTTTCTGTTTCACATGCTCCCTATTACTGGGGTATCTAATCACCACAGTTACCACCACTGCTCATTCCATGCCCTGTTTTGTCAGACAGTGCCCCAAGCCCTCTTTTCCTGAAAAGAAAATGGCCTCTTATTTATGAACTATCATATCCTTGCTAAAAATGTCCCATGCAATATCAACTTAACTCTCTTTTCTGTTAATTTCTGCCCATTACAAATTCACATCAGTCCTAGCTGACATTTAATGTGCATCCAATTCCTGACCAAAGTAAGCAAGAAGTGATTTGACTCAGTTCAGAAACAGGACCTATTACATGATAAGTAAAACTTACTGTATAAATAAGCATGAATTTTTGTCCTTCTTTGTCTAAATATTTTAGTAATAAGAGGAGATGGAGTATTCATGTATGGAGTACATTAGAATGGAAAGAGTCTTTTTATTCAGGTTTTATATAGTAAAAGTACTGAAAAGTAATGGGACATTTCAGGAGAGAGACTAGCAAGAGTTCTCAACTTTGGATAGATTGATTTCAGCTCATTTAGCAAGCAGTTTTGATCTAATTGTCTTTTTATTGCTCTGAACATTCCTGAATTATGCAGAGAATTTGGGTTATGTGATTCAGTGTTGGATTAAAAAATGTCATAGCTTAACTTTCTTTAAAATAGTGTAGAACTTTGCTCACAGTCAACGAAGTTCATTATTTTTTTGTTCAAAGCCCAGCTGCAGGCCTGGAGCATTTCTCATAAATATCAGGAAGTACCCGAAGCCACAGTCAGGATTAAAGAGTTGATCTGAACCTTAGATCTCAGCTTTAAAGCTGTAATGTACAGTGAATTTGGTTTCATGGTAAAGGAAATGGTAATTGCTGAAGTATGTTTTCTTAAGTTGCAAAATCATTTTTGAAATGTTTTCATTGAAATTTTTGTCGGTGCTGTGCATGAGAATGAGTGGACTTGAAGCACGGCACTTTCACAGGATGACAGCACTGAATTTGTTTATTGGTGTCACTGATGCAGAGACAGAGGCCAGTGTTGCTACTCTTTTGGGCATGACATTGTTACTGAAATTATCAGATCCATGGTCACAATCTATAGGACTATCCAAGCAAGTCAAGTAACAATTTCGGTACACTATTCCAAGAATTTTTCTGAAAGATTGGTCAAGTTCCTGGTTATCTGGCAGATACGCTCTCACGAGAACCAAGAACACAAATCCACAAGTGATATCCTTGGTTACAAAAGTGCAAAGTAAACTCCTTAGTACAGTAGTAAGGCACTAGTAAAAGCACTTTGCTCCTTGCTCCAAACAAATACAGGGTCTGGTCTGCAGGGCTGAAAATAATGGAAGAGCACAATGAAGTATCAAACAGGTTTCTACCTGTCTGCTACACCTGGGCAGCTGCTCTAACCAAATCACACACCCTATACTCTGTTTCCACAGCAGTTTAACCTGAACATTTTATTACATGGAGGCAACTGTCTTTATTGCATTTACATGAAAACAGAAATATGAACATTTGGTGCTCCTTGACCTTTTTCAAAGGAGGCTGCATTTAAACATGGGCTTCTTTCTACAATAGGTAGAGTTTACTCATATTCTGTTGCTTTGTGATTTTAAGTGATGCAAAAAAAATATAACTTTTGAGACTGTCTGCTGCTTTTGAAAACTGCTTTCTTGGGTGCATTCTGTCTATGTAATAAAGGTATACTTCATATAGCATTTGCATAATGGGAACCACAGGCCAAGGTGTTAGTATCTGCAGTCCACATAAACAAAGACATACACATTTTTAGTGAATCTGTCACAGGCTACTTAAAAAGGCAATAGGTGCTTGTGAATTCAGTGCTGCAATGATACTGAAACATGGATGGACATTTATGCCACTACTGACCTCCTCTTAGTTCTGTGGGATTCCAGATAGGCAGATGCTTTGTGATCCTGGCCAGTAGTTGCAGACTTTCTTCAAGGTATCATAGTTTTTAGAAACTGCTATGTTATGTAAAATACATTAATAAAGGTTTCATATCTCTTCCTCCTATATTTGATTGTCAAAATTTGTGGTTGTATCTTGTATTGCACCCTTTGTAAGACAACATGAATGTGTCTCACAGTGGTGTCTCAGCACTTCATTTCAGATGCAGAGTAGTAAGTGCCTTGGAAATTAAATCTATAGCTCCATATTTAAAGCTGCCATTTTATATTATTGAACAGCAAAATAAAGAAGACTTAATCTCAATCTTAAACCTTTTCCTTAAATTTTATTTTAGAATGCCTCATTTAGAATTAACCAATCACGATGATCTGATACATAATACAGTAAGCTACAATTAATAGGGCGCAATCTCTACTGCTGCATATTTAAAAGAAGCACATTTGTCACTATGGAAAGATACTTATCCTACATATAAAATAAATTAAAAATGAGCACCATATAATAAAGTGTTGTAGAGGTTGCATGAGAAAGAAAAATGAGTGTGTTGTTTCCTTATGAAATTTTGCAGGCTAGAACTTCCTCTCAGGGTACACAAGTGAAACAACCTCCTGAGCCAGGGCTGTTATGAGCTGGGAACACCAAGTAAGAAAACATGTCAACAGAGGCTGCACTGGCATGCTGATCCCTCTGCAGGAATGCCATCTGATTTCCTTGATGGTGGTTGTGTTGAGAACCTAACAGTGATCAGAAGAATGAGGAAGAATTGGAATGGTTTTTCTTAGATGATTCCAAAGCATGGATGTAACTGCAGATATCAAAGAAGCATTTCAGTTCAGGGTCTGAATTAGTTCCTTTCCACTTACTGTATCCCTAGTTTCATTTTCTTACTAGTTCATTCTTCCATTTATGTGCTTAAATTACTGACATGGGTGTCAATAACAGGAGAACTGGCAAAAGCTCTTATCTTGACTCTGATGGGAAACAACTCACAACTGAATTCATTTTGCTGTAGATAGTATGAGCAACAGATTGTAAATTTCCCTACCTAAACCACTGGGACATTCTGGCAAGCAATAGGAGGCAGGGCTTTGCCTAGTGGGATACTGGCAGGCTTCTGCAGATATTCTAAGCAATCCACAAATAAACACAAGAATTTTAATTAAGTGAATGGCTTGTGTGACAAACTTTCTTTTGGGATGAGGGAGAGCAGATGGACTTTTTGTGTGTGCTTGCAGTATACAATGAAGAATTCAAATACGAAACTGAATTTCTTGCTTAGATGCTGCCTATTCTTGAAGGTGCCTTGAAATTAGGCACTGAACTCTTTGATTATAAATTTCCCCAGGCACTCCAAGTTCCTCTTTTGTACTTTCCCAGTGCAAAACTGCCTTGACAAAACTTACCAGATTCTTTGCACCAGAGGCAGTTCAGGAGAAAACAAGTTAGAAGCACTCACTCTGTGGACTACATCCACAACAATATGGGAAAGATACTGAAAGGCCAGTAAGAAAGACAGAAACATGAAGGAGCAGCAGGCAGGCATAAGCAGCCATCACTGTCAGGGCATTCACCTACTGACAATCTAATTTCTCCATACCTTCAAATTCAGCCTAAGCAAAAGGTATGTGGGCTGCATGAATTATTCCTATAGGGACAGTCTAACCTCAGCTATTTTTCACCTTGGGCATCTTTCAAGCATGCAGTGGTTTATTTGCACAAATTACCTGTGAACTGCATCATATGCACAGTGAGTCCAGTCAAGGAATAAGAAAGCAAGAGAGAAAAGGAGCCATAAACAGCAGCTCTTCCCATGAAAAATCCACAGGCCTTGTATGATCAAAAAAGATGGACACCAGTCTTTGAAAACAAGTGCTGGAGGGCATTCAGCTAGAGGGAAGGATGAAGGTGGAGTCTAAGTGGAAGACAGTGCACTCTTGCAGTCCTGAATGAGACCAGGAAACAATTCGTGGTGCAAACAGGACCGTAGGCTCCTCCATGGCATGTGCTACTGCATGCACTTCAGGCAACATGATGGGGGAATTACTGGTATTCTGCTGAGCTTACTTTACTAAATCAAGCCTGCACTCATCTTTAGAAATGTGCAGAAAGGGATGGAGGGATTCAAGTCCAGCATGCAGAGGTTAGGCTGGCTCAATGTGCTGGCTATTTGGGACTCCACCTGAATCCTATTTGTTGTGCAAGGGAACTCTGGCCGATAGCCAGGCAACTGTATGGAGTCAGAAGGTGCTAAACTCAGGTGCAAAGTCTGAAATCCTTCTGTAATTTCCACTGGAGCTGTAACCTGCTTGAAGTAGATCTTTTCAGAAGAATTACACAGTGACCAAATCTACAGGACCATCCCCGAGGTGGACTGGGAACCTCTGTAACCTGCTGTGAAGGGAGTTGGGAACGCACAAATCCCTGCCTGCCAACACAGTGAAAATGCAGACTGTTATGCTATTTCTTATGTGTTAGGTACACACAGACAGGCAACAGTCAGCTCCCCAAAATGTAGGCCAGAAATGCCCACTACATTCAGACTTCTGTCAAGTGAAACATCCAGAACACTGAGAGATGTTTTGAAAACAGGTTCTGTTTCATTTTAAAATGGCTCCCACTAAACCCATCTTTATGGTAACAAAAAGGGACAGCTTTTGGTACAGAGGAAGAAATACAAATCAGTCCCTATATCAAAACATAAAAATCTTGGAGCCATTTGTTGCTTTTCTATACTGTTAGTGGCAAACAGAGCGAAGGATAGAGCAGTAATGCTAGAAGATTAATTTGAAATGAACTACAAAATTTATTATTGAGATTTATTCTTTAAGTCATACTGATAGATCACTGTATCACAAGAGGCCATTCCAGTTTTCTCTTGCTTACATACATAACCTAAGAATAAAATTTCTATGCTTCTAAACTCAGTCATTTTCAGTGCAGTTTAATGAAATCCATCCAATTTACCCGTATCTTTCTGATGAGATAGCCAGAAATTAATGCAATACTTCAAGAGGAGATGAAAAGATTAAATCAAGATTTGCCCTTACTTAATACAGATTATTGTGAAAACAATCCTAAATACTTTTTTTTTTTTTTTTTTCCAAACTATTATATTGAATATTTATATTTAACTGCTAACACCTATCTTTGTTAGTTCCTTTTTTCTCTGGATATCCCTGACCCAATCAATGAATCTGATTAGTTCATTTATCCCTATTTCAGTCAAAAATTTTAGTCTAGTTTTAGGCATTTTTGTCTTAGTGAAACTAGTCTTCACTACTGTTCTTGTGACATCTCCCTGATCTTTTTTTTTTTTTTTTATTTGCATTTTTTTCTTATTTCCTGTGATTTCCATATTTCTATCTGTCTTACTTCTCTGATAGACTCTACAAACAAAGGTTATTTTAAGCCAAATTTGTGTAAAAAGGCTGCTGCTTCCTGAAACAAAGAAGATCAATCTTGCCTTGGACCCCTCAGCAATTGTCAGTACAGAAAACGAAAACCAAAAACTTGTTCATTGCTTGGCCCGCATCAACTGTTATTATTAAATTCAGGACTTCCACATTGTAGATTTGTTCTACTCAGTAAGATCTGCTGTTATTTCATCATTGCTACTACTAGCCATTTAATTTCCACATATTTTCATCCCTAAGTATCTTAATTAAAGAGAAACGAGGTAGTGAATTCATTTAATAGCACCTCCTTAACTAAATCCAAGTTGGGTGATGCTAAAACTGCTTACTCTGTGCATTTCACATAGGAATCTAGAGCAGAAATTCATTGCTACTGTTCAGAGAAGTGAAAAAAAACAACAACAACAACAACAACAACAACAACAAAATACACATATTAACTTCCAGTTTTCCTTTCTCTTTGGCTTCTTTCTTATTCCTCTTTCCACTGCAGAGATATTGTTTAGAACATTGGTTTTGGGCCTGATAACTCCCTAGATATTACCTAGATAATTAGAACTGTAGTTATTTTTTTTCTTTAAATTTCTATTTAGCAGATTCCTCATGACTGCTATATTGATATTGCCTGACAACCTGTTTTATTATAGACCAAGCAAATGCTAATCCTTTATTTAATTAAGAAGATGTATAGATTAAGGCAGATAAAATGTCATGTTGTGTTTTTTTGTTTGTTTGTTTGTTTGTTTTTTGTAACAAAGGAACTGCCCAGTGTTTTTTGGAAGCAGAGAAAAAAAACAAGACGTCACATTTCAACTAAATAAAAAAATGCAAGTAGGGCATTAGTCCAATGCTTTTGTATTGTGCATTTCAAAGTTTGCACCCAGTGGGTGGGGCAAAAAAAAAAATCAGGGCCTCCTATGGTGATAATGTATTTGGGATTCAACATCTAGAATCTGACCCTATCTTCTGCTCCCTGGGATTGTCAACTGCTTCAGGGGTTGTCTGATATATACCTCCTTTTCTCACTTCTGAGAATTTTTAGCTTGGAGTGTGTTTGAAAACACTTCAGAAAAAAGGTGGAAAACACAGAGTGCTTTCTTTGAAATACACTCCTTTGTTAAATTCCTTTCCCAAGGGTAAAGAGACTCTCAAACACCTGAGGGCAACAAATGACTCTATTCAACACTCTCACAAATGACCTAATAAATTCCCAAAGGGTTACAATAGCTTATTTGTCATCATTTCTTGTCAGCTATTTATAGCACCAATGTAAATTGAAGCAAAACAATAAATACCCGAGGTATTTTCTTTATTTTGAAGGTTCTTTAAAGACCAAATGGTGCTTTAAAAAAATATTGTAATTTAATTTAAATCAATCATACTTTTCGTGTTGAACAAAGCTTATATCTACGCACATGCCAAACATCTACCACCATTTCCCTTCCCTGCGAATATTTGCAAACAATGACTTTATAAAATTTTATTTGGTTAACTTTTAAAATGTTGACCCATAGCCTGATGAACTATGTTACAAATGCTCCTGATGAACGGATTTCAACTTGGACTTCAGTGAAAAAAGCAGGGGGATGAATGCAGCAGTAAACTTCCTGATCTCAGTAACATTAATTTCAAGGTGTAGTAACTCCATTGTATTTCAGATCCATTCTGGATTGAATTCTGATCCACAAATCCACCCATTGTATTGCACTCACAATGAAAAGAGGTTGTAAAGCTGCCCTAACAGAGGAGATGAAAGATGTACCTATTTGTGTTGTTAAACCATAGTTAACTAAGTTAAGAGGAGAAGACTTACCTGAGGCAGTCTGGTGTGCTTTTCATGAACCAACACTGGAGAGTTTGGCATGATCAGTTGCACACTGATCCAAAAATGTACATCGTGTAAACATCAGCACAGTGGGTATTTTATGTGTGCACTGTCCTTTACACAACGTGACATTCACCTTGTTGCAACACGGGATAAGTTTTTGGCCAAGTTCAGCAGTGAACATTCCTGCCAAAGAAGATAATTCACAGGTATTTTGAAAAACTATTTTTATGGAACATCAAGCAGGTTTTATTTATACAGTAAAATAAAAATTTAAAAAGATGAGAAACTTACTGTTTCATAAAAATGTTGAAGTAAGTGCAACCCATTATTATTTTGGTTCTAGAAAGAGAGATAATATGAATTTCAAGGCTACAATTATTATTATGATTTCTATAGTCTGAAGTGGTAATATAGCTCAAGGAAAAAACGTCCAGTTTTGGGTGTCTTGAATCAGTTGCAATTTATATTATGAAGCCTGTATGGATACACGGAGCCTCTGGGGAGCAGATGAAGGCTGCACTGTGTGTGGCTAAGATCTGCTATCAGATGACTGATTCCGTAAGGAGAAGCTGTATTCACTCTATCTATGCTAGAAATGGGAGAAAAATAATGCATGGTCTCTGGATAAATTAAAAATAGAGACAAGACAATAGAGACAAGAGCCAGATTTTTAAACACCTTAAATTTACATTCCTAAATGAAAACCACCTTCAGTTCCTGGCTGCATTTTCTCTCACAGATATTCTCATTCTAGCTCTAGGACAAATTAGGACAAATGCTCTGTTCATTAAATTCTTTTTACATAATTAAGTTCAGGAATCTGAATGGAAAGCAACATAAATCTTAATAGTGACAAAGCAGCATTACCATACAGAAGATGGTAAGACTCAGAGCCATCTGTCAAATATAGATGTAGTACCACATATATTTGATATTTTACTGTATTTATCCCTTTAAGCAGACGATGGCTTTGCTGACTTGAATTGAGTTGGGCAGATACCTGTTAAATGAGTCCAGATCAAATGGTTTTACTACTACCAATATTTTGAAAGTAACACATCTAAATTATCACTCGGCCTTTAGACAAAAATGAAGAAAATGACTGATGATTACGTAGGTTTTCTTTTGATGGCTTTTTTGTTGCAATTTATTTGCCTAAATCAGTTCAATTTGGTGGCTTGCGAATTGGCACAAGAGCTGAGCCAATTTACAATATTCCACTAAGAAATCTAGCTACATTTTTTCAAGTGTATTCTCTGATTTCTCTCTAGTGTATTTTATGTTGACTGCATCATTTGTAATGCAGCACAGTATGTAAAATATGTCTATCCATCTCTTGCAACATCCTTTGACTTATCAGCTTCATTGCCACCACCAGCTTATTGATATACTTTTTGATGTCTGTGATAAAAACACCCATCTCCTGACTGCTGGAGTCAAATGCCTTGGTTACAAGTTTCGCTGGTCCATATAAATGCATGTATACGTATGCAGATGTGTATGTATGTATTTACATTTTTGTGGTTATTGTATGAATTCTGCTTGAGAAAAAGAAGAAAGAGAATTCACAAGGCAGTTCTGAAAGAAACTCAGATATTGCTGTGATCATGGCTGCAGTGGACATAGAAATGAGAAGGGTAAGGAAGCATTAAGACTGTCAAGAGAAACATTCATATGCCTAAAACAAGTTTTAGAGAGATTTAGGCACTTAAATACTGAACTTCAATCTGCATAATTTCTTCAGAATATGTCTAACTCCAGATATGTCTAAAATCATTCTTTGACCACTTGGTTTCCAGTTCTGTCTCCTGGACGTATGCGGAGCAGCTGGGTACAACTCTTGCTTGAGACCCCTTGAAATTCAGGACCTAGCCAGAGTACTGAAGCACCAGTCTGTGGAGGAGGATGCTGTATCAATAGCACTGCGCTTCACACAATGTGCAATGGCTGTAGCCATTCATATTTTAAAATAACACGTCTCACTTTTACATGCAGTGGTTTCATGGTGAGAGAGATCAGCCAGGAGGTATAGGTTCAAAACCAAAAAGAAGGTAACCAAGGGAACAAATGTATCATTAGTTTATATTCACTACAAAAGGGCAACTGCAGGTGCCTAGGTGAGCGCAAAGAAGTTCTTGTTTTCAAAGTCTGCATATTGCTATGCTCTATCTTACTCTTACTTTGCAAGCAGGATAAAGATGTCTCCAAGGAGAAATGTAATTCACTAAAAGTACCAAAGAAGATACATCATTTTCGGGATGTTTCAAGGATGAGAACAGGAAATAAAAGAAAAATTCAGCTTATGGTAGCTATTAATTTTAAGATGAATTCATGATTGTGAGCATTTTACCAAATCATCCCATGTCACACTTACTGTGTGATTAATCTCACACAGTCTCTGCTATCTAAAAGCTAGGAGTTTAATCTGAACTAGTTATCTGGGCTCCACCAGACCATTTACTGTACACCATATCTAGAAGATGTTCTTTCCCATTGTAAGTGCTGATAGAATGGTAATATTCTGGAGGTGCTGGTTTATTTTTATCAGCAATAGATTCTTCTAAAGTCTTATCACGGTTCGTGCCTTTTTTAGATGGCTAAAGCAAAAAGAAAGTAATTGGGCCTTTTTGTAGCCATTATAACTTTGTGTCCAGATGCTATATTCAAGGAACGATCAATGCCTTTAGGCAGCTAGAGACAAAGGAGCAAGGTAAAATGCATATGCACACAAGTAAATGTCTGGAAAAACTTCACGTTGCAATTGTATTCCTGTGTCCATAATAGCTTACAGAGCTGAGAGACCCCAGGTTTCTAGGGGTCTCATTTCAGCTTTTGTGGGCTCAGATGACATAAAAGTGGACTAGATTTTAGGCACACAAAATTGTCTGCTATTTACTTTTGTTCTGCAGAGGGAAAACTCCTTTTTCCTTGGTTCTGAAGCATTATTGCCATAGGTATGATTAATAACAACAACAAGATATTACAAACACACACAGGTAGCTAACAGCAAACAACAATTTTGTAAAAACCTATTCTGAGCTCGATTAGACTTGGTACTCAAAATGCTGGCAGCAATGATAAATGTTGTTGAAATATTGTTAATACAGACAAATCCTAACATGTATCCTCTGTCTTTTCTAAAATAATATATGATAAACAAAACATCAGTGCAATGGAAGGAAAAAAAAAGTGGGATGCTATAATGTAGAATCTTTATATAATGACAAAATCAAGTGCTCTCTAAGTCTCAGTTTACGTATTTAAATAATCTTTGCCTTAAACAATGGTTGTAACCAGACAGACATATGGCAAATATGTCCCGATCCATTATGTTCTATTCAGACCAAGAAAGCTGGTCGGAAAGAGGGAGGTTTGGTATTAAAAGTGATCTGGTGTTATGTACACTCAAGTAACCCCTTCATGGGGGAAAAAAAAAAAAAAAAAAAAGAAAAAAAAAACTTTGTGAAAAGGGAAAAAAATCTTAAAAAGCAAAGCTGAACACTTTGCTGCTGTGCAGTGAAAGTGAGAAACGGTCCCCCCTGCCGGGGAAGTTGATGAATAATCCGCAGATCTCAAGCTGAGCCTTGGGCTCAGAGCGGCTGGTATCCCATACTAACACTAATCAACCAGTATGAAACATCCATTTTAAACGCAAATGAGGGGGGCCTTTTCAAAGGAGACCCAAAGAGGGGAGGGAGGGGGAGTTCAAAGCTCAAAATGGTTCTTTCTCTCTCTCGCTCTCTCTCTCTCTCTCTCTTTCTAAAGAAGACAGAAATATGGTTGGTTATTATCTAAGTTATTGCTACAAAGAATTTTGAAATTAAAAGATAAGCTTTCAGAGGAAGCTCAGTAATTTTCATAAAGAAGGACTTAAAACAGATGTGCCCTCTTTAATCGGGGTGTGCTTGAAAAAATATAAATGCATTTTTAACATAGCAGGGGGAAAAATCATATGGCTACACATTTGTCTCCTGGGCAAAAATAATTAAAAAAAAGTCTCAATGCATTAATAGCCACCACTAGAACTTTCTTATCTAGCAAAAAGTGAGGTGAATGATTAGCCTATGTTTAGAAATCAGGAAAAATATCTTGTTTGTTTTCTTTTTCCTTTTTTCTCTCTGGCTTTTTCCTATTCTAATAATCACTAATGGGAATTAACATCTTCATCAGGCCAGTATGTGAACAACTCTAATATATACTGATAGCTTATTGGTTGGTTTTCGTCTCAGTTAACTTTTTCTTATAATTTCTGTGTCCAGTAACAAGCTGTAGCTAGTAAGTTCTCTATCAAAAAGGTGCCATGGGTATCAATGAATATTTTCTTTAACAAAAGGTAGGAAATAAGATGTTAATGAATCAATGTTTTCTAAGTGCTCTTCCTAAATACTACTAGTTTTGCATGAGCTATTTTTGCCTTATTTTCCTAAATTCATGCTGGAAGTTGGATATATATTCTGCAGGAAATTATTGTTAGAATACGGAGCAGAGAGGAGCTGATTTGCTTTTCTGGAATAAAGTAACACAAAGATCTTCATAACAACCACAAGTCCTGACTGGTTGCTCAGCTACAGTTTATAACAAGCCTGACAGAACATCACTTACGTGTTTTGTTAAGGACACAAAGAGCTAAAAATCCTGCAGCATTAGACTCATGTGTACCTTATGGCCAGAGCAGCAAGCTGTATCCTCTTCCTCTTCAGGAATGCCTCTTCAAGAAGGCTGTTGCTGAGAACCTACTCTTTCTTACCACATCTCAGTCAGGACTTTCCCGGACCAAATTGCCCACTGGTGTCAGAGGGCACAGCAACTCCACATCAATGTGTAATCCTCATTGTTGCTATCTAGGCTGGTTCAGGCCACAAGGGATGTCTAGAATGATCATCACTGTGTGTCACTTATCCTTTTGCATATACTTTTTTAATGTTAAATGCATATATTTAACAGTGCAGTAATATAGAGTCGAATGTTAATTTGCTGTGCACGGCTATACTCTGGAATCTGATACTGCCAATCTGATGGCTGTAAGTATGCCATGAATTTTCAAGGGAGTTGTACAACTGTACTCTGTAACTAAGCCACAGAACAATAAAACACCACCTAATTGTTACAGGGAGTCAGGCACAGTAGGAGACCTACTTTGACATTTGCCCATTTATGGCTTAAATATTATGGCCACCCAACAATAGGAGAAAAACAATAAAACCTCTTGAATAAAAAGTACCTGTTATCTAGTTTTCCCTTTCCATAAGCAAAATAACATTCTTGATATACACTACAACTCTTTTAATGAAAAAGTCACAGGAAAGAAATTTGCTGAAGAAAAATGAGATTCCAAATGCAGTTGTTTCGGTCCTCGGCATACAGAACTCACAGTATAGAGGAATGGCAGTACCCTCAAAAAGTGCTCATTTTTCTGTAAGCAAGAACACTTTGGTTTGGAATTCCTACCTTAATTCAATAGTGGCATAATTTTAATGTAATGGATATATTTAATGTTCCTTCTGCTCCTTTCTTTCTGTGTTCCAGAGCCCATTTTCAAGGCTGACTAATGACTTCTGATCTCTGTACTAACACTTCACATGTTCACACAAAACCAGCTGCTTCCCATAAATTGTGGTCATACAGTCAGTTGTCTTTATGTACCATATTAGATCTCATTCATTACAAGTAGCCTAAAAATGTGCCAAAATAAAAAAAATCCTTAATGTAAATAGCAAGTCATTGACCATGATCAACCTTCGGGTAAGCCAGGCAAAGAAGGGGACAAAAACTAGAATGCCCACAAAATGGATTGTTGTCACCTTTCAAGCCATTGGTTCTCTACCTGGGTCTGTAGTAAACTACATTCTATCATTCTTTAATGATTACATCTTCAATATTTTAGAATGTTTTGAAATGATTATGATAAATGGGTTTTATTTTGGTTCTGGTTTTGATTCAGGATTATTCCAAGTGGTTCTTTGACTTTTACACAATATGTCACTTAATACCTTGCCTGCCTGATGAAATTTATCTGCTCCATTGTTGCTGTTACAATGGTGCATACTCAGTACAGACACAGCATGTCAGTCAAGCATGATTTACAATTACACGCAGTGACTTAAAATAGTGTTGTTGATGTGTCTCTATATTAAGGGTTATAATTACGTACTGCCCTCGTTTTAGTTATGCAATTTCTCTCATAGAGACAGGAATTTACTACAACTTTGCACTTGTAGCTCTTTGCAATATTTACCTTTTAGTTTTGGAAAAAAAGGGCATGATCCCACAAGATGTCTCACTGAATGAGAAAGCAGAACTGCATTTGGGCCAAAATCCAACATATTTCAAAACAATGTGCTGCTCTGTGTGCCTCTCAAATGTCTCTGGAATTCTTTTAATTCAAAATTCTTTTGGCTTCTTCAGCTACAGCACCAGTTAATCCTATAATAGAATAGGACTCATTAAAATTAAGAAATTGTTAGTTACACTGCATCTGTAATTAAAACCAGGCCTTGATGTTATAAGAACTGTACACTATTTTCGAGATATAATTGATACCCATGGTGATTTACACAATCTATGCACACATTTTGCTAAATCTTTTAAACAGTTTACTTTTTCTTTTTAAGGAACAGATCATTGAAATGGAGTAATTTCTGCAGTTCAGATTATCCACATTTTATGGTCCCCATCATTTCATGTTCTGGTACATAGCATATTAAATGTCTCTTGATTCTGTTTATGCATTGTTTTGAGTTGGTATGAGCTGTATAATTCTTTAGTGTCATTGATAGCCTTTACAGAACAACGGCCTATTCCTTGAATGTTCCACATTTGTAAAATAAATCAGTGCATTTAAGCTATACTTAGTTTCTAGTTAGTACCATAGCTGTAGCATTAACATTTTTGATCTGTCATATCAGTGGTAAAAGAAAACAAGTCTGAAGTCTCCTTCATGATCTCCTTTTAAAATATAATTGAATTCTACAGCCAAGTGCATTAATCATGGTTGGTTATTTAATATAAGTTTTCGGATTCGTGAAGTACTTTTTGAAGTTAGTGTTACCACCCTGTTTTTCTTCAGAATTATTATTTACAGCCAGTTTGGACAGGGCTACTAAAGCAGTTGGGTTTTATCCTCAAGCTAAAGAGAAGTGGGTCATCTGGTCTCTTGATTTTTATTGTGTTTGTCTGACATGCAGTCCCTGGAGAATCCAAGTCAGATCAGAATACACAATTCTTGCTGAAATGAATATATTAGTTTGCTTTTGTGCAGTATTTTGCAACATCCCTGCATGCAGGCAGCTCCTTAATAATTTTTGCCACACTCAAATGATGCTACTATAAAACCTTCACGTTTAGACAAATAAACAGTACTTTCTTATTTTTTTCCATATCAACATTCATGGAGGACCTTCTGTTCCTGAATCCGGACTCCTTTTTTCCCCTATGCTGGAGTGACATCACCATTTCTGTGGTCTTAACTCCTTCCCCACATGGAAAATTTTCCAGGTTAAGATTTAACCGCAGAGGAAGTATAAACTGAAGGAATCAGAGAAAGGAATAGCATTTTAGTGCACGTATGTGCATTTTAGATGCACATACATCTCTGTCACATCAAGTGGAGACTAAACAGAAAACGCAACATTAAATAGGGGGGAAATAATTTTCCCACAGAGTGCTTTTTCAGCATATGAGAGTTTAGTGGAGATGATGTCTGTAGGATTCTGTGGAACAAGGCAGAGCTATGCAACTGTGGCAGGAAAAAATGCAGCAGATTTGGAGCAAACTTTCATTGGTGGATGGCCTGCACAGATACAGCCTCTTCTCGATTTGAGGGATCTGGTGGGTTTATAGCCAGACTTCACAAACTCTTAATGAAAAGACAAACCTTACATTGAAGGAAAAATGTCTGAGAAGCTCAGTGAAAGGACACTCACAATGCTTTCCCTCTGATTTGTTTCCTTCTCACAAATTCCTGATGATCTAAGCAGTGATCCAATGCTGAGAGGGATGGTTAGCTTTCTTTGTAACCTATGAATGCCCCTGCTCTTGTCTCATCTGTGCTTTGTCTATGTTAGCAAAACTGGTGGCTCTTCTTTTATTTGCCTTGCACTGCAGCCAAAGGAAATATTCACTCTTATCTAAGACAGCAGTGTGGAGGAAAAGGAAAAAGAAATATTTGAAAAAACAGAAAAATGGCCAAATGTATGCAGATTGATCAGTGTGGCTGAGATCTGTAAAACTGGGGAAAGGAAGGATAGGTTGGCAAAATCCTCTGCCTCAGCTCTCTCTTTCTAATAATGGAACTATTTATTACTAGAAAATGCATTTAAATCTCTTGCATCAGTATTAATTTTATTCACAGAAAGAAAACCTGCTCAACAAGCTTGTAAACGTGGGTAGGAATGATGATCGTTTCCAAAAATGTGCTTGTATTATCAATTTTCCAAGACCTGAGTCCCCTAGTGCCAAAAATATGTATTGCTGTGTGCCTGTGGCTGTAATTCTTTATGTATGAGAAGGTAATAGATTGTGCTTCTGATAGGAAAATGTGAAACAATATTAAATGATTCTCGAGCTTAATTAAAAGCATAATTATTTAAGAGACGTGCATACAACTAGATTGAAAATCCAGATTGTCTAAGAAGAAAAGTTCATAGATGTTTTGCATGTCCTATCCTCCGTTCAGACATCAGATCCTTGCTGAGCAGCAATGGTACTACACTGGAACCTGTGCCAGGTTACAGCAATAATTGCAAGCCCCCCAGGATCCAAGCTCAGAAATTTTTGTATGTTCTCAGGAGACAAAGATGAGTGATCATCAAAGGCAGAGGAACACAGCATGACTGTCATAAGCCTGAAGTTACAACTTAGACATGCAATAGGAAATATCATTGGTACCTCTCCAGTGCATAGCCTGTAGTAATTAAAAACTTGATCCCTGCTGTTTTATCATCTCATTAGCAATGGGGGCACAAGACTTTTATCCTTGTTTGTCAGGAATCAAACATACCAGAGGAACTCTGATTATAAATTGATGAAAGTAAAGTTAAACTTTTAAATAAGAGCCGTTTCAGTTCACAATGTTTTTTAAGCTGATTAAAGAGATCTCTTTTCGGTAAAAAAAATAAAATAAAAATCTAAGTCCAGCACAGTAGAGGTCATTGCTAGGAATAGGACATGACATAACATTTGAAAAAGTGCAAATACTTTTAAAATAGACTGTTTGAGAAGTAAATGCAAGCCCTGCCTGATAGTGCTAATACAACACCTTTCAAATTTTAAGAATTTTAACTCTTCAAATCTTTCAGTAATCTCAGATTTGTGATGGTTTTCATTGTACAAAGTTATCAGACAGAGAGGTATTGCTAGCATGTCAGCAAATACAGTGAATATTTTGTTTCCATTATTGATAAAGTCTGTTGGTAACAGCAGTAGTGACTTTCCCTTAAATGCCTAGCCAACTACTAGTTCAGCATTTGTTATAATGATGCAGGATTATGGCAAAATTGGAATCAGTGCAAAGCATTTACTTCTGTGGGTTTTGGATCAGACCCTTTAAGAAGAATTCTTGAAGTAGTTCAGGATGGTTCCAGGTTTCCAGAAATATTGTCACTTCATTGCATTTCAATAAATTTTTGACCTGAGCAGTGGTACCAGGATTGAACTGGGCAGAGGCAAATTTGGTGGGAGAGAACTGATGGTAACATTCTTTTCTTTTGTTTGATACCATCTGAAAACACTTCCTCCCCTCCCCCCCCCCCCTTTTTTTTTTTCTCCCATGAATCTCTTTCTCCTTCCCTTTCTTCTTCTTCTTCTTAAGATCTGTGACTTTCCTGTCGGAGGTCTAACAAGCTAACATACCTGAACCACTGTGCTGATTTTATTAACCAGTTTTTTATCCCAATGAAAAAGATGGACCTATGTCTTTTCATAGTGAGTAGGAAGCCACCCTTGATGTTTTCGGTCATTATAAGAAAGGATACAATTCATTATTTCAGAGCAATGGTGAATCAAAAGTAAAGAATCTGAATATTTTTTTTTTCTTTCAACCTAGCAAAAGACAAGTCCTTTAAGCCATGAAGACTAATCAAGATTTGAAGGATTTTTTTCAAGTGGAAAAGGCAAGCAATGAGAAACAAAGCAAAAATGATGATACAGTAACTCATTATTTTACTGTGATTACTTTATGAGAAATAAAATTATCAGATTCAGCAGAATTCATTATGGCTGAGCAAATGATCCATCAAAGACAGAAGAGAATTACATGTTGAACTAGCTTCTTTCACAGAAAACTGCATCTTTAAAATACTGTTTCTACAGCAGATAAGCAAGATGGTCGCTTAAACAATCTATCATCTGTGTAAAAACTCAGAATTATTCAAAACGAAAAATAAAGAACTAGATAGGTTATTTTCTGAAAAGCTACAATGAAGAATTTATCTTTCATGATGGAAAAATATGCTTTAAATTTTGACCATTTATTTATATTGAAATGGATCAAAAAGAAAAAAATGACAGAAATCTTTTTCATTACTGAATATAACTGGCTTATTGAACTCTGTCACTATACAAACTATGAAGGCAAGAAATTAATGGGACTCCATGAAAAATTAGATACTTCACCAAAAAAAAAAAAAAAAGTGAAATTATGATTGCTATCTAAAAAAAAAAAAAAAAAAAAAAAGAAAGCCTTGCAGTTTTTGAAAGGGTATAAAGCTTTGCACTTCAGGCCATAACTCAGTCTCCAACTGTGTTATGGCTTGGGGAGAAATCTTTCCCTACAGGCAGGTTACCCCTAAGTTACTAACCGAAGCACTCCTTTCCCCTTCCTATGCAGCATCTGTTACCAGCTTTTCTTTAAGCCAGGATACTATACCGCTAGTCTGATCAAGTATGGAATTCTGATTATGCATCTAAATGAAAACAGAACTCAGCAAAGTAAAAAACAATTGTGCAGCGGGATATTCTTTCTTTACAGGGATGTTAGTTAGAATTGTGTAGCTCCCTGATGGACAAAGGAATAATA
This sequence comes from Anas platyrhynchos, assembly GCF_047663525.1. NCBI lineage: Eukaryota > Metazoa > Chordata > Aves > Anseriformes > Anatidae > Anas > Anas platyrhynchos. The sequence continues at coordinate 13,697,906 of NC_092602.1, forward strand.
GGAAACATTGTAAATACAAACAAACAAACAAAAAAAAAACAGTATTTACACTGATTCCTGAAAACATAGTGTCGTGGTTCTGCTCGAGTGGGCAGCCGAGCTCCACCACAGCCGCTCTCTCACTCCCCCTCCTCAAAGAGGAATGGGGAGAAAATACAATGAAAAGGGCTCAAAGGCTGAGGTAAGGACAAGAAGATCACGCAGTATTATTGTAACGGGCAAAACAGACTTGGCATAGGGAGATAGTAAGATTTATTGCTCATTACTAACAAGCTAGAGAAGTGAGAAACAAAGGAAAGAAACCAAAAGCACCTTCCCCCCCATCCACCCTCTTCCACCTCCTCCCCCCGAGCAGCGCAGGGGAACGGGGGAATGGGGGTTATGGTCAGTCTACAGCACTTCTTCTCTGCCGCTCCTTCTCGGTCACTCTCGCCCCCTGTGCTGTGGGGTCCCTCCCACGGGATGCAGTCCTTGATGAACTGATCCAGCGTGGGCTTCCCACAGGCAGCAGCTCTTCCAGAATTGCTCCAGATATGGGTCCGTACCACGGGGTCCATCCCTCAGGAGCAAACTGCTCCAACCTGGCTCCCCTGCGGGCAGCAGCTCCTGCCAGGTCACCTGCTCCTGCGTGGGCTCCTCTCCACGGGCTACAGGTCCGGCCCGGAATCTGCTCCGGCAGGGGTCTTCCACAGGCGGCAGCCTCCATCGGTGCAGGGCCACCTGCTCCACCGTGGTCTCCTCCACGGGCTGCAGCGTGGAACCCTGCTCCACCGTGGTACTCCCTGGGCTGCAGGGGGACATCCTGCTTCACCATGGTCCTCACCACAGGCCGCAGGGGACTTCTGCTCCAGTGCCTGGAGCACCTCTCCCCCTCCTTCTTCAATGACCTTGGCACCTGCAAGGCTGTTTCTCACTCCTTTCACTCTCCCAGCTGCTGTGTGGTGCAGTGTTTTTTTCCTTGTCTTAAATGTGCTCTCACAGAGGCGCAAAACAACATCGCTTATTGGATCAGCTCTGGTCAGCAGTGGGACCGTTACCAAACATGGGGCAGCTTCTAGATCCTTCTCACAGAAACCATCCCTATGGCCCCCTGCTACCAAAACCTTGCCATGTAAATCCACTACACATAGTTAAGAACATACGGTAAAACCTTGAAGACAATAAGCCTAGATAGATGGATAGATAATATTATAGGAGTGAAGTTTTCAATACAAGTGCAAAAGCCAAATTAATCTTTCTAAAAGATTAACTATCTGGATGTAGATACCTTGTGGCACGTGACAAATCTGAAACCTGCATGCTTTCTTCTTAGCACAATTTGACATTATTCCTAGTGAAATACAATTAAAGTGTTCTTACAGTATGCACTCACCCAAACAGAAAATACTTTGTTTTCTATCTACACACATCTAAAAATTCATTTATTTATTTTTTATGATCTAAGATATGAATTATTTTGCATAATACAGCTAATAATCTGCTGCACAGTATTTCAATATTAATTCTAGGTCATCCTGACTTCCAGATTATAAGATATAGTAGAGAGGAAAAAAAAGCAAATGAGTCTTCCACCAAGTAAGTCACTTTGAATCCTCAGCTGAAAACACAGATACCTCAGCAGCTTAAGTTAACCCACATGGACCAGCATGACATTCCCAGAATCTCCTTTTTTCAGCCTCAAACCCTTTAAATTAACAACAGTTGAGGAATGCATCATGGTATGTGTGCCGCAACTTAGGAAAAAAATGGTCTGAGAAGATTGCCATTCGATTCTACATTTATCCTTTCATAGCGCTCAGTATTAGCATGAATGATTCATTCCACTGGGTTTGTTCTCACATGTCTGCAAGGGGAGCATTGTCAGAAGAAGGAATATGAAGTCTGTTTATTAATGGATGTCATTTTTTCAGATGGCTAGTAATCTTTATATTAGATTGAATGGTTTGCTTCATTAACTTTCCATTTGTTTTTCCAGTTTCCTAAGGATAGGATATGTACCTGTGTTAGGGGTTTCTTTAACAAAATACCAAAAGATTAGCTATTTCCACTTCATTCATGCTTTTCTTTAACCCCCTAACCCATTAAATATTATCCAAATACAGGAATGTAAAACTTATTTTATATACTATATTCTGTGTTCAGGGATATGAACTGCTGTAAGCGTATCTGAAGAGAGAACGGTCAAATGAAAGGAGAACACAAAAAAGTAGACATCAACTGAATAATCCAGATGCTATTTGAGAACACCCTACAACCCAAGAGAAAATAATTAAATCTCAAATCTTTAGTCTTTTTCTCCCCATCAGTTTCACAAAAACTTGCACAAGGTTTATTTAGTTTTGCTAGTCCTTCCACTTTGAAATGAACCCTGTTTCATCCTGTACTTCGTTCGCATGTATGCAGCTTGAAAACTGGCACTCCAGGAGTGCAGGGAAATAGATCTGCTAAAGCCATGGAGCAGCAGGATCTATAAGAAAATAGTCTTGAAGTACTATAGTGAGTGGTTGGCTTCCACAAAGCTTTCAGAAATACAAAATTACTGTGACGTTTACAAGAGACAGGAGTACAATTGGACCAAAGTTCTTTCCCACACCTGAGAAATCAGAGGCAGAACCACTCTCAGCAGAGACAGTAAAAAGCAGTGATCTTGCAAGGTGAAGCAATAGTCACTAGCATCACACACTTTTTTTTTTTTTACTTTTTTTTTTTTTTTTTTAATCAGTACTGTGGAATTTCTTGTTTCTTTGTCCAAATTTCCCATCTAAGGAGAGTCAGGAATTTTGCAAGTAGCAGCTACCACAGTCACCCTTTGACTTCAACCTGGATAATGTTCTCTGTGCCTGCAGTGCAACAACAAAAATCAAGCTCTACTTCCAAACTGAACACAATATAACAATAGTATTGAGTTCTCCAATCTGTGACAAAAACCTTTGATTTTTGTTGTTGTTGTTTGTTTCTGTTCATAGAAATAGCAGGGTACTTATTAGGCGCTTGTCATGAATGTGGTGTAAAATCCTTGTAGGTAACACTCAGAGTTGTTGAGCACCCATAGCTGCAGCTAACTTCATTTGAAACTGCAATGATCCACAGACTTGGAATTAAGGTTCTCACTCAATAAATTGGGCAAAATACTCAAAGTGTAGAATACAGTTTGTCCTTAGTCACATCACCATTTAGTCTGAACAAAAATACAGTAACAAAGATGTGAAGGGGCTTGAAAAAGAAAATACAGGGAAAATGATTACTGAAAGGATGTGCCCAATTGTTTTACATGAGTACAATCTCATTACTACTATGTAGATCACAGCCTGCTTATAGCAGTTGCGGCTTCTGGTCTGTAGTTGAGTAAAACAGTAAAATCTTATTTCTATTCTGAATGGTGTATTCTTCCCAGGTGGTATTTTCCATTACTATTTTTATTGTACAAAGTTCAAAGATCAGCTGCACACAAATGTTATAGACCACTGCCTACGTTCCCCAACCCATTTGAAACCCTCTTCTTTGTAATTATGCATTTGGTTAAAATGACTAAATTGAAGTTTACAGAAGTGTTTCAAAGTTGTATATTTAACTTAAAATTTGTTCTTTCTAGTTTAGCCATGCTGTAGTCTAAGAAAAATTGGGCAGCTCAAGTACTAAAGAAAGATGAAGGAAATACTGCTTGCTCTGAGATTCAGAATGTTATTTTTCTTACCAGTGACCACCATATACACCACACAAGATCCTATATAAGACAGTCTGGCACTGGCAGTACCAGGCATACCGACAGCCCAATTACTATGGGTACAGCAACAGAAGACCACAGAAGCCAAAAATATTACAAAGACTCTTGTCATGATGTCTAATATTCACAAAGAAATAAAGCCAAGAATAGCATATGCTTGCTCCTAACTATGCACAGCCCTCTGAACAGATAGGCAGCTACACTAATGGCATGTAGTCCTGCCCAAGGGCATAAACTATGAGTCGACAAAAGAATTCAGTCTTGAAGACCTTGGTGATTCCCGTTAAGAGTCTGAGAACCAACGTGTTTCTAAGGTTTTCAGGCTTCTAAGCAGTTTAATTTCCACCAAAACTGCAGAAGGAGGCAGAAAAAGGATGTACAGATCAAACCATGCAAAATCTCAGTTTATTCTTGATATGCATTCACACTGTGATGAGCGCTACATTTAGCTTTTCCCTTGGGGCATCAACAACAAAGCCTCATTGGCCCATCTCAAACTGGGGATTTCAAAGCTGCCTACAGCATTTGCAGGCCTGCTGAGCTCTCTCTAAAACCCATGTATGGTTTTTCAAGAGGATTGCTGCCTGAATTGTTTTTCCCTTTCACTGCCCGACAAGTGGTCCAGATTAAGGCTTGAGTGCTTCCTGCAACTATGGAATGCCTGCAAAAATAAAACACATCTTAAACAGGGTGAGTACTAGGTCAAGTCTATCTGCTGTAACAACTGTCTGAGTTGAACAGAGTTTAGAACAAAATCTGGAGCACAGATCTCTTTCTATAAACAAACTATAAACATTGTCAAAGAGGAACCAAAGAAGTCTCTTAAAATCTTATATGTACCAGCGAACATATAAATCAGGCCTGCTATATGGCAGGTCACACAAATAGCTATTATTGCCCACTTTTTTTTTTTTTTGGCATTGCTATTATTTAAAATGTCTCTCTTCTGAAATGAGAAGAAACACTTGATTCCCAGGCGCAGAAGGAGAACTTCAGAAATATATATGTTTCTGACTCACCCAAATCAAAGCTGACCCTGTGGTTGAAGTTGGTGATACAAAAAAAAAAAAAAAAAAAAAAAAAAAGAAGAAAAAGAAAACTGTTACCCTTCACCATAAGCGGAAAAGAAACTTCTGAAAAGATAGTGTAGAAAAGGAAAGAAAAAGCTCACCCCCGACCAGCTCTTTCAGGATCTTATCATTAATGTAACATTTAACAGGCAGCCGTCTCAAGCATGAACCAGCCATTCTTCCTCTTGAAAAGTCTTTCTGCTTAGCCAAGCTTAGAAAATCTTTTCATGATAAACATTACACAAGGCAAAGCGTAAATTCAGTAAAAAGTCAGAAGGATGCAGCATGCAACCAGACTATATGGGATGTTAAAAGACAGTCTTCCCTTATGCTTACCTTTATGATTCTTGCCCAAGGTCTGGTACAAGGTCTGTTGAAGCCAGCCAAGTGCACCAGTTGCACGTCTGTAAGAGGAAAAGTTGGTGATGAAAATCAGAGTAACGTACCTGCCAATGGGATTCCCTAGATTCCACATCAGGGAAGGACGCCCAGGTGATGTTAATGCATCCCACCTCAGCTTCTGGCAAAAATATTTTTAGAGAATTTATTCCTTGCCCTTTCTAACTGGAAACCCTACCAGATAAATGTGGGAGATTGAAAAAATTCATTTTCCAGAGAAGGAGTCCCTTTTGTTATGTGGAGGACATTCTACCCAAAATGGATGCAATTCATTACAGTTGCTCAAAGGAAATAATTACATTTTGAATTGTTTGCATTAGGCCCTATTCTTTATTACATATACTTAGAAAAAGTTAAAAGAAAATTATTCAGGTCAAACTCAAGGACTTAAAAATAAAAAAATGCCAGGAGTTGAGCCGCTCATGAAGCAGTATTAGCCTCCTGCTGTTTATACATTATTGCAGAATTCTTAATTACATAATTATGTTCTTTTTTTTTTTTTTTTTTTTTCCCAGAGAATTCATGCCTCATTCAGCACATGGAGACAGACTGGTGACGTTCAATGCTTTCCTTTATCTCCGGTGTTCAGTGGGTTCCTCCCTACCTTATGCACAGCACATTAACTGGTCTTGAGACAGAACTATTAATTTCCTAGTGGAGATTTCTGAAGCACTTATCACTAAAGTATCAGTATTTTAAAAACATGCCTTATGCTTTCAGGCTCTGTGAAGACAAATGACAGCATTATTGCCACTTCGTTTGCCAGAATTTTTCAACACAGAAACACAACAAATATTTCCTTCATCTTACTCTCAGAAATGACTGAGGCACTCGGCTGAGATCACACATTTCAGGACAAACATACAGCTTGGCAGAACTATGAGCAACTGAGAGGTGTCTCAAAATAGGAAGTACTGGGCAACCTGCTTAACAAACAGTGCAACTGGCTCCATTTGCCAGCACAGGAAATGTATGCTTCCTCTTGCAAAAAAACAAAGAGGATAATTTAAAATAAAAAAAAAAACAACAACCAAAAAAAAAAAAAAACAAAGAGGTTGTGCCCTCTCCTCCTACTCCAAAGAATTTATGGGCTAACTCAGACAAATAAAATATATGGTTTATTGGAAGTCAGAGAGACATTATTCATTATAGCAGCACTATAATAGACTTTCCCTGAAAAGCCGTTTTAACAAAAGAATTTGAGATATCTGTCGTATCAGACACATACAAGAAAGTATACACGCCTTATTCAAACACTACTGGATTAAAAGTAACTCTTCTGATGAATGTTGAATCTAGCCCAGAGGGAACAGATACAAGAGATAATGGATGCGGGTATGATGGGGTGATATTGGGTGAAAGACAGTTTGGGGAAAGTGGCCAAATTTATTTGTAGTTGTTATGCATTAATAGCCTGGTATAAGTAGAAATGGAACTTCACAGGGGCAAATGGGATGTATCTCCTTTATTCTGTAATATGGATTCCAAAGGGCAGATCCAGTAGTACTGCTTTAGGAGAATGAATGACAACAGATCAGATAAAATAGATACTTCCAATTACATTATCCTATTTCTGTAGCTTGTATTTTAAAAATATCTATTCTCAACTCATCTTTCTCATCCCATTTTATACCTAAATCAGTTATTGCAAGTAAGCAGAAGTAAGACTAATGATAGAAGTTAGCATCATGGGCATTATTAGTGAGACCTAACACTTGAAGTACTTTGCCTTTCTACTATAGAACTGACCATTTGCAAATTTTGGCTCCAGGGTTTGGCTTTCCATTTGGCCTGTGTAGAAACTTTTTTTTTTCTTTCTTTTCTTTTTGTATTCCTCGATGCACACAGCTGGTAGCCCTGGTTGCTACATAGGTGACTAAAGCCAAGCTTCTACAGTCCTGTGCTGTTCCTTCTGCTCATCAACCTTACATCACCTCTTCTTACACATGCAGCGTCTGGAGCAGTAGCTCCTTCAGCTGCTCTGTGTGGATGTAGGAAGGTTCTTTGGGCCTTCTAATTATTCTGCCCAAGGTGAGTTGCACTGACACCCAGGGAATTAAGGTGCTCAACCCTTAATTGGTTTTGCTTTGCATGGTCAAGCCTCACTATCAACTTAAGGAAAACGGCTGAAGGCTGACTGTGCTGTGAAGACTGAACTTTCAATATCTGTAAAAGAGGGTAAAATACATTGGATGTTTTCTCCATTTGCCACACACGCACACCAAGCAACATGGTTTTACATGAACCTCCACTGCACAACTCAGCCAAGCACATTAAGCTATCAGCACATCATCAAACCATCACAAACACTTCCTGCCTTCCTTTTCCCTGTTTCTTGTTATTTACCCTTTGCCAGGCAGCAGCAACCACAATCTGCAGCTTAACAGCTTGCACTACACTGAAAAGAAACCCATGCACAAAGAAATGTAACCACAAAATTATGTCACTCAGTAGCAATTAGCTTTGTTTTCAATATACACAAACTATGGGGCTAGGGAGGAATTAAAATGTAATGGCAATTGTGCAGGGAAGCAGGTGAGTGACTCTGTGGCTTCTGGTGAATCTATCACTTCTCTTGGGATGGATAAAGGCTGTGTTTCACCGGAGCCATTGCAAGTCCAAGCGCTTTGGCAGCAGGGAAAAGCAGTGATATTTATCTGATCTGAAACCACAGAACAAACAGGAGCAATGTTAGAGACTTTTGCCCTCATGCAGTGATTGACATGATTTTTTGAACAGCTATTACATGTCTGAAAATTGACATATTGCTGGTAGAAGCACATAAGGCACCCCCTTTCAAGAGCTGTTACTCAGCAATCAGTGTCCAATCCTTAATGTTTTCTTTTGTTAAAAAAAAATCACAAAAACTAAAGTAAACCACAGTCTGGTTCTGTGCCAACAATATTAACCAGCTTCTTTTAGAGCCTTTGAAGTTAGCAGGGGGCATCCAATCTTGTGGTGCAAGTAAAGAATGATACTTTAAGCGATTCCTTTTCATCCCTTTAACTTAATGAAAGATTAATAGCCTTGTTATTTTTGTTTCTGCTTTATTTTTTATATTCAGAAAAAAGGGGAATTTTGGCACTTGTTGAAACTGAAATGCTGCCTATAATGATTTTATGGATCAGTGAAGCACTGAGTTGTTTGTTGTTTGTTTATTCTTTTTGCCCTGTCTGTGAATCCTGTCCAATGCCAAGCACAAAGACAATTACATACTGTAGATCCCCCCAAACAGACAAGCATGTACTTTTGGGAAGTAGGTAGAAGAAGGTGGGAGCACCCTTTTAGAGTGCACAGTCCTAAAAGAAAAAGCAGGGAGGGGAGAGGGGGTTAGCAAATCTTTTCAACCAAAGAGCTGCGGATTAGTTATAAAAATGTAATCCACTTCCCAGCTGAAGAAAGCAGCTTTATGTCGCTGCTGGCTGTGAAGATACAATGTGGTGGTTTTATAACCACCATTTATTTATATATTTTCAACCAAAGCCAACAAGCCAGAATTCCTGGCTTGTCATTGCCTTTCAGGACACAGGGGATAGGTAGCTTTTATTTTGCCTTTCTGTTTCCCTTCTGGGGTGCAGGAGGGCTGTAGATTTCACCTACAATATTGTTACAGCCATCTAGTCTCTCTGCTTCCGTATTCTTAGTTTTGGGGCCACATTATATAGTTTCTGTGTTAACACCTGTGCATCCCTGTACAAACAGCACAGTGGACCACAGAAGCATAGTGTAATGTCATGTAGGACACAAAATTTTCGTTGTGCCAGCTAAGTTCCAGCCAGGCACCTCCCCTGAGCTTGCACAGTAACTGCACTCAGAAGTGTAGTTGCTATTTTCAGTACCACATCTCACACCTTTGTTTTTTTGCATGGGTAGGATGAATGCCTTGTGGCCCATGACAACTACGCAAGACCTGATAGCACTCTAAATAAACCTATTATAATCACTACTTATAAAGTGTTTATTAACTTTGGATCTTGTATTCTTGCATAAGCCATGGGTAGAGTGTGCACATTCACTCCAGCTTATGTAGACCAGAAGACAAAGACATATTTTTGCTTTTATGTCATTTGTGTTTCCCTTGCACCCTTAAGGGCAACGCAGCTTTACCCTGAGTGGACATTTCAATTTTAATATAAATAAATAATTGTCTAAGAATCATACACAGATTTGTAATGGAGCTAGGACCTGATTCCAGATTTCTCATCTCCAAAGGCTGGGTTTTATCCCATTATTCAACATGAAGTGTTAAGTTTCATTCACAGTTTCACATTATAGTTAATGGGATCCCTGTAGCCTCTTACGGTCAATATTTACAACATTGCTAATTTTTGTAATAATTCTTTGTCTTATGAGCTGCTTTTCCTCACATTTCCTGTTTAACATGCTACTAAATTTTGCATGTGATGTCCACTTTAATTCTTCAGGTAACTGCAAAAAAAGAGTGACTCAAAAATTATAATACAACTACTACAAGCAGTGAGTGAACTCCTTTCATCATATTTTTTTCCTCAGCATCTCACAGAGAAGAAGGTTGGGACCTGGAATTTCAAAGGGGAAAAAATACTAAGCATTGTAATGTGTGTTAGCAAAGAGGTTGTAGAAATGCAGTAGTGGATATCATGTGCACAATGTAACAAACAAGCCCAAATGTTGGCAGTTCCACCAAGGCAGCCTATCTCCCTGACATGTAACCGTTCTGACAGGCAGAGTATTACACGCTTTAAAAGTTGTCTTCATCAGAATTCAGAGGAAGGATGTCCCACTGTACAAAATAAAACACATCACTGCTCTTGATAACTAGTCTGTTTCGAATGAGAAATCACAGTAGTGTAATACTGTAAAAATTAAACAGAATTTTTCTGCTATTATACCAAACAGCCTACTTAATAAATGGATAATGAAAAAGAATAATTTATTACAGCTTGTGAATTTTGACAGTTCTAAAAAGATGTTCTTAGAGTTTCCCCAAAGGGAGAAGAATATTTCTTCCTTAACACACTGGCGTTAGATGTAATTTCTCTGTCTGTAGAATTTTGCTCCTGCCTGGTAGAAGGGATTAGGTTTTTTTTTTCTTACATCATAACCTATTTTAAGCAATTATAATCTATGAGTAATAAATCATTTTCATTCACCTCTCATGGGGAGAGAAAAAATGTGAGAGAGAATCCCGGAGTTTTAATTTATATCAATGTTTGCATTACTATTAAATGAATTAAATGGGTTCTACAAGTGTTCTCTCATATATCTGCAATAAATTATGGAGCATCTCAACCTAAGACATTTAATTGTCTCTTTTACCAGCTTTTTGTTTTGTTTTGTTTATTTTTTAAACTGGGTAGCACAAACAGTTACAAAACACACTGAAAAACTCATGGGTATTGCAAAATAGGACATAACTTCCATCATTATAAACACTGCATACCCATTTGAATTGCAAGGACTTGCAGAGACCCAGGTTGTGCCTCAGAAGCAGTGTGACCTCTGTGAGTACTGACAGCAGTACAGGCACTGCCAAGAGAGACAACTCCTGAAATGAAACGCCGGCCCTGGCAAAGTCAAATGGGATTTTATATCCATGGTTTATTCCTAGCTTATATTCTGATGGCATGGCATTATTATTGTGATAGTATATCTTTTAAATGGCAAGAAGGAATAACTAAATTAATGTAACAACATATGAAGGTAGAGCTGGGGTAAAATATACCTTAAGGGAAATAAAGATTTGAATTTACATACCACACCTCCCTGTTGTATATATTTTTGAAGGAACCCAAAACACATTAAGAGGACTTCTGTAAGAGCTCCAAAATTATACTCAGAACATTTTCCAAGACAACTAGACTCATCTGGATCCCTTACAAGTTAATACTTCCTGCAATACAGTGAACTGTCTTATTTTCCTTCTTTTACTCACTTTACAATGTAGAACTTCTATTTTGACCTCACCAAACAAACAAAAAAAAGAAATAAAAATCCATTCTATTTACATTATCATTAAACCAAATAAATCATATTTTAAGAAGTGAAAACCTAGGACTTAAGTCCTCATGCTTAAAAATAAAAATTAAATTAAATTAAAAAAGGCTTCTCTTGTTTATGTCTGTCTTTGCCCTTTGAAATGATTCATTTCTGAAGGAACAATCGGACAGAGAATGAAGCTGCTAACCTTACTTCCATTTTCAGTCTCTGTCCAAAACATCTATTTTTTCAACTTTTGAGGACTGCTTTGCAGCAAATTGTAGTCACTATGTAAGGGGATTACTTTTGAATAGCTGAACAGTTTCTCTTCAAGTTTGTCTTAGCCTATGACTTGATATTGAAGGTTTTTGCTTGTTTATTGGATTTTCTTTATCTGTCACTGAAACAGAAATCTTTATACTGAACATACTTTGTACAGGAAAATAAACTCATTCCATTTCAGAACAACAATTTCAAATGGTTAGTCTGATGTAGATCTATTTAATTGTAATAGAATTTACATGCATGCTAACCTAAAGGAAAACCCATTTTAAAGATCATCACACTTAATTACACTAAAATTCACAACTTTCCATGCCAATTTTAAGTTTAAAAAATAGCAGCAGACATGAACTAGCAAAGGAAAAAAGGAAGGAAGGAAGGAAGGAAGGAAGGAAGAAGGAAGGAAGGAAGGAAGGAAGGAAGGAAGGAAGGAAGGAAGGAAGGAAGGAAGGAAGGAAGGAAGGAAGGAAAGAAGGAAGGAAGGAAGGAAGGAAACTGGCAGCAAATAACTGAATTTTCTCTGCTTTTCAACAGGACAGTTTAACTCACGTGGAGTCCTATGCTGCTGGTGCCACTTCCAGTACCTGAACAACTTTTTAAAGTTGCTTACATATTTCTACAGTTCGTTTCCATGTGCAATGTCTTCTGAGTGACTTGAGGGAAAGGTTGCATAGAAAAACCTTAGAAAGAGCCAGGTGTTGAAGGAAGCCCTCCTATTAAGGAGCTCCTGCAATTGACACTTTATTGAACATCGGTTTCAGTTTCTGCCTTCTTACACTAGTTTGGGATTTGCATATTGCTATTTATTGGATGAATACTTTAAAACAAAAGCAACACTTTTTTCATGATCTAACAAGAAGGCTATTTGAAACAGAATTAAGCACGGATAGAAGAGAACAGTTTGACAACGCATTATTCTTCCAATTTCAAAGGAAATGACATGGTCACTTGGATCCACAGCAAACATCTATAAATGAATAACCAGAGAATTGGTGATTTTTGTTGTTGTTGTTGTTTTGTTTTGGTTTTGCTTATTAGTTTAACCACTTGTGGAGCTGCCTTGCAAACAGATACATATTCCCAAAGATGGAGATGGCATTTGGCTCTATTTCAATGCCACATTGCTGTAGAAATACCTCTTCAGTTTGTTATTTTTTAGCATCAAATTGACAAAGACCTAAGGATTTTGATGCAAGAGAGCAGCAATATAAGGTATCAGAAAAAAAAAATAGTGATACCAAGGACATAAAGACATAATGATGTAGCATATGATTCAATTAGGAGCAGCTGATCCACACCCAGGCAGATTTATGGAGCCATCATGAATGTTCTTAATAATGCAATTCCATCCAGACTGTGCTATTAGTTCAGTAGAGATTTTACCCCCAGAGCATCTGCAGACTTTGATTTGGATCCAGGGAATTGCTTAACAGCTGGAAAATTTTAAAAGCTGAATGGGAATTTTGTGTTATGTAATTTTCTCATCTTGATGAATGGGGGAGTTGGACATACAACTTTCATTAGCATTGATGGAAGTTATTCTTCCATTAGGAAAGGAGAAAGCACCCCCAAAATTTCGATATGCGCTAGCTTGAGCCTATTATCTATGTGCATGCTACAGAGAACACTAATGAGTTCAGTACTGGCATGAAGTCTCATGAAATAACCTAACATTTTTAAGCATATGTGCAATTTAGGCAGCACAAGAATTACATAGAAACTATTTATTGTAACCAGCATAGACACCAACACTTAACAAAGCTGCCTCTTTTGTTAGTTGTTAATTGTTTGATCTGAAAGCTTCATTACTGGGTATCTGACTATAGCCATTACATGAGATTGAATGGTTCAGTCTTTTAAAAGGATGGACTTACGGAAAATCCGCAAGTTTTTCTTCTAAAAATATACACATATATATTTATTTTTTTTTTCTGAGAGGTTCATAATATTTCAGGTTTTATGATGCAAATTTGAACCAAGGCATCTTTTTTTTTTTTTTTTTTTATCAATAATACAAATTCAGCAAATTCAGCAGTCCAATGGAAATCCTGCTGAGTGCTAACTGACCAAAAACCCTTTATGTGAAATATTTGATTTGGAAATTAAAATCTGCACAGAATTTATGGATACCTACATCATAATTGCAAAGAAACTGAAAAGAATTTTTTGTGACTAATCCCTCCTAGTTAGTAAAACCACTGTGGCGACAGAAACTAGCAATCATCATGGGGACAATCTTTTCTATAACCTCAGTGTTTCTTCAGCGGTCTGCCTGAATTTCATGCAACTGAGCAGGGGAGAAAAGATAAAAGTTGCTAAGGTAATATGAAATGACAACCTTAATTCTGACACTTCCTAACTTCTGAAGGTTTAACTTTTCAACCAGAACATTCTTCTAATTTGTTAGCTTATTATTCTGGGTAGTCTGGTTGGGAAGCTGCATTGTACAGCAAGGATGTTTGCCTATTGCTTGTTTGAAAGCAGACACTTTTCTGTCAACACTAACTTTTCAGATTTTAGCCTAATCTCAATCAATTAACATTACTATGAGATGAGCCACTTTTACAAAATACTGTCAGCTAATGACTTTATGCAGAGAAGAGAAAGCCTTTCTCTACTCAATTTGAGTTACAAACAAAAACATGCAAGTTTCTTTTGGATAGCTCTACCTTTATCCCATTGTAGGCTGTAGCTCTAAGTTTTAAGGCTCATGATGTCTCCAGTTCTAACCCATCCATTTAAGATAATCGTTTGTTTGTCACTGTGACCATGCTAGAGATAACTGACCCCTCCACTGAGCTGACAAGGTAGTTCCCAACTTGGCCAATTCAGTTCAATTAGCCAAGAGAGTTCAGACAGTTTAACTAGAGGGCTGAGGATATCTGCCTGAAGCAGATGTTGCCTGTAGGGTGAGCAGTCCCACAAAACACAGATGGCATAACTGTAGGATTCAGCTTGTGCTTTGTAAGATTTTGAACTGGTACAGTTGTACTGGTGAACTACTTAATGAGGACCACATATGACTAGAAGACTTATTATGACTTATAGGTCTTGCATGTGACATGAGGATCCATGAAGAGAATGATTGAAGATCTTCATTTGTTTGTCTTTGGCATTGATAGGAAAACATTCTATATCCTGTCCCATTGTACAAATTTCTTGACACAGGTCTTCAATTAACACTAATTGTGTGTTAAAAGAAAGGGTTAAGATGTTTCCGTTTTTCTAGAGGAGGTGAAAAATCATGTTTTTCAGAGCTTAGCTTTAATATCTCTGCATCCTCATTCTCTGTTTCAAAAGCAAAACGGATGCCATGAGGCACCGCAGGAATTTGGAAAAGATGCTTTGCTTTTGAAACAGAAGAGTCAAATCCACTTTAAATCCCATATAAAAGTTAGTCCAAGAAAGTCAATGAATGGATCATGATCAAAGTCTCTGTACTGAATTTTCTAACAGCTTCCAACAAAATATGTTTTAAAAGGAACTGACTGCATCAAGTGCTTTCCGGAAAGCTGAAATGATAACTCTGAGTTCATGATAGCGGAGAGAAGTAAGAGATAAAACCTCAGTGCCTACATAGCATATGGGTTATTTTATGAGTTGCCAAAAAGGTTCTGAATTCCAAAATGTTCTGTGGGAAATTTATCATTTCAGCCTTCAGTAAATAAATGGAAACATTCTGTTTCTTAAGGACTACAGCCAACCCCAAATACTTGAAATGTGTGGCACTGTATTTTGAGAATACCCTTTACTAAGTTCTGCTGTGCTATCACTAAGGAACACTTTGCTTGTGAAGAAAGGTAATGTACATTACATTTACTAAATCTAATTTCTCATTTTGAAAGCTTTACACCTGATCCCTCAGTGCTTCTTTCCTTCTGGACAGCCTGACATAGTAAATAAAAATGCCTAGAATGATCAGAATGGAAGTATCTAACAACTGATTTGCTCAGTGGCGATTGCTCAAAGAACAAGGGAAAAGAGAAACAATGTCATGCTACAAATAGCGAAATGCATTATTTGAGAATTTATTATGCATTATTTGAGGTTATTGAGAAATCATTTGATTTCTCATATTTGAGGTTATTGAGAAATCATTTTAATCAAAAGTCTTATTGAAAAGTCCTAAGATAATATACTTCTGGACTTTGTGAGCCATTCAACAAAGCTCTGCGCCCTTGACAGAACACTATAGGTAGGTAAAAAACAAGCATGCAAACAAACAAAATAAAGCCCACATAAAATTTTTCATCTGTTGAATTTTGTGGATTTAAGTCTAATGACAGAATATTGGTTTCATGCATTTTTTTTCAGGTCTTGTTAACTGCAAAGAATAAAGGATTTATTCCTGAAAGTTTCCAGAGAACTCCTATGTGTTTAAATCAGAAGTAGGTGTATGAAAGGCTGTTGGAATCAGACACATTTAGTTTAATAATTGCAGTTTCATGAGGTTTATTTATTTAGTAGGAGATTTGCACATGGCTGATTATATTGAAGTTCCTTTTTCATTGCCTTTGTGCTGACATGGAAAGGGGCAAATTTCTATGTTTTGTAGACAGCTTTGATGCTGTGAGTAACAAGGCAAAACTCTGCAGAGGTTGTTCTTACCAATAAGCCTGGGGAAACAATTCCAAAAACTGCTGTCATGCCAGGGTGCACAAGCGTTGTGAGTCGTCACTAACTGAATCACCTCAGAAGATGGAAGCAACAGTTAAAGCAATGGTGTGGAATACATAGATATCACTGAAAAAGACTTTCAGGGCTCTCCTAAGGTATTAGGATGAGAAATTCAAGGGCCAGGTACGCTTTCACAGCACCTGGAATTTGGTGGAGGGCTCCTCTGGGAAGTGGGTAAAGCTCTGCAGCACCCACTGGAACAGAGATCCATAAGCTGCCTGCCGAATGAGTTTTCAAGGATTTTTTATACTGCAACTACAAACACAAATGCTGATACTTTTCCTGTGCTACCTTGAATAATGTTTTTGTAGTATTCAACAGGACTCTTCATAATGTTAACCAATAACAGCAAGGGTGCCAGAATCCAGCCTTTAATCTTTTGCTAACTGAGTAATTGCTGAGGTTAATAATTTACTACGAGGACAAAAAGTTGAGCAGTGATAGAAGGAATTTGCTGAATTATGATTTCTGGTTCCTTTCTACAAGTCTCTGCCAATAAAAATTCTAAATGCTGAGTTAGACAAAGTTAGGTTCAATTCACTGTTTCAAGCCTGTTGTGCCCACAGCATTTTCCTGCATTTAAATCCCAATCTAGAATTGTCCTGCACAATGAATGTCAAAATAAGCATTTGCTATAAACCTCACCTTTAAAAGGTATGGCCCAACGTACATGAAACTTTCCCTGTGTTTAAATCATGTCTGTGGCTTAACAGAGAATTGAAAACACTCCTCAGCTCTTAACCAGTATGTAACACTTCGTGGGTTTAAGAGTCATGCCTCAGTATCTCTGACTGTTCTTCTCTGTTGCCTAAAGGTATCTGAAAACAGATCCTTCAGTTTGTGAAATGCAGGATGGTGCTAAAATGGAAGATGTTGTGGAAATGTGAAATATTTTTAGCACCAGATGCAACGAAAAGCTATTTATTCTTCTGCTATACTCCAAGGTATCTCTGTGTTCTGTCCTGGGCATTCTGGCCCCCCTGGTCTGGCATGAGACCTAGAGGGAGCCTCCCTTCAGTAATGTTTTGGAGGGGCACCTAGATGCTGCTGAGGAGGAGACTAGCATGATGGGGAAGGAAGGCTGGATAAGGGAAGATATGTACAGAAAATTCACGAGAGGTTGGTATTGTTGCACTAGCAGGAGAATTTGTGGGGGAACAGAGAAAACTCTGAGAAAAATAGAGAGCAATATAAATTACAACCAGTATAGATACTCACGACCATAGTTCCTGTCTCATGTACAGGATGTTCCTAGTTTTTTGAACTTTACACTGCAACAAAATTTTATATAAAAAATAATGTTTACCTTTAAATCATTCTCCATGTAGCCCTCTTTTCTTCTGTGTATTTTGTGTTAGCTTCAATAGTTGAGCACCCTACGTTTTTAGCTACCTTCTCACAGCCCTGACCTATAGCATTCCCCATATTGTATATAACCACAGAGAGGACTGTGATGTGAAATACAAAAGAGAAATAGGAGTGTTGTAAGGTCATATGCTTCTTGCATAAGGGATTTCAAAGGATGCAATTGTTTAAAGGACTGGAAGATGACAGAAAATAATCTGTGTAATCCAACAATCAAAACCTGTATTCATTAGCACAGGGAACTTTGTTGGGTGCTTCAAAAAATGGAAAGGTGAGTAGTCAAACTGAGAGCAGCTCTTTAATTTCCCACATTTCAAGGCGCAAAGAATAGGCTCTGTGTGTTTGGACTATTGTAGTTTTGACTTTAATATTTCTAAACCTCAGGATTTAGATCTGAATCTTGAAAGTGATTCAGACTTTCGCCAGTTCTCCTGTCCTCAGCTGAAATACAATGTCAAGTTTTTTTGAAATAATTGTGCAGCTATGACCATTCCTTCAATAAGGCATTTTCTACATGAGCAGAATTCTTTGAAGTATGGAGCCATGAAGATGGTGAGGGCCAAAGGTGAAAGCTTTGCAATAGAAGTTTACATTCCAGTCAGAGAACGGGTTGGAGGGGTGAAGGAATTAGTCTATTGATATTCAGTGCTTTGACCTGCTAACAATAACTGTGGCACAGGGGTTATAACAGCGGCACATCCCTACATTGTGTATCAGTGGAGAGAGACAGACCTTATCTGCTTTAGTTTGCTTTGGAGGGAAAATCAGCAGGGCTTTTGCCATGTGGTCACCAGTTGCTGCTACTGGGGAGAATGGGGAAAAAAATTGTCCATAATTCCTCCATCACTGCGCTGGATCTAAGAATAAGTCATCTACAGATCTGCAATATGACGGGCATTTTTCAAACCCTGATGCTAGGAAAGAGAAAATAAATTAATAGGGTATTCTGTGCTAGATTTTAAAAGGCATATAGACTATGGAAAGCAACTCCCTGCTGTTTTTTTCCCCTTTAAGATTTAAAAAAAAAATCCTCTTTTTCACTTTGAAAGTATTTTTTATAAAAGATAATCAAAGCAACACCAACAATTTTTTGACACCAGAGAATACTTTTCCCTTGGTATACAGCACATTTATAACACAGCTCAGCTAGCCCTGTGGGTAAAATTTTGTGCTAGGGATCTGCAATTTTACGAACACAAACCCAACAAGACTGAGCCCATTCAGGGGAAGAAGTACTAGCCAGCTGACATGTAGCTAGCAAGGCACGCTAGGCTCTGGCTGTGGTTCTGCCTCCATCCCCTGTCTCTAGCAATCACTTCCCAAATCTCTGGCTTTGCTTTGTCTCCTGCCATTTGTCAGCACCTTGGTGAGCACGGCACTGCAGCCAATTTGTATAGCATAATTCGTGTAATAATATAGTAAAATATTATTTAGAATGAGGCACAAATCAGTGAACAATTTAGATTCAGTTTGTCCTTAGGATTGTAAAATTCAGGCATGTAGGTAACTTGATTACATCACCTAGTTAATTTTTTGGTCAATGTAAGACTGTTTTCAGGCTCTTTTTTTACGAATTCCGATCGGAAACCTTTTTTTTTATTTTTCATATAAAACAAATCATGAGGTATTATACCTTACCTAATAAGGTCTGCACAGCTGCCAGACCACAGAAGTCACAGGCTAAGATCAGTGTGCTGCCTGGATTCTTCATTACTCCGAGGCAGAAGTGCTCAGATGGTACTGGCCGGGGATCCCAGGTGTGGCAAAACCCCGCCATTAAAGGACAGACTGCAGCCATACTGCTACAAGAAATGCTCCTGTGAGTGCAAATTACTCTCATTCCCAAGGATTTTGAAAAGAAGATGAAAAAGGGCTTTCCACTTGGCAACCATATACCAACATTTTGAGAAAACATTTCACCTTTGCGACAGAGCTCCCAAGACCCACTAGGGAGATGAAGTCCTGTTATTTCTTCAGAATAAAAAGTACCCTTTGTCTCCAGAAGATGATCAGAGATGAAACACTGACTCAGAGGCCTGGTCAGTACTATATCTTTTGAGTCAAGTTGCACTTTATTAGCATAGCCATCTCCAAACGCCTTGGCTTGCTTCTCAACAAATGTCTGAAAACCCCAGGCCACAAAACTGTGTAGTGTCTTTTGTTTAACATATTCAAGAAGCAGTTTCATAATGGCAGACCCAAGGGGCAAAGAGATCACCTTTAATTTTAGACATGCTTATTCAAAGGCTGCTTCAGCTGGAAGGAAAGGTATTTGAGTAAAAATAACACTCTCTGTGGTTGTAATTGCAGGTGAGGTGCCATCCGGGCAGTTACCAGGCTAATCTCAAGCACAAAGCCAACTACAATGCTGAATGCAAAGTTACTGAAAAAACCTACTCCAAAGCAAATAAAAGCCAATAACAGGTTTCCATTCCAAATGGAGATTTTAATCCTGCTAGTGTTGACTTCAGTTGTACATTAAAATAATGTACAATCCTTACAATCCTCATTAATAATTCCTAAACATAACGCTGAGTGGACTAATATGCTGAGCTGGCAAACCGGGAGCTGTTTGAATGGCTGGTGGGGAGCATTCAGCCCAGCCAGTATAATGCAGTTTCTTTCAGAAGATCATAAAACCAATCATTTCAATAATCATTTTGTTATGTTGATGCGTAACTAAAGATTTTGAAAATTATATACATATATATATAAAAACAAAGTTAACTCAGTGGTCATTGTCCTAGCCCTGGACTTGTAAAAGCTTTATCCAAACACCTACTCTGCCCAGACCTCTTGTGTGACCTTGGTAAGTCACTGCACACCCTGCCTCAGTTTCCCCTCTGTGTCATGGAGATAAAATTATTCGCCTAACTCCTATGGACATGATCAATACAATGACGATTTTATGAATCTCAGTCTATTGGGGTTATTATTGTCTCCTGCCTTCCTGTAGTGCTGGGGACATGCCACTACGACTACAGGGTGGGAGGTCTTACATGAAAAACAAGAACATGAAGGACTTTGTCTCAGAGAGCTGCACTGTGAAATAAGAAATGGATACAGACAGATTGGACAGTCCAGCAAAACAATTAAACAATATCGATCACTATGACAGGTGGTGATCTTCAAAAAACAGCAGCCAAATGGTTAAAAATGAAAGTTTTCAGTTGGGTAGTGTAAGGCTGTCCCATGAATATTTAAGAGATGCCTCTCTCCAGAATGAAGGCGTGTGGGAGATAACATGAAGGTGTTTGTTTGAAATTGAACCATTAGGTTGATTAGTTAAAGCTTAGTTATTTTTCTCCATATGCAGAATAAACAACCAGCACACTAGTGGGAGACAGTGAAGAGACCACATCAGTTAAATGTGGCTTACAACACAGTCATGCTTTCAGCTCTGCAATTAGCAGAGATTTGTTACAACACTACCGTTGTGGGCACTGTCCAGCACACCCTGCTTGGCTAGTGGTCAGCTAATGGTGTGAATCAAGTGGGAGAGGAGAAGCCACATATTTTTCTCAGCTGCCCCTGCTTTACTCCCCCCTCCCAGCCCTGTACTGAATTTCTAGTGGTTTTCTTTAATTTCACATGTTGAAAAGACTGAGTGATCCTCTTCCTCAGATGGTCTTTCTAGAACCCCCAACAGAGTGTGAATAATTATTCCCACTCTGTTGGGGCTTTGATAAGACTCTTATGGCTGCCTTTTCCTCAGCCTCTCAGCCTTTGTTCCTTCTGAAGTTATTTTCTTTCTTAGGAAATGAAAAAAGAAAAGGTAAAAACTGTAAAAACGATCAAGTGAAATTCAAATTTTAATAATAGTAATAACAATAAAAATGTTGGCTTGAAAACTATAAATGCTGTGGTCAAATATTTCTTGTAAGTGGGTAGTCATCATGTGTTTATTTTTATTTTAAGGAGAGCACAATTCAGAAAAAAAAAAAAAAAAAAAAAAAGGCCAGAAAAGAGTTTGAGACATCTGAATATGAACTTTGACTTCTGACTGGAAGCAGTGACCTGGTCATCTAGTTTAAGCAGAACACGCTCTGTAAGATTTAACGGATGGCACAGGTTTGAAAGTGTTTACAGCTTTCTTGCGAGAATGGAGAAACAAGCGTATTTAGAAACATATGTGAATAAACCGGGAGGCCCTATGATATAAGAATCAAAGCACACAGCTTCCTTCTTGTCCCCACTGAGAAAGGCAGAGGAGGTATTACTGTTGGCTAAACAAAAAGCTTCGTCTGAACGTATGTATGCTCTGATGCTCACGGGACTAGGGAAAGAGGTTAATCCTAAATTCAAACATTCCTTCAAACACTGATTAGCTATCTTAATACAAAGGACCACACATCACAAAGGGGTCCATTTTAACCTTTCTACCTCAGTTCATGTTATACCGAACAAACAGGCCAACCTGTGTGCTGTTACTAGAACAGGAATCTGAGGTAAGTTGATAAGGTTTATCCAGGTGTAACTGGAGGCACACTGGGGCCTAATGCACGCACACACAATGACAGAAGGACAGAAAAAGCAATAGCTTCAAGAAAATAGGATATTCTGGGCTTTTCAAAACCAACCTGTAGTTGATGTTTGGGTCCATTATTAAAATTAAATGTACCTGAAGCCTGTAGTTTCCACAGCCATGTTATTTTAGGCATCGCAGTGCTGGGGAGCAGCATGAGATCAAAGTAATGGCACATACAGATATATTGGCGTTTTGAGATTGGAAGATAAATAATTCATACATTGAAAACAGAATTGCGTTGGGGATATTATAGATTAATTCCATCTCACACTTTTCCTCTCTTACTCCCCCCCTTTATTTTTGCTAGTGGGAGACCTACTGCCCTTGTCCCTTTCTTCTGATTTCTGAATCTGCCACAGGCACTGTTAGAATTACAGCAGTGATAAGAAAAAATCAGGCGTGGGATTTGAATTAATGCTTTTAGACAAATCTCCATTCCATCTCTAATTCTAATGCTAATTACATTTGCAGATCAAAGCCCGTTCGTTAAAGTTTTGCTTTGGAATACATGTAAAGATTTTACTTTTTTGTTTGATTTTTTTTTTCCCCCATTTTTGGATAAATGCTTCTTCCAGTAGAAACCAGATGTTCCTAAAATATCCCTTTGGAGCTGCACTGCTTTGGTTCTGTTTTCCTTTCGTTGAATCATCTGTATGCACTGGGTATTGCATTGTTCTGTTACTGTATAGGCAATCAATCTTTCTGACTTATTTGGTTTCTGTTTAGAAAAAGCCAATGATAACTTAATAAGTGAGTACAAATAATTGCAAATATGTTTGACTGTATGCTCAGCATTGCAGATATTCGAAAACTGTATCAGCTTCAATAAGATTATGAGATTTCAATGAAGAGATTTAGAATATATATATTGACAACTGAGTTATTATTGTTTTCCCTCTGACTGTCAGATTTATGTGATTTACATTTTCCATTTGCTTCTACAACTAGGAGGACTAAAAGTTTTTTTTTTTCTTTTTTTTTTTTTTTCGTCTGTGAAGCAGAATCTTTTTAACATGGGCTCCATATACATATATATATTTATTTGGGCTTTCAGAAACAGAAACATAAATATAATACAACTCATGATAAAACCATAAAAGCTGGCAACACAGGCACAAGTCTTGTTGCACTCAAATTTAAGCTTGGCATGTCCACACATTTGTAGGATCAGTGCCTATTTTGCAAGTGTCATATAACGAAAGTCAGGGAAAGTCAAGGAATTTTTAACACCATAACATAAGTCAGAGATTTTCAACACCAGAGCCTCAGGGGTTGTAGTAAAAGAGTACAAGCTCATTCTGGGAGGAAATAAAAAGAAGGAAAAAGAGAATGGTAGAATCGAAGTGTGACAAGAGGGGATTAGGTAGTGAAAGGGGATGGATTGCATGCAGGAGGAAGCAGAAAAGGTTCAGAGGGTGAAAAAGCCAATTAGTGGAGTATAAATATAAAAAAGACAATTTCTGAAATAAAGAGGTGTTAACTTAAGGCAGCTAGAGAGAGGATTAGTCAAGGAAGTGACAGGCTGCAGTTAAGAAAGAGTAGGATTCTAAAAGCTGATCAGGACTGAAAACAACTACAATATATTATATAAATTTATAAGGTATTTAGGCTGTATAATGAAATCTGGTTCCTTTTCTACGCACTATGCAGGCTCCCTCCATCACTTGCCCCCCAAAAGGTGTGCTATAGATAGCCGAATTCTGGCTCGCATCTTCTATCTGCAGGCAGCAGCAAAGGCCCTGCTGACTCAGGCGTATTGCTTGTGGAATCTCCTTAGATGTCAGGCACAGTGTGACTCTTCCTATCTTTGCAGCAACAGGAAAACAGTCAACAGGAATCATTACCTCAGCTACGACAGAGCTGTTCAGTGGGTTCCATACCGTCAGATCTGACAGTTACAGAGTACAAAAGGTCCCTGCTCGGCATGGGGCAGTGTTTCTGTACCTTTCCCCAAACACCTAGGAGTATTTCAGACTCAATCCTGGTACGGTAGCTAAAATCCTCTGCATTCAGGACAGTAATAGCATTATAAATATCTATCACCCCTCCAGAAAGCGTTGGGTTCCCATTCATGACGAATCCTTTCCTTGGATGTCTTTCACTCTTTGTGTTATCTTGGGTTTCTCCCATGACAGAGTCTGTTACTTGCCTGTCACTGCTGTAAAACCCTGCAGCTCATCTACTCAGGCAGGCATGATCCCATAATTCATACCTGTGTAAGGTAAAAGAGGAGTAACATACATTGCTTCTTATCCGTTTGATATGGACATATATTTTTTTTTTGCAGTGGAAACTGAAAAGTCTGAAGGGGAAAAATCAAAACCAAAATCAAATTCTGCTCCCATGCATCCACATGTATTTGCAACCAATTCAGCTATTTCTAATTTTAGTTAATGAATGCAAAGACTTTTGGATGTAAATTGGCAACCTGGAAAAATCTTCCCCAAAAGACTGTGTGCTTAGCAAGAAGCATAAAATTACCTGGGTGTTAAGAAATCATGTACTGTTGCCAGAAAAAGCTGCTTGCAATACACAACTAGCTCTTCTGATACATAGGAGCTGTAGTATATATGTTTGAATAGCATTTGCTGCTCTCATCTATTCTCTAGAATATCAGGTACATAGACATAGATCACACTTGCCACTATAGAGATGTCCCATAGACACAAGACTACTAGAAAATACTTAACTAGAAGAAAACCTCTTCCCTTCTGTCTTCTACAGTGCTGCAGGATGGAAGATATCTTTGTCCGATTAAATTTGCCATGCTAAATCTCATGGTTAGGAAGCATCTGCATACAGTTGAAAGATACATATTCTTATGGAAAAAGAATAAATAAAAACATGAAATGTAACAGGCCAAGCTTTCTTCAGCTGGGGTAAATCAGCATTTCTCCCTTAAACTCTCTGGAACTGTGCCTATTTATATCTAAGAATCTAGACAGTTATCTGAGCTTGCCAGCTCAATGTAGGGAGAAACATAGCTTTAACCAATTAAATGTTCGTTAGAGGCAAGACAGAAAGGATAGAAAAAGGATAGAAAAACTCAGAACCAGTGAGCACTTATGCTCTTGTTCTTTTACCAAATGAAATGTTAACATTTTGCGGAATGCCTTTTGCTGCATGGGTAAATGTAAACCCTACTGTCAATACTGTTTTAGAGCTACTGGGGGGTTATTTTACAAATGGGTTTAGAGATTTTTGGTGTACTGGTGTGTCAGTCTTCTTAGCATAGCACAGTTTCGTCAGTAAAAAAGTGCCTTACTCTTATCACTAAACCTACAAGAGTTATAGATGTGATACTGATACCTTAATCTGTAAAACTGCTTCACTGTAGTTCCGAACTAACATACCATGGTACAAAATCACATATACACAAGACCAAACCTGCAACCTACCTCTAACATTAATCTGACAGTGAACAACTGGAAATCAGAAAAGGACAGGAACAGTTAGCCCAAGTGTAATTTCCATGATATGCCTTGTAAGCTGAAATTTACCTCTGTATAAAGAAATAGCAAAGAGACAGCCATGGTTCAGGAGTCTTATTTAAATTGCGGTCAGATTCACTACCGTCTGGCCCTCCGCAGTCACCCTGGATTCATGCCCTGCTACTACAAAGAATATAAACCCATCTGCGCACAAAGTGACATTTACCCTTGCGTTGGTTTTATCACTTGTGGTGTTCTCCCCTTGTGTTGGAACACCGCCATTCTGACTCATGCGGTTGTACTGGCAAACCTGGGCTTGCATACGTTACAAACTGATCTCGAGAGGAGTGTAAGAAGGTATCTCATAATCTTGAAGCAAAACTCTTTCAAAAGGTATGTAGTCGGGATGTGTTGTTTTTTTTTTCATAAATTTTAGAAAAGATGATATAAAGTAGTAAGAGCTGATAACATAGAAGAAAAGAACAGAAGTAGGCAGATCTCTCTTTCTTAAACAGGAAAAAAAAAAAAAAAGGTATTTTTTAAGGTTACTGCTCTATTTTACCCATATAATGTCTGTTTCAGCTGTTGACTAGATTGCCCCTAATGTTCTGGCTCTAAATCTTTTGTTTCACTATGACGACTTAGCCTCTTCGCTTATGGGGATGGATATGACAGTGTGCTTATAAATCTGTGACACTATTTATAGTCATCACCCTTAGGCCACGGCTCTCAAGTTTACAATGACAATCCTAATAAATTTCTCACTTTTCTGTGAAAGAGTTCTACTTTCACATTTTCAAAGATTTTGGGGTTGGGAGAGGACAATGATTGATTGATTGATTGATTGATTTATTGTGAGCATCATGCTGCTGAAGGCATAAAGAAACTCAGTCAATGAAGAAGGTATTACAAGATTTCCTGAAAATGGGTGAACTATGAGAAGTATCTCTGGCTGAAGAATGAAATCAGGAAACCTAAAAGGACTTGCCATGTCTAAGCTTTTAATTTCCATGGTTTCTCAACTACTAATGAAGTCCCGTTATCAGCACATTTTGATCTAGTTATGCAGTCTCTCTGAAATGATGACACAGTACTGTGGCCCATTGTTACAGCAATGGCTATCCCAACCTTGAGCAATAGTATGAGCATGGAAGACGTAAAAGCAGTCCAGCAGGAACCAGCAGTGCAGCCTCCATCACTACATCACTACACAACAGGGTGTGTCTGCAGCTGTGTTCTCTTGTATCGCAACAGGATCACACAGGGAAGTAGCAGCACCATTACTGAATGATAAGGGCCCTTTATAGAGCCCTCACTGCATCGTTAATAGCAGTCATTATCATATGAGTTCTATTTTTCCTTGCATATCTCATTGTTTTATATTATCATTGTCATTCCGTCCATAGATTGGATTATTTTTACTATATAGTATAGTAATACATCTTCCATCTTTTTGCAAACTTTTGATAAAACACATCTTGAATTCTTCATGATCTCTTCTTCCCCTGTCCCACTGACACCAAGTCAGTCTCTGGGATGGAGCAGGTGAAAGGACAGTTCAATGAGATCCAGACTCAGTGAGAGATTCAGGTATTCATAGAGCTGATGAATCTTTAGAGGCTTTGGATGATAAACTCTAACAAGTTTCTACTACATATGTGTGAACTGCAATATCTCCAGTGCTTTTATCTGGATAGCTTAATATGAGTTTTCAAGGGGAAAGCAAAAAGACCGTGTACAAGGTAAAGAACATTTTCCTGCCTAATTTCAAGTCCTCACTCCAAAGTCTCCAGAGTGTTTCAAAGTAAACCTTATCAGATCTCTTAGGGTAGGATCATATTGTGGTTAATGTTGGCCACCTTTAATAATAGGTTGCAATACCAACTCTGCCTATGATGCAAGGCTTTGAATCCATAGGCTAAGTTACATTCCCAGAGGCATATCTTCAGCTTTTATCTGCATCTGTGACTGCTACATGTATATATCTAAAACCATTTTTTTTTCACATTGAAGTCTGGATTCCAGTTTGCTTTCACTTAACTTTGAAATTTGGCTTTAACATCCCCAGATAATATTTCCACACATTATCAATAAGGTCTGATCAGCTAAAGGCAGCTGAAAAATAATTGTGGCAGACAAAATCTTTGTCTTTTGAAGCGTCCCTCCTTTCTGCTTTGCTCATTTTCTGCTTGCAGTAATTTCCTCCACCATTCAAGCACCACGGAAGTTGTAATTGACAAATGGGAAAACTAATCTGGTTATTAGCTGAAGCATGGGCTTTTCAGAAGCTTCCCAGGGTGAGCTGTACGAAGACCTTTCTTACTAGGAAAATACTGACCTGGGCATTGTCAAATCTCTTGCAGAGACAGGTCAGGTGAGTCTCTGATAACACATTAAACTAAAGCAATTATTTCAATCCAGAGGAGTTTAAAGTAGAGAGGAAAAAAAATAAATAAAGACTTCCTACAAAAGATTTAATAGGAAAATTCATATTAAAGCCTTTGAATGTGAACTTCAGTTCACTAAGATGGAAAATTATTATATGACGTATGCATAAAAATGGATGTTGCTCACAAACAAGGGTAATTTATGGTTACCTTTTTGAATCTAGGCAGCTAAAGAATAATTAAACCGTCTGGGATTTCAGGAAAGAAACTGGTTTAGGAAGAATAAAAAAAAATGGCTCAAGTTCTGTTCTCAGAGCAAAATTCACAACTGTAAAATGTCTATGTGTTTTCTAAAATACATCTAGGTAGGCCTATGCAGGCTTGATTTGGACTCTACATAGAGGTCAACTCCCCTTTCAAATGGAAGGGCTGAGAAGCAAAGTTTGCAGCAGAATAAATACCAGTATGTTTTGCTGTAGATTCCTGTATCTTTTTCACAGACCCTTTCAAACTGCTAGTGGTCCAAAGGTACTATAAAATTCAAAATGCAGGAGGATTACATTACTTTATTGTACATTAGTACAGTTCTAACCTCTAGAATCTTTTAAACCAATTCTTAATTTCTTTACTCTCCAATCTAATTCATAAAGCTCAGTCCTGCAAACACAGATATCACTCAAGAGCCAAATGCTCGTATAACAACTAGCAGAGAAGTTTGGACTCTGGGCCTGACAGGTGCTTCATCTCAATCCCTTTATTACTTACTACAGGGAGAGTAATAAAATTATTTTCAAGGAAAAAAAGAAATGAACCTTGTTTAGAGTTGATGAATGTGTACATAATGAAAGACAGCTGAGCTTGCAGTAACCCAAAGAAAAGATGGTTTGAGCAAACTGATATGCCTGCATAACTCCCATTAGTACTGTGAGTTATACACATGCTGAGGAATGAAAATGAACTCCAATTAATGTGTTTATAGAGGAAAATGCTGCTTCCAGTATACCGTTCTCCAGCTGAGCTGAGAGTGACTTCCCAAGATAAGACCCTGCTGTTACTCAGCTTCTAAATAAGGTAAGAGAAGATTGGGTGATGGGAGGTTCAGATGGCAAAGTGAATTTGCCTTGGTGAATCTGAAGTGCTTACATTGCAGTCTGCAGTTCAGCTGCTTACCTGGTTTCTGGATGCTTTTTTATTTACTGTCAATTTAACAAACCTTGTCCTCTGTTGATAAGGAGCCTTAGTGTTCAGCTTAGTCCACCAATTTCCCTTCTGACACCCCAAGCTTTTATAGTGTCATATTTATTTTAGTAACTACAATATATTTGTTTGTAAGCCCTCACACCAGGCTGCAGTGCATGTTAATTCGTTAAGCCTGACTGAATGTAAAATTACAACACAACAATGGGAATGTTGTCCCTGTACTGATGTATAATTGGTCATCCAGGGAAACCTGAGTTCCCTTCTTCAGGGAAACCTTTTGTAATTCAGAGCAGTTAAAACCACTAGTTATTCAAGCAGGTTAATTCTCTCTCCAGTATCTTCCCTTAGATAGGAATCTTATGTAGAATCTCTGATGTGGGCAAACAGAATGATCTGCATCTATTCTACCTCAGGCTCTGATTTCACAAGCTGAACAAATCTGGACTGACTCCATACTGGATTAACAGACTTCTAGCAAAAACAAGTTTTGCTACAGGAAACGTGGTGACATAACAAGTTCAGCTTGGTCCTGATCTCAATACAGTCATCAGAGGACACGTGGGTACTTTGAGTAGGAACAGAGGTGCTATGCACTCTCCTCTGGGTGAATCTTTTCTGCTTCTCTGCATCAAAATGGATGAAGTTACACTGCACCTGCTTAAAGCTTGCAGCTTTACAGCTACTGTTCGTCCTCATTTCCTACCCAGGGCTGCTAGGGCTGGCTAAGCTTAAGTAGCTGTCATGCCTTATCCAAAGTTTAGATTAAAAAGCATATGAAATGATCTATAATAAATAAATACAAGAAGTATTCCGATTAATTTAAATTTGTCTCCTTCTTTATTTCTAAAAGCTCATCACATTATTCACCGAGAAATATAAATAAATATGAAAGGGACAGGCCCCTTCTGTCAGAACAGTGGTAAAGGTGTGGGCTTTTGTCACATCACACTTCTGAAAGGTTATTGAAAGTGTGGGGCCATCAATCAGAAAGGTAAAGATTATTTCAGCAATAACTGCACAGACAGTTTGCAGCCACCTCACCTCCTGGCAAAGAACTGTGCTCCGTTTATGAAATTCATTTCATGTGCGTGCTAAGCACAAAGGATGTATACTACTTAAATTCCACCATCCGTGATGTATATTAGGGCTTGTCTCAGCATGCTGCATAAAGGTAAAAGTCTTCAGGAGAACTTTGCTGACACGAGCTAGGAATTGACAGAGCGATTAGAAATGGCTGTTTTTTCTTTCAGCAACGTAATCTTATGGCAACAGAATGCCATTATACAATTAATCTATTGCTCCCAGCCTCTACTCCTTTTTTTTTTTTTTTTTTTGCTCATGTTCTTTGAGGACTGTGTTTGCTGACCATAATTACTTTGCCTGCATGAGCCCATGCAGACAGAAGTGGCTGCATGAAGCAGAGGTACAATGCCACTTATGCTCTCAAGATAGAGGAGGAAAAGAAGCAACTGGAAAAATAGCTCCCCTCCAACACCCACATTTCATTTTTTTAAATACATATACACTTTAGCATTTCTTTTCTTTTGATTGTATAGTAATCAGGCTAAAGATTTTACCTGGTGTAAATGCAGTGAACTTGATTTACAGTGGGGAAGAACCAGGTGGTAACAGGAAAGTTTCAAGGAGTAAAGAACAGGGAGAAAATAGAAATAGTTCATGGGGTATCACATATTTTAGAAAAACAGAAACTTGAAGAGTGTCAGAAAGGTTCCCCTTTCTTCACCCTGACTCTTCAAATTTTTCCTCTTGCACCAAAATAGACTGTTTGTTTATTACAGGAGGAACTAATATTTTCCCTGTAGCCTGTTAAAAGAAATACATCCTCTTTGTGGCTTTGAAAATCCCTACAGGATTATGAATGAATACTTCAAGAGTGCATTATAAATTCAGACATGTCTATTGGGCTTTCAAGTATCACAGCGGGAGCTTCTTACTGAGGCAACCTGAGGGTAAAGGCTTTCCCACCTTTCCAAAGTGACTCCTCCCACAAAATTTTCTTAGGCTGAAGTTAAAAAAAAAAAAAAAAGAAATCACCCTACCTAGTTGAGCTTCTTAGAGCTACTTCATTCTAAGAGCTGAATATAGATATAATTTAGTACAATCACATACCCAGACATTGCTCTGGAGCCAGCTCAGTTTTCCTGACATATGCAGTATCTTGCACGCTTTTTAGTGGCAGGTTGTTGTTTGAAACCAATGTGTTTTTTATTTTAAGGTCTAAGTAGGCTAGTTAAAAAAACTTGTTTGCCAACACTAGCTGTCCTAGATGTGCTATGAGCACCTGTCATTATCTCCTCCAGATTCTGCTGTTGCTCCTACTTGCCAACTGGCAGCGTCACAGCATTGTGACAGCGATTACAAAGTAGGATTAGACAAAGCCCATTTCTCCCCTCCTCTGCTGCGAGTGCTGAACCAGCAACTTTGCCATGTTTTGATCAGATGCATTCAGCACTGACATATAAATCAGGGACAGTACTAAAGGGATGGGGAAGGAATCAGTAACAAAGACCCAAAATCAAGGGCAACTTGGAAGGAAAAACAGGACTAAGGAGAGTTTAAAAAGCACATGGCTTTGAATCTATATGTACTTACTTCTGAAGGGGATGAGGGGTGTTGTTACTTTCAAATGAATTCACAAATTTTCAGGCTTTTGAATGCATATTGCCCCAGTAAGAAACCTCCAGTAGGCTGAGCCTCAGAACAAACTGTAAGATGAAAATTAGTTTTAACTGGAAACTGTTAAGGGCAGTTGTTAAGAAGTCCTGTCACAGTCTTTGAAATTTAAGAGTCACCTGCAGTAACTGGTGTAGGTGGTACTTGTAACACTACGCTTGATGATGACTTAATGGCTCAGCAGATGTGCATTAGGTGGAACGTCTTCATAAAGATTAACTGAAAGGTGAATGCATTATCTTTATGTATCTCAGCTAAAAATACAGGGCAGTACGATGAAAAAAGTTGAAGAAAATGGTGATCTGATCATTTTTCTTGTTCTGTTAGTTAACAGACGGAAAAGCTGGTGTCAAGGTGCTCCAACATTGTAACAATGGAGGAAGATTTGGTGCTGGCAACTATTCTTCCAACATACAGAACAGAGTGTGAAGATGAGGAATACAGAACAGAGTATGAAGATGAGGATACATGTTGTATTTGATCAAACCTTTAATATGTGATATTCTTGGGCATTTTTGCAGGACAATGATCTAATACACATCCACTCCTCAAATACTTTACATTACAGTCTGTGACTGAACTTGGGGGGGCTGACAGAGAGGAGTGATGTACATCAGCTGACATGAGCTATGTGGTTAAAAAGAAGCATGGCAAAGTGGCATCAAACACCTCTGATTCCAGCCTGACTTAACTAATAGACAAAAACCTCTCCGTTATTCTATTCCATAGTGAACAACTTGGTCTGAATGCAAGGATTCTGTATT
This sequence comes from Anas platyrhynchos, assembly GCF_047663525.1. Taxonomy (NCBI): domain Eukaryota; kingdom Metazoa; phylum Chordata; class Aves; order Anseriformes; family Anatidae; genus Anas; species Anas platyrhynchos. The sequence continues at coordinate 13,730,385 of NC_092602.1, forward strand.
TCCACTGGTGAAACTGAAGAACAGTTTTCCTTTGCTCTGTCTCACTTCTTAAACCTGTTAATTTGTATTTATGACCATAAATACAGAGATCATTCTGCAGGTCAAGCATTTTCTAGAATTCTCTGGTGTAGAGACTCACTCGGTAAAATACATCCTGTAGTTTTAGTTGGCAAATATAACAGAAACAAGAATTAAAGTAATAAGATCTTAGGCACTTGGGAAAAAAAAAAAAAAGAAACAAACAAAAAAGATTGTTATCTCCATTTTTCAATTGCTGTTAGTGAGAAAAGTACCCAGCAATATGTAGGTCAGCATCAGTAGCTGCTTTGGTAGTCTGAGAACAGTTTAAAGGAAGGAAGAGGTGTTTTTTTTGTGGTTGAATAAGTTACTCTATTTCCATGAAGTAGCTGTGTCTCACCCCCAAAGGGAGAAGCATTATCAGCAAATGAATGAACAGGGCATTCTGTGTTATGCCAGTAGCACTGTCTTTGAAAACAAGGGAGACAAGAAAAACAGATTTGGTGTGGCTTTTATTTTCCTGTCGACCATTGTAATAGAGCTTCTCCATTAACTCATTCTTGTCAGGTTGAATTGAAAGTGACAGTTAATAACTTACACCAGCATCTGCTTTCACTTGATGCAATAGCAATAGAGCTCTGCAGTGTCCTCACAGTGTTTGGAGAAACATGGTTTGCAGGCAGAGGTACTGTCTTATATTAGAGTACTAGGCACAGATGGAGAAAAATAAGAAGATATGCTCTTGGGCCAACAATCTCTTTATTAGGTAACCTGGAAACTCCAGTTCTTACTGATATACTGGTAAAATCTAGTGGATATTTGCATTCTGCTTCAACTAAGTTATCAGAAGTTCAGTTCCTTACTGATACCACCCCACTCACTTGATTACGCTGCAATGAGCTTTCCCAGCAGCAGAAGTTGCATCTGAGCTAGGAAAACAAGTCACAAGCTAGGAAAACAAGTATTTTTATTTTACAGCCTATGCAATGACTGATCCAGATTATAGCTTCTTGTTCAGTGTGGGAATCAAGCAACTCAGACCAGTGACAGGAAAACCTCCGGGTCAGCCCACGCAGTAGTACTGCATCAAGTGTGTGCCGAGCAGTGATCCACCAGATGGAGGCTACCCTGACAGCTCGTGAAGGACAGGGTCCTGGGCAGGCATGTTATGTGTCAGTAGGTGTTTCAGTGTTTTCCTGATTCTCTCTCTAATCCCTTAGACAATTTACAGCATTAACACAGTATGTTATACTATCCCTTTGAATACATTCTAACCTACAAAAAAAAAATACATTAGTCAATGTTTTGCTCTAGCTACTTCTGCAAGCAAAATTTTGTGTCACTCTAAAATTTGTGTTTGGTCTTTTCCATGAGACCTTTTAGTGCTCAAGTCAAAGTAATAGATCTGTAATTGGTTTCAAAGCATGCTTAGATTGAGATATATCACACACTGTAGTCAAATTCTCTGGATATTCCTTAGTAACATTTACTCTTGTCATCACACTTTCAGTGATTTTCAAACATGAGGAACTGTTGATGTCAAATTTTATATTGTTCTTTTGTCAGTGTGTAGGCAAGCATATTTTGGTATACTCACTTTATTCCATCTGTCAGGTAGGACAAATTCTGCCTTTAATTATACCTACTTTAAATGAACACTTATGTTCAAAAGTATTGATGCCTCCCAGTATTTCTACACTGATTGTCTCACAAACCACATGGCTTGTTTGTTGTTGTTTTCTTCATATTGTCGCATTGGCATTTTTTGTAATCTGATTTACAATAAATCCCTTTCATCTTCACCTGCAGCTTTTTCTGAATGGAGTACATGGAAAAAAAACTTGCAAGTGGGACATTTTCCCAGTTATGATCTTCACTGTTTTGCTTTCTTTCCTTCCTTTCTCATCCCTCCCCTTATTTCACTAGATTCTTTTCTGGTGGCCTAGATTTAACATCGTTTTACTGCCGATTCTTGCAGTTGCAAAACTGTGCTAGTATCATATTGTATTAGTCAGGAAAAGTTATTTAGGGCAGGGACAGTCTTTTTGGTCTATGTTAGCACATAGATGTCCTGAGCCAGAATGGAAACTCAGAGGTACTGCTCTCGTATGAATGGTAGCAGGAGAGAGAAATGTATCTGTATGCCTATACCTATACAGAGATTGATGAAGGTAAATGTATCTAAAATTTGAATTAAACCTATTCTACTTACTTCATTTCTGATCCATAACGACCCTCCTCCTTTATTTCTTCCGAGGTCACCTACTTCTTTACTTGCTCTTCCACAACCCCTGTCCTCAGCCTTTTTATTTCCTTCAGATTCTTGCTCCTGAATTACTGGAGTATTGTTCACAGCTACTCACTGTAGAAAAAGGGGACAATGTTAATGATCCATTGAAACAACTTAAGATTTGTTACCCAGAAGTTCTAGCCTGAAGGGGACAATTCACAAAAATAGCAGTATAAGGCCGTTACTATTCCACTGGCCACAAGTCAAGCAAAAAAAGATTCCTGGTTTCCCTTCCAACAGCTGCTTGTATCTGCTTGTTCATCAGAGATTACCATCTGTTCAGCTTTGCTGATTTAGTGTTTGGATGCTTGTGCCCTGTACCAGACCTCATATCAGTTCTGAAAACAAATCCAACCAAAAATGAACCTTACTTCTCCTCCTTCTTACTCAGTTACTATTTTTACATCAAACTCTCCTGGTTCTTCATTGGGACACTACCAAAATAAAGTACTGATTCAGAAAAAAAGCACAAAGGGCACAAGAATAAGCAGGAATCAGAATTTCTTCAATCTGTTCTAACAGAACATAAACATACAACCACAGGCTATCAGTATGCAAAGGCTTAAAAAAAAAAAAAAAAAAGGCCTCGTTTGATGAACTTGCAACTCAAGAGCTGCTGTTCCCTTCCCTCAATTGAATGACTGTGTCATCAAAGGGCTTTTTGCATCCATAGCATCCAACAAACTAGTTTGTAAGTCTCAGGAATTTAGATAGCATCCTCTTCTTGGATTTTGAATAGGGCCTTCTGGATGTGATACTAAGCTTTGTTCCTTGGTAAGCTAAAGATCCTTTTCTCTGTGTAAGTGCGTGCGTGTGAGATAGAGTGGCTCTGTCAGAATGGATGATCTCATCTTCTTGAGTGGCTTTAATTGCATAGGCTAATCATCCTGTACAGGCTAATTTCACTTACTCTGTCTGTGACACAGTAAGCTTCTACAAAGCACAAACAATACACGAATAAATAAGCCCAAATATTAATCATTCCCGTCATTGTTAACTGTTGAATGTTGCAGGCGACCTGTGCGAAAATGCTGACAGGCAGTGCAGGGAGGGTTAGAAAGAGAAATATGTCTCCACTGGTATCACCTCTCTATGCTAAATGGTTTTGGACAAAGGAACATTTAATCCTTAGAGCTCATATATCTGAAAAGCATCTGATTCATATTTGAAATGAGGGGAACTGGACAGGTACTCAGTACTTTCAGAATATTTTCAATGAAGAGAATAGTTCTGTCCCTATTGTAGACTTTGGAGTATGATCAGAAAAAAATAGTATTAATCTCCCCAGGGGACTCAGACTTCCTATATCAGAGTGGGTAAAAGTCATTAATTACCTTCCAAGTTCCTTACAGTGCTACAAGCAGAAAACTCACCAAACTCTGCTCTCAGAACAGTCCTTTGCTCATTCTTTCACCCAGGCTGTATGTGTGTGTAGGGCAGTAAGGAAGTTTTGGCAAGTATATCACACATACCTCAGTATGAAATGTCATTCGAATGATTTAGGAAAGAGATTAACCAAAACAGCTTAAAGTGATATTTGCCAATAAGGATCAGAAGCCTGTTAAAGAACACAGCCATTTTGAGCCTCTGCCATTTGCCATCTGGCTCCATTTTCAGCCTCCCCTCCTCTCCTAACACTCAGAGAAACTTAATCTCCCTCCTTTCAGTCACAACCCAGATGTGCAGCTTCTCTTCCTGGGCAGCAGGAGGAGGAGAGCTCAAATCCATTTGCTTTCAATGCTCTCCCACTGGAGTTGTGGTTTGCTTGCTTGTACTTGTCTCTCTAGCTGTACAGCTGAACTGAGACTGTTCTACCTCAGTGCAGACAGCTGAGGTCAGTAATAGAACTTCTACACACAAAAACATATTTTATCTGTAAGCAGCTAGAACTAGCCTGCCCTACACTGACCTGTCGCCAGCAGAATTGCATTAAAAGAGCTATCTCAAAAGCAATACTTTTTCCTCCAACAGTGAAGCAAAGCTTGAGAGGTCATAGGATATATTATGTTAACTCTAGGATTTTCTACATTTCTCTGATTTTAAATCAGAGGTTGATTTAATAGAATTTCTTTGCATTAATGTCCTCTGTTTAACCAAAGGAAAAAATGAAATTAAATCAGCTGTACTTAATCATGTTAGTATTTAAATTGTTCTAATTAGTCTTTGAAGTTCATGTGTAACTTAGGTGAATGGGATAAAACATGACTATGACTCCAGTTCTGTGGGCTTGCTCCTTCTAATTCTCCAATTTAGATCATGGCTGGGCTAACACAGAAGCAGGTGTGTTTACAGAGTAACAGCTGCTCTTTGGTAACAAGGTTGACTTCAGAGTTAATAGGAGCTTGGAATTGGGCATTGAAAAGTACAGTAAATTATCAAGTTACTCTAAAGATCTATAACATCTGTCCCTTGATTTTTTTTGTTTGGTATCCTTGTTTGTTAGTTAGTTTGTTTGTTTGTTTTCTTCCAATATTAAAGAAGTGTTCTTAGAAGAAAAAAAAAAGGCAAAAACTAAACAAAAAAAATCAAACTTACAGTTTTCTATCTCATTTTTCTTTTTTTTTTTTTGAGAATGAACAAAGTGAAAAAGAAAAGTAAAAAGAAAAGAGAAAAAAAAAAAGCCTTTATCTTTCTTCAATGAAGAACCACAGGAACTGACAGGAACAGTTTAAAATAGCCTGTAGTTCTAAGATACATTTCAAAGAAAGTGCATACAAGGTACAAATAACCATTCATGACCTCTGATTTTGCAGGCTGTCAAATATCCTGAGCCTTGAGAGAAATGAGAAACATCTCAGTCTGTAAACAATGGAACTAATGGAACCTGGTTTCCTGAAGATTTCTGTGGTATGTACCAATACTCCCTCACCTAAACCTGTCTCCCTATTTCCTCCCTTCATCACCATGGCCAACAGCACTTAGGTAAAAAATACCCTTATAGCATCTCCAATGATCTTTTCACTGCAAAGCCAGGCCATGACTCAAATCTTTTTTCATAATATTCCTATTTTCTCTCATTGCCTTCATAATTGCCAGTCCTCTTTAATATCTTTATTGATGATCTGGATGAGGACATTGAGTGCACCCTCAGTAAGTTTGCAGATGACACCAAGTTAAGTGCGTGTGTAGATCTGCTCGAGGGTAGGAAGGCTCTGCAGGAGGATCTGGATAGGCTGCACCGATGGGCTGAGGTCAACTGCATGAAGTTCAACAAGGCCAAGTGCCGGGTCCTGCACCTGGGGTGCAATAACCCCAAGCAGAGCTACAGGCTGGGAGATGAGTGGTTGGAAAGCTGTCTGGTGGAGAACGACCTGGGAGTGATGGTTGCTAGTCGGCTGAATATGAGCCAGCAGTGTGCTCAGGTGGCCAAGAAGGCCAACGGCATCCTGGCTTGTATCAGAAGCAGTGTGACCAGCAGGGCTAGGGAGGTGATCGTCCCCCTGTACTCGGCTCTGGTGAGGCCGCACCTCGAGTACTGTGTTCAGTTTTGGGCCCCTCGCTACAAGAAGGACATGGAGGTGCTTGAGAGAGTCCAGAGAAGGGCGACGAAGCTGGTGAGGGGCCTGGAGAACAAGTCCTACAAGGAGTGGCTGAGGGAGCTGGGATTGTTCAGCCTGGAGGAGGCTCAGGGGCGACCTTATCGCTCTCTACAGGTACCTTAAAGGAGGCTGTAGCAAGGTGGGGATTGGTCTATTCTCCCACGTGCCTGGTGACAGGACAAGAGGGAATGGGCTAAAGTTGTGCCAGGGGAGTTTTAGGTTGGATGTTAGGAAGAACTTCTTTACCAAGAGGGTTGTTAGGCATTGGAACAGGCTGCCCAGGGAAGTGGTTGAGTCACCATCCCTGGATGTGATGCATCTTTAAAAGACGTTTAGATGTAGAGCTTAGCGATATGGTTTAGTGGAGGACTAGTTAGTGTTAGGTCAGAGGTTGGACTCAATGATCTTGAGGTCTCTTCCAACCTAGAAATTCTGTGATTCTGTGATTCTCCATAGAAGCCTTCTCCCTTATTCCCCAGCAACCTTTGTCTCCTAGATGAGCAAGAAGTAGGAAAAAGTGTGACTTGGACAGATCTACCTTTGTACTGGTTAACCAGCTGGCATGTACCTGCTGCTTGTCCAGGAGCTGTGCCTCTGAGTGACCAGGCCATCAAACTGAGGCTGCGAGAGCAGAGAGCTCCCTGCCTTCCGCTCTCTGACTACAAAGTCAGGAAACGTGTGGGAATTTAAATTCTTCAGATCTCCACACTTCTTTTAAGCTAAGTAGAAATTAGCTGATAAGGTGAACAGAAATTTAAGGAGGGAACAGATAAATACTGTGAATATGTAAGCTTTATTTCCTTAGAAAAGCTGGTTTAAAATTAATTTATTTAACTCAGACTACAGATTTGTGTACTCCTTAACACAATTAGAATGGCCAACTTCTTAACACATAACAGTTTTTCTCTCTCTTCTGTGTATTTATATGGTCTGTATTACCATAGTAATAGGATCCCAGCATCCTTTAATAAATGAGAGGAATGTCCCTTCCTCTCCCCAGTGAAAATGACCAGTACTGTCATCCCAATTTTAAGTGCAGGAATTGTGTCAGAGAGCCCCTAAGGCCCCTGCATGGAAAGTAATGCCTAAGCAAAGGGGCACATGCCATTGCAGCATGCAGCACTCTAACACCTTGCTGTGTACAAACCCTCAGAATCACGTCGTGTGATGCAATTTTCCTCAGCAACCACAACCTCATAAAGAACATCGCTTTCTGCTATACCAAATTCATCCTGAATAACAAATGCAGAGCAGTCAGTATCATAAAAATAATCAGATTAGGTCCTGGTTCTGGTTTATTGCTACCCTTCTCATGCCCCTTTCTTTCCTATTCCTTGTATATTTTTTTTTCTGCTCTTTTCTCTATTTTTCCTCTTCTCTCACTAAGACATCCATTTAAAAGAGGTATTTTCTATCTATAGCACTTGAGATAGAGCTTGTTTGAATAGAGCTTGACTCGGACCCTTCTATCTCACATCTGTGGCTCCACAAAGGCAGGAAATACTTCCTATTTGTTGTTTTCTAGAATTGTTTTATGCTCATAGTAAATTACTGGCTCTCCCTTGACTATGAAGATTTTTATTCAGAATGCATAGCCTTCCATCTTAAGAGGCTGTATTGACCATGCTTTGCAAAAAGTTTATACCTTAAAAAACAAAAGACATCAAAATTTGATTAAGCAGCTGCAGGCTTTCATTGTATAGTCTCTCCATAAGCTTCTGATGCACCTATGTTATTACAGATATAGATAAATAAAAAAAGATTTTATTTTTTTTTCTGTTAAGAAGTTTAGCTATGTAATCAAAAGTAATTCAGTACCTGTTCAGCCTTGCTAACAAGAGGCAGATTCCACACCCTAGTAGAAAAATGATCAAAGGTTCTTTTGGCATCAATGAATGCTAAATAAATAATAGTAGTAATAATAATCATGAGGGAACAAACTCCTAAGACTCATGCAGCTGTGAGCATTTTTACGTTTTTTTGTACTTTAAACTTGAATCACATCTCAGGGGTTGTTACCATGTAGGTGAACAGGATTAAAGCCAAGTGACAAAGGGTGGGACTTTTGAAATGTCTTAGAAACTGGCATAGACATGAATGGGGGCTAGGTTGGACAAAAAGGGAAGAGCTATTATAGGCTGTCACTTCAGAAAAAGCATTTAATTTGATCACGTGTGACTATGGCTCAGAAACACAACAAATGCTTTAGAGGGAGGCAAAAAAGAAAGAATGTACCTGACTGTTTTCATAAGGCTGCTAACAAGCAATAATTCTTTCTTATCCAAAGTGGCAATCAGCTGATATCCTGAAGCAGATTTGATTATCCAGCTTACAAAACACAATGTCAGTTGTCATAAAATTACCCTAAATCATTCTAAGAATACACTATTTTCATTGCAGTTATGCTAGGGAGCCTTGGTGACAGATCAGAATGCAATGCCTCAACACATAAAGAATTGGTGATTCTTTCTCCGAAGAGTTTGTGGAAGATGACTGACAGGAAATGCACGTGGAATCTGTCGATTGATATTGGTCAGCACAGCAAGAAAAAATCACATTACACCAAATGTTTAACCAGTATTGTTTAGTATTGTTTTTGTATAGGCATCATAGGAGAGCAGACTTTTAAAAAGGTATTACAGCAGCTACAATGCAATTCCTTAGGAGGTGATTAAGTGGTGCTCCACCTACACAGAGACAATCCCCCACCCCACCCCCCCCCCAAAAAAAAAAGGAAGGCTTATAAGAGAAAATAATAATTAACTGATAAAGGTGGCATCAAAAGGAGTAATTGTGGAAATGACACCTAGCTAGTGTGTGAAATGTTGGGTAACCAAATCCACAAACAGCCTTGAAAGTAACTGAAGTGGTAGAGAAGGGGCATGTTGTAAGGGCAAGCCACAAACAGATAATGCCACAACAAGACCCAGCCAAGAAATCGAGAAGTTAATCTTTGCAGCAATGTGTTGATGATAAAAATTAGATTGTAGGCAAACTGTTGTCAGCAAGCAATGTTGAGATTTTTATTTGGATAGGAGGGGAGTCTCCTTTGAAAGAGCTAAAAAGAATTTTTAAAAGTAACATTCTGGTTTAAAAAAGAGACAATGTGAATTCAACACTACAGATTAAAAAAAAAAAAAAAAAAAAAAGGAGACAGAGAGGAAATAGGAAATGAAATCAGTTAATTGTTTTGGTTAGTTCTGGCCACCCCACCTGAGTGATGTCAGAGTATCATCATCTTTCTGTCCATCACAGGACAATTGTTTATGCCTGTGCAAAATCATTTCTTGCAAAAGAACCTTTCAAGTGTTGATGAGATCAATGTAATACAGGGCTATTACTAAAAGTATAATCTTCTTCATTTACAATGATGACGCACAAAATGGAGAGAATCCTGCTTAGTTCTTTCCTGCTTAGTTCTTAAAAGTCCAAGTTGAATGTGGAGGACTGCCAGTTAAAAAAGCATTATTTACTAGTGCTATGGGTGCATTTCCTGGGGAAATCGATGAGATAGAAAAAAGGAAAAAAAACAACAACAAACAAACAAACAAACAAAAATAATATTCTGTGCGATTCAATTTGTAACTGTCCACTTTCAAAGTAAACCACATGAAAAATTCATTTAAACATTATGGAGTGAAATGTTCAGGTGATGAAAATGAGAGAATCTCCTACAAAATTAATGAAGCTTTGCATCAGTTAAATATGTTTTGGTTACCTCTTTACTTTTTTTTTTTAAATACGGTTGAAAGCCAGTATTATTTATGTGGACGACAACGAATAATATTAATTGAAAAATCACCAGCAGATGAATTTTATATGTGGATAAAACCAACACAAAGTGAACATAGACTATGCTGAGCATTTTTATTATTCATTATTAAGGGAGATGAAAAGAAAAGACATTGCTTTGTTAATGCATTAAAGCCCCCTCCCTGAAAAAGTCTATGACCTACAGAAAGCAGGGGGTGGAAAAAGTGTTATTCTCTAGAAGGTGGTCAGTGTACATTCTTGGAGATCCAGAGATCTTGGAGATCCGTAACAGCACATAATTTCATGTGGAAAGTATCTATCGAATTGCAAAAGCTGAAAAATATCACAAAAGACAAAATATGTGTCACGGTTTCAACAGCACTTTGGTTATCTATATGATTGTACACAGTTCAAAACTGTCAAAGAAAAGAAATAACATTCCACTTGCATCTACAAATGCTTGCATCTGAATTTGTAATTGGGGCAATTACCAACTAAATTACCTGCCTGCATATGTAATTAGGTAATCTGCTACATTTTTGTGGTGGTGACAGCCTTTGTAATTGCCCGTACTTTCACTGAGATCTACTAATTAAATCAAAGGACAGAAAGCCGAGAGGTTTCTAGATCCTTATGTAGGCTGAGTCACCTGTTGATTCTATTGTGTAACACCTGAGTAGGCAGTTCAATGGAGTTAATTAGTCATTCTCACTTGGGAACTAGTTGGCTGCAGCAACAGATATTATTGTGCTTACAAATATCAGAAAGGATGGCATTCTGAAGATTTCTAGTGCAAGTTAAATCTTAGTATAGACCCAGGATCCTTCCCCCTCTCTGTTAAATTGTAGATCATCTAAGTTTAAAAGCAACTGATTACATCTAGAAAAATCTCTTTAATCCAAACACATACAAATCAATTGTCTAGTTTCATAGTGGTAAAAATGCCAGTATTTGTTTCTTTTTTTTTTTTTTTCTCCTTTCTCATAGGAACTTCTTATAAGAAAAGAGCACCTCAGGAATCAAGTCCAGAATCCCTCCACCAGAGACAACCATGCAATAGTCACTCCCCCAGAAGGGTTCACAAAATTGCTACTCCCTCCCTATCTTTCACAGACACTTCCTATAATCACACAGTGAATTTCAGACCTGAAGTAAAAGCTCGAGGAACACACTTCTAATTACTATTGCAAAGAGAACAGAAAAGATGAAGTATGTTACCAGTGATTTATACCTCTACTAAGCCGTATTTTTGCTCAATGACTAGCAGGTCTGTTGCACACTACCAAAGATGATCTGAAGTGATCTCTGCCAGTCAAATCTGAAAAAAAAAATCCTTTCCAGACCCCAAATCAAGCAATCGGAGTAACTCTGGGTGTGTGAGCAAGACTCATCAGCCAGACATTTGTCCGAGTTTAATACTGCTTGCCAAATCCACTCACATACCACTTTCATGCAGTTTAGTTGTGAGACAAGAACTAGTGAGGAGAAAAAAAGTCAGATATAGAGTTCATGTTGTATGTTCTTGAGGATGACACTATTCCCATTCCATTCCATTTTCAGAAAAGAAAGGACCAGGGGTTTTAGGCAAACTAGTGTCAGATGTGGTGAGATTTTAGCTTGGATAGCAGGGGACTTTTGTATTTCCTTTGTAAGAGCCAAAAAAATAAATATAATAAAAAATTGCAAACAAACAAACAAAAAAACTCATTGTTTTGAAATAGCATAGCCCAGATTAAAAAGTAATAATAATTAAATGATGTGTTTTTCAGTGAGTTTTGATTACCCCTGAGGAAAAAAGGTAGCCAAATTAGACATCAAAATGGAAAACATCCTTTCTGTCTCTTGCAGTTAGGTAATGAGATTCCATACACCACGGTGTGCATAAAAAATAAACATGAAACAAAGAAACTCAACCAAGTAGATTTCAAGCAGCTTTTCAAATCCATTAGGGATAGCTGTAAATCTAATACTCATGACTTAAAATACCAAGTATCTACCTCAAGATACCCTCCTAAGCTCTGATCTCTTCCTTAATTTACTGAGCTCACTTCATTTTACCTTACTTAGCTTCCAAGCTTCACAACGGAAAACAGCGCGCACTTTTCAACAGTGTCTAACTAGGAAAAGAATCTAAGAGGAAAGGCACATACATAGTTGATGAGAGTACATCCAAAGGCCATTTTCAGCTATAATAGAATACCTCCGTGTACCTTGATGAAGCTGATGGGATTACTTCTAAATGACTCTGCTATCAGAAAGAGCAGAATCTGTCCCATCAACCTGCAAATATTTGATCATTCTGTTTGGTCCCTTACTGATTAAAGCTTTGCCAAGAGCTGATTGGCCTTGATTCACTCAACCTAACTAACACCTTTCATCTAAAAAAACTGGGGATTCAAAGCCAGTAGAAAGATGCACTCACCTCTGATAAATTATATGGCTGAGGTAGGGCTGGAATTGCTCTCTTAAAGTCTGCAGCTCACCAGAGGGAGTCTTTGGCAGTGAGTTTCTAGTTTAGCTAGGAATCCAACCCTTGCAACTTCCATGGCAGTCTCCTGTCTTTTAATTCGTTCATTTTTTTAGTGAGGTGCAATGTACGGGAAAAGGGAAAGGCACACGAGTGGAACGTTACTGAACAAATGCTGATTCCACAAGAATCAGTTTTGGTGGCTCCAAGTCCCATGTTATTCTAAGCGTGGTGCAGATTTCCATGTCATAAACCAGTCGCACCTATCCTGTCCTCTGTAATAGGATCAGCACAAACTTCAGTGTCCAGCTCATTTTGTATCACAGAGTCCACTTTCTATCCTACCTGCACATACATCACGGTCAGTTGTTAATAGGATATTGATTATGGCTGGTACTCTTTTAATCAATGTTTGTTAACTTCATGAATTTCCTCATTATGCATACATCAGTGTGATGATGAACAGACTGGTTATAATTCTGGATGAAAGGCAACAGAAAGTGGGAGGCTGTTTCAGCTGGCATGGAATGATAGCACAAAAGTCATGAGTGGGTGAAGGAAACCAAAACTTGGGTGGAGCAAAAAGAAAAGGGTAGGGTGTAAATTGAGAAGATGGTGAAGCTGCGGGCAGGGATGACACATTCCGTACAGTTATTACAGTGTTTTTAATTATCTCCTATGCCTAACATTCCACTAGCACCTTGCTGCCATGGGTGGAGACTGATGGGTGTAAAGGGCCATCGTTCCCATCCCTCTCTTGCGCAATTCAAACCACAGTGATAACAGGCAAATCTGTAGTGATAAGGCTCTTTTACTATTCATCCCTCCCAAATGTAAGTTGAGCTTTCTATAGGTGATCTGTATTTCCTGTGTTCATGAATGTTATTCATCTGCTGAAGTCAAAGTCATACCAGTTTTTGCAGTTATTAAGATCACAAAGGCCAGTTTTTCTTGTCCATAATATGTTCACCTAGGGTGTGTGGCCTAATTACTAGGTGGAGCTGTTAAAAGGAAAAATAGTTCATTTTTTTCCTTTTCCTCACTGACAAAATTCTTAACTGACAGGAAAAGATACTTTTCCATCAGTTCTGTTTCCGATTGGCATAGGCTCTCCTGAAGCACAGTGCCCAGATTGTGCAAGGTTCATGAACAAAGCTTTAAAAAAACAAGCAAAGAAACAGCAATAAAAAGAAACAAACAAACAAACCCACACTCAAATTTCCTACAGCACTTTTACAGGTACTGCAATAAAATAGATAGCGGTTACACCATTTTTAACATGTTTTAAAGATTTCTATATGGGGAACAAGACCTAGAATAGACTTTGTAAACTTGTTTTATAATTTATTCTTTTCTTTAAGTGAATGATGCACTGTGCTTATGCAATCAGCTACCTCAAGTCACTTTTGTGATCTGACTTAGGAGCTAGACATAGCACAGGCTCTACACAGCAGATATTCACCACTCCTACCACTCCAACTTCCCCTTCAAAACCCATATCCTTCCTCTTGCTCAGCCTTAGCTTTACTCCTACATCTTAAGACTGCAAGATAATGCACGGTTTGGTTCTTGCTGAATTTTGGAAGATGAAGAAGCCAGCACAGATGTCAGTCTTGCCCTTATACAAAACAGCTGGCTCCTTGTTACACACAGGAATCCAGGAGGAAATGGGAACCCCACCAAGATACCAGCTTGCCCCTGTGAGAGATAACAGGTCTGGTGGCTTCATGAATTTTCTGGAACTGGTATCACAGTGGCCAGATATCATCAGTCAGCTCTATCTTGGTCCTAAAGTACAGTGACACTCTGCCTCTGCTGTGTTCCCAATGCACCTCTTCCACAGCACCTGCGGGAACCACAGCTTCATGCAGATGCAAGATGTTGTTGATGCTGTATCTAAAAACTGTGGCTTCCAGCTCAGCTGACTCGGGGTAATTTCCCCCCCAGTCCCTCTGTGAGTCAGCCGCTCCATGGCGCCTGCAGCAATTCAGCTGTGCCTCTCTTCGAACATGTTCGTGCCTTGCTGTCTGGGAACGACTTGTCTGCACTCTGTTGAGTTGCAGTTCACTATCTCTAATAGGATGATACAGCTTTGGTGTTAATAATCAGATTATCTTATGCTATAGTTTGAGGTGATCAGATATTGCAGTAACTGAAGCCATAAAAGGAACTAAGAGAGAAGACCCAAATTCATGAAATTCTGAGCTTTCAGTTTAGTTGCTGCTTCATGGTTCTGGGCCCTACCCAAGGGCCCAGCTCATTGTAATTCTCTACTATGGAATGCGATGATATATTTAAGTGATTAATTTACTGTCACTTTTACTGTGTTACCACTTATTTTTCAGCAAAGGTCTGAGATATACCAGTAATACATTTAACCATGCATCACTCATCCCATGGGAAACACAGAAAACAAACAGAAACCAACCATCTCTTTCCTGACTTGAACTGCTCTTGTTAGCTTGGGAATTTGCTTTGCAGATTGGTTTTGTTGTTTTCAGGAATTACTTTTGCAAATGACCGGAATTAAAAGGAGGTAATTTAGAGAGGCCTTCTTTGTAAACAAAAGCAAAAGAAAAAAATCTCACTGCATAGTTTCTCAATGCACTACTTATATGTTTAAAATACAAATCTAGAAGATTAAACCTGCCTTGAAACATGGTTTCCTGATTTGAAATCAACATATTCAATATTGTCATGCTGAGAGTTTTATGTATTGTCAGACTGTGATGATAGGCAGGAATAGTTTGTCATATACAGTTACTACTCACAAATTACAACTATTTGAATATGGTAGGTTTTTGAACAGATGTCATGGAAAAACAAGTCATGAATTACTCATTGAAGTGACTCAGGTTATTACTGAAACCTTATTACAAACTGTAGCTTTCTACATCAGTAACAATCTGATTCTGTATTAGAATCGATTGCAAAGCTTGCATAGGATCAGTCCTTTAAAAAGAATACTTAGAAAAAAATACATAATAATAGTGCCCCTGCAGTTCCTACTGTTGTTAAAGTATTTTTTATTGTGGAAGGAAAAGATTTCGTTTATTGAAATTTTACCATTTGCTGTGTGTATGAGACAAGAGGTCAGGCTCCAGACTAGACAAATCCTTCTCCCATCAATGACAGAAACAAGGGTGCATTTCAACGGAGCCTCCTTGCAAGTCCAAGGAACTTTTTGTTATGTAAATGAAACTAAGTGTTTTGTTTTTGTTGACGTTTGTAAATGCCAACTTGTAGATAGGTCTGTTGTGTTAAGCACATCAAACAAGGATCCAGAAAGTCAGTCTCCTGCATTCTGAGATTTGCTGTAGACATGGATAGTTTGCACTTCAAGCAGCAGCTCTTTGATGCTTTAAACACCCAGCTGACCAGTGATCATTAACACAAGAAGGTGGGAACACGCAGTCAAATGGAGATTCCTTGCAGAAGAGGGATGTTAACAGTGTTTGTCAAAATGAAACAGCTTCTACTTCATAATTACTTCGAACCAATACAAAAGCATACATAAAGCCCGAACCTGTTGCTGCCACTATTGATATCTAAAACTTCACTTCACACTGTGAGTGATGGAGGGGGAAAATAATTCTGATGCTCTTCAGTCTGCGAATAGGAATCCTTCCACGGGTGTGGACTGGGTCCTGTAGGATTAACATGGGACTGGAAATCACGTCAACACCACGCAATGGAGATCTTCAGTCTGCACGAGTTGCAGTGCAGAGATGAAAGCTACAAACCCATGTCAAAATATTTCAAGAAGTTTCACATGAAGGTCATTATGACCTTTCCAGCCCTTTCGAGCCCTATGATTTTCAAGTTAATAAGATCATTAGTTTGTCATAAGGGTGCAGGATCTGTATAATGGAAACAAAAGCTGGAGTTCTCAAAATAATTTCTAAAACACTGCTTTCAGAATTTTGCTTTTCTAGGAGACACAAAATATTTATAGATAAATTGAATATGCTTTTTTATGAGAGAGTATATGGTCTCCTGAGTATTCACTCTGGCTGTGATTCTGCTTTGGTGTTCTTTGCGTCATGCCTGAAACCCTGAGGATGAAAGCAGTCTGAGGAAGGGAAGACAAACTCACAGTTGTTCCATTTCATCATTTTCCCAATAAGTGCACTTCCAGAAAAGGGTGGCTTCTCATAATCATGGGCAGAAATAAATTAACACTTCGACCAGATCCAGTCATTCTTGGGCTGATCTCCACTTTATTCTTTCAGTACAGCAATCCCCAAATCTCATTGGTGTTTCCTGTACTACTGTTTTATTAAATACCTTGTTTGGAGGTCATTAATCTTCAGTAGTTCATACAAAGCTAAACTTGGATGTTAAAAAAAAGGCATAAAGAACACACTTTTTTGTGCCTTTAAAATTTTCATTTTATCATACACTGCAAACCAAGGACTCTGATTAATTTTCAAAATTGATCAAAGAGCTGCATAAAACATCCCTTCACAGTCCAAACTCTGTGGGCTCTAAGGGTGGAAATTTCAAAGCAACATGCAGAAGAACCTGTTACCCCAGATAAGTTAATTAACAAAACCAGTAATGGCTGAAGCTCTAAAGGTTTGAAGTTATAGGCAATAAAGGTTTGAAGTTATTTTTCAAACCTTTATTGCATTGTAATTTGTTTCGAAACCATGGGTGGGCAACTTCAGCATATCAAAAGATGTAACATACTTTTCCATTGTAATTGTGCAAAATACCATGCGTTAAAGTAAATAATCAGATTCCACTGTAAACATTGCTACACTACCACATGATAACCAGGGGAATCATGAAATGATCTCTGAATGTCACTTCTGATCTGTGAGGAGAGTAGTGGGTCAGAGCAGTACGATGGAAAACAAAGCTCCTGGGAACCAGATTATATTAATGCAAAAGAATTAAGCAGTTGAGTTTGTGAATCTCTTGCTTTAGGACTTACATAATGACAACTCCCTTGAGGCTGTTTGTGCTTCCTCCTCTCCAATAGCTCTGTTCGCAGTATCTTTAACCTACTTACTATCCATGCTCAATATTCTTTCTCCTTTCTTGTTTAGAGAAACACACAATTTGAAAAATTTCAATTCCCTCCATAAAGATGCACTCACCCAATATTTACATTATTGTAAAATTTGCTATCTAACACAACCCTATAGCATATAAAATTCAGAAGTCTCTCTTACAGTTCTCAAGGATGAAGAGTTATTGCAGACTGAAACAAAACAAAATTTGGTCCATGTATTAAGTTGTTATCTCAACAGAAAGAGAGAAACAAAGCAAAATACATAACCAAGGATTACAACTATTACTTTGTAGGACAATTCACAAATGGTGTAAAGCATTATAGTTTGCACAAATGTGGACACTGTTAAAAGCAGCAATCAGTACACTTCAAAAGTTTTGCAAAGATTTCAGGGACTTAAGTACAGCTCCAGACCAGCTAAACTGAAAGCCTGACAGGCTTATGCTTGCTAATTCAATTTCCTGTATGATTCTTTGGATATGATTGGTCCAGAACTAGCAAATTATATTTACCTGTCTGTCCCATACCACCTGGAATTCAAAAGAGCTGAGCTGTACAGACAGCACTGAGGAAAGCATAAAGTTTTACATAGCTCCCCTGGCCCTCACCCCCCAAAACCAAACCAAACCAAACCAAAACACCCCACAAAAAAACAACAACAACAAAACCACACACCCCAAAAAAACAAAACCCAGCTGAACAAAAAAACATAACACCAGCTTGAGCTGACTAGGAAAATGTTTTTGTCTGTCCCTTCTTTTGTCTGTCCTGTTGGTAACATGCTGGTGTTACCAACAATTTTTGTGCTAAGTAACTTTACTGCCATCACAAGGAAAGCATAAAGCTTAGGTAATCTGGAAGCTGTGTTTGTGAATATATAAGCCAAACTCAGCAATACTTTTTTTTTCCATAAATGAGTAGCACATTTACCATTAAAAAAAAAATAGAGTCGTACAATGTGTTATGCTCATGGTCCTTGCATTATGCTTCAGTTCAATTGCCAAAATTTTTAGAAGGAAAACTACTAAAACCATCTAAGGATATTTACAAGCTCAAAGCCGTCTAAAGCGAGACTTGAGTTCTGTGGTTCTGAAAATTTACTCTGCTTGGTCCAGTGCTCTGACCTTGACATTGACTTTACACTTATCACCATGACTACACTGGGAATTGCATCAATTTGATTAAATATTATTATTTTTTAATCTGGTTTCAAATTGATCAGGTTAAGTTAGCATAAAAATCACGTGTAGATATGTAACTTGGGTTTTATTCTCTACTAATTTTCAATGAATAACTTCAAAAGGCATTCTAAAGAAACTAAAGGACTGTATAGATATTGATGCATAAGGATGAGAAATCTTGGGAAACCGTCTTATCTCATCACTGAAATCAGTGTCCTAAAGAAAGTTCTTTCATGTAATTAAAAATAAAAATAAAAATGTTTGGATTCAAAAAAAAAACACAACTATAGTAATTAAAAAGCCTGAAGCCTCAATAGAAAGCTGTCCTTTCCTTAAAAATTAATTTACAAGAAAAAATTCTGACAGTGCAAAATAAAAAGATTTTGACAAGTTCCACTAAACTCTTAACAAGGTGGAAAATGATGTAGCTGAAAGAATATCAAAGGTACAGACTTTAATTCCATATCTTCTAATGTTATCAAACAAAGTAGTCATAGTCCAGTTTCAAAGTTTGTTTAAAGAACCACAAAGGTCAAAATGAGTCTCATGGTTACTGCCTGTAGCATAGCTCTAAGTGAAGCAATGTAAGGAACTAAGGATACAAGAAAGAGAAGTTAAAGGCAGATAAAATACGTCTATTAGTCCAGCTGGGTATAACTGGGAAAAACTTGCAAGCTTTGAGGAAGCTTCTCCTTGGGCTAAAAGCTTTTGCATGCAAGTAGTTTGTCGTTGATTTTGTTTTTGTTGTTGTTGCTTTTTCTTTTTTCTTTTATTTTTTTCCTCCTTTATCCATTGATCTAATCTTATCTTTCTTTCCTGTTTGTAATTTCACACAGATAGGTATTAGTCTCATATAAAGGAAATGTAAAATAACTAATGTACTAGACAGAACCAAGCATTGCTTGTCCTCAGCAAGAATATTTTCACGTTTAAGGCGCCTGCTCAGAACTGGCAGTCTCTTCTTGATAGTCTCCTGTGTTCATCAGCACCTTTGGTAGCTCAGGACTTTGAACCTCCATTTCTTACCACATTCCTTATCCAAAAAGAGAGATAAAACACAAGTTTTGAAATATATTTTCGTTTATATTGAACAAAAAAGCTCAAAGCAGTCCCACCTATGGGCCAGTACCACAGAAAGCTGTGTGTGGGCAGATTAGAGACTAAAAGGACGGGATCACTTGAGAGGAGGATAAGGGAGGCAAGTCACATGCAGATGATGAAAGGCTGATCAGCAGTGGAAGAGAGGGGAAGGGAAGGGAAGTGATGATCAGGGAAGAAAGGAGGAAACAAGGAGCACATTGTAGGCTCAACTCAAAATGTTGCTGTTCATCCTCAGCTCCCATTGATACTCCAGGACTACTTGGAAAAGGTGACAAAAGGCTTTTGAGCAAACATTTAAATTGGCTGAAGATTTTTTGAAGGGGTTTTCTGCTGCCAGGAAATGCAGATCTATTAACATTGAGCATTCTGCAACAAATCTAAGTAAAGTACTCTCAAAAAATGCTAAATAAACTTTAAAAAAAATCCATTTCAACTTTATCAACACCCAATACTTCTGAATTTCATTTTGAAATAACACTTGGTTTTGGAACATGCTATGTGCAATCTAACATAATAGCATGCTTTAAAACTAAGTTAAATAATTTCAACTCACTGATTTATTTATTTATTTATTTTCATATCATGAATATTTCATTATCAGCACTTGTAAAAAAAAAATGTTGATTTGGAAAAAAAAGTCAAATTAAGGACTTTTCCTGTAGCATGTGCTTTCCCTGAGATAGGAAGTTTGATTCAAAGCATACACTGAAATTAGTTGGACACCAATTGATTTCAGTGGAGCTGATCTATGCGGAGATCCTGAATAGAAGGAAGAAACAAGTGACAACAAATTGAAGGAATTCCTTTTTAAACAATGCCTTACCAAGGTATACAATGATTGCTCGGTCCTGCATTTGATGTACCACTCCCCAAAGCTTTAACTTGCCAATACAGGAAAAGCAGAATTGGGCTTGAACCACCTCTGTTCTCAGATACACTAAAATTATCTAATGAGATACCACTGACTGTAGTGTGTATTTGCATCTAGGTTGGTAAGACTATATCAAAGTCTAATGTTACATAGATAACATTAAATAACCAATGGATACTAATTTCTGTGATTTATCACATGCCGCTTAGTGAAGTCAAAGCCTTGTTTTGTGCTGTTTTCTATAAATATCCATTCAAAAATTAAGACAAAACTATTTGAAACAGTATTTATTAAGCTAAAATCTTATCTACCATACCAGAACCCATTTGTTTTACAAACCTAATAATATATTGTCTCTTCTGGATCAACATTTAAAGATACACAAAGCTTAAGCTGAACTGATTCATGGGCAATATTATTTAGACAAAATATGAAACAAGGTTAATATTAGCACCCAGGTTGATTTTAACTCAGTAGTTCACTGAAAATAAAGCTTTTATAATGGGAATGTTGATACAAACTTAACTGTAAGAGCACAAACACTGCTACTGAAATACAGTTTTGAGCAAGCTCCATCAAGGAGTGTTTTGTAAATGAATAATGACTTTGCTTAAAGCCAATCAACATCAAGTGTGTTAAAAGAGATGAAATAGTGCTGGAAGGCAGCGGGAGGTAGAGGAGCCTCAAAGTGCAAACAGGTGCTGATCTCCCTCCAGGGGAGATTGAGTGGCACAGACCTTACAGGCCTGTCACTTCTGATCAAAGCAAGCTCCAAGACCACATAATCACCATCACCCACCTTTTAAAGGATGCCCTGATTTATCATCTGTCAGTGTTAATAACTTGGCTACTCTGTCTAAAATACTTAAGAACATTACACAAGGATAACATTTCAATTTTTTTTTTTTAAAGAAATGTGTAAATGTTTTAAACTAAAATGCACTGAAGTTCCTCCTTTGAGGCCATCTGTTGTTGGAGACCACCTGTCATCAAAAGACCACCTGAGCACATAATATCCCATCATTACAGAACTATCTCCTTGAAGCCAAAGATTTTAAGTGTTCAAATAAGAAGGGTGTATGTTAGAGACATTGTCGTTACTTGGCTTTTCATATAGTTTGAAGCCGTGGGATGACAGCCATATGTGAATAATGGCTTCATAATAACATACATATGAAACGCTACTTTGGGAAAAATCTGATAAGAGATCTGAACATTCCTTGATTGAGCTTCTCATATCCTTTCAACTGTGGTGCTTGCACTGTACTCTTCAAAGTGTCCTAATATGTCATACCTAAAACAAAACCTTGAGAGTACCGAGCTTAATTTCCTTTCTATTTATAAGCAGCATTGGCATTTTACTGAGAAACAAGGCATATTATTGTAAATGGAAGAGCTTTTGTGTGATTTCTTTTTTCCTGCATCTAATTTTTCCTTGCTGATCTCATATTCTTATCTCAGTAATCTCTATTCAATAAACAGAAGTACTCTGCCAAACTACCCTCTCCAAAAAAACAAACTTTCTGTCTTCTTCTGTCCCTAACATACATAGATGCTACCTGAATGCTGAGACCTAACCTGCATCATCTTAACCTACACAGTTGGAGAAAATTTCTACCCTCATGGGTAATCTACAGCTCCCATGGGAGAGAACAGTTCCCTTGTACACAACCATGTGGCAAACATTAGATTCTTGATTGGCGTATGCAGACACTAACAATGTCTTTTTGTGTGTGCTTGTTTTGCTTTGTTGTTTTTTTTTTTTTGTTCTTTTTTTTTTTGATATTTTTAACTGAGCAAAGTATCAAGTTAAGCACCACCAGACTGTAATAAAATATCCTCTCCAGAAGGAAGTTCTGGACTTGCATTCCTTCCTCAACAAGTTTCCTATGGAGTGACTGAATTGTTAATATATTTGCATATAAATACTTTTCTTAAAAATCTACCAATAAGCAAATACCCAATAGGCCTTGACAGTACATAGAAAAAAAATCCTAACAAATTCAACAGATAAAAATACCAATATGATTTTACTGAAATATAAAATTACCATGAAAAGTAAAGATGTTTAATAGAGAATACTTTTGAGACATTTTCTCAAAGACTTTTTGGTTGCTATTATTTTTAACTAATGTGCAGACTTCTAAGACAAGAATAACATTCTCTGTTAAGTTATTAATAATACTATATTAAATCACTGACACCTTGTGAGAATAAGTATCACTTTCCCTTAACAGCTCTAAGCTTCCAATTCCTTATGTGGCAACTTCAATATTAAATGTTAAGACTTTTCAGAGTTACGGGACAGTAAGAAGTAAAATTTTTGAAATAATTAATTCTTAAAGTCCTTAAAGAAAACCATCATATTCTGTTACATTTACTGTACATTAGTCCTGGAGTAATAAAAGCAGCAGCAATATATACTTGAAGAATCTAGTTTGCTTACCGATTAAAAACAAAACAAAACAAAAAAAATCACTACAAAGGGGAAATAAAATCCAAATTCCTAGTTTACAGTTTAGGAAGAATCTATGGGTGACATGAGGCACCTAGCCAGGCATTCAAATGTGGCATTTTCCTAGAAGAACATGCAGTTCTGCTCTGGTGCCAATGAAGGGCCTAAGCTGACATTTGATAAAGCTCAGGATGGCAGCAGGAGTCCATCCATTGCTGAATATCTTTCTTCATTTTTTGTTTTCTCTTCCAGAATCCTAGTAACAGACTGCAAAAACACATGATCAACAATGAAAGCAAGAAACTTTCTGTAATTAGCAAAAACAGTGAGATGCTGATTTCAGAGGGCAACATATTTTATGGTGAAACATTCTCTAAACAAATCTGTCACCAGTAAAACAAGCACTAACCTTTACGTCGGATGAAATTTGTGTGAAGACACATTGCTGGCAAGGTGCACACATTACTGACAAGGTGACATGTATAATAACAAAGCATATTTAAGGACTCCTATAGTAATTTGCAATACACATATTATTTGGAAACATTGTATTTCTTGGGATCTAATGCAATTGATTTTAACTAGAACACACACAGATGCAAAAGCATTAATTCAGTAGTTTCAGAAGCGTATTTGTGAAGTGCAATGTCCTGCTTTGGCTCCAGGAGGGTGTGCTGTGTCAGGATTAACTTCCAGGGCATCCACCAGGTTGTGTATCAAACAGTGGCATGTATGCACAAAGGCAGAAAAATATCCCCCCCACTTCCCCCAGATAAATTTGATATTGAAAACTGCTTCACACATGCACATTTTAGACATAGAGTTGATTAATAATACCTGCAAGATCATTTTTGTCATTCGAGTTCCTAGTCATCACTAGAAACACTTTAAAAGACTACACAGAAGAAAAAAAAATTATATATATTTATATATATATGTATATATATATATACATGCAGCTCCGCACATAACCTTGAAAAACCAGGTGACTAAAAAAGTCATTTTTTTGTAGCTTTCCTAGCCACTGCAATGTGACCATCACAGGGATCCATACTCTACCAAAGTCCATTAAGACCTCTCTCTGTGATGAAGTTCCCAGTAAAGGGTTTTCTAGAAAAGCCTGTGTAAGAAAGTGAGGTTACATTACTATCTCCCCAGGTGGTCACACAGCCTGTTAGTTAACAGCATTGAAAAATTCAGTATCATAAAAATCACACTCCACTAAAAATATTTTGAAAACGTATTTACAATTTTAATCACATAGTTTTCCTAAACAAGTATTTTAATTCCATATTTAGATTTCCCCTCTTCTTTCTCCTGATCTTTCCCTAAGCCTTTTCCCAAATAATAGCGATACATTCGGTAATGTTAGAAGAGAAAAATCTCCCTGAAGAGCAGAGACTGAAGTGTATTCAAACTGCAGAAGTGAGCCAGCTATCTTTAACATGCTGAACATACCCTATGCAAATTTGAAAGGGGTGTTAACCAAGGATCATTGTTGTAATCTCAGTGCTTTGTAAACATGGTACTACCCTACATGACTGCAGCTTTTTTACATCACTGAAGTTTCTTCCCATTCAGTTTCTCAATTGCAGAGGTTCACAGAAAGATGCAACTTCAAAACCCATTTATTTAATTTCAACTTGCAAGTTCTTTTGAGCAAATTATTGTTCTATTTGCTTATACTTGCAGCCAAGTGTAATAACAACTATTGTATTCAAAGTGCGCTTTTATCAAATAATTGAAGAAACACATTTATTAACCACAAAGCACATCAGAGAAAGTTTAGAACACACAAAATTATCAAACTAAAGAACATATTTTATTTTTAATAAAATAGTGGAGCATGAAAAATAATTGTATATTACAAATATATACAGCTAAAACTGTGCACCCCCAGCACAGTAAAGAGCATCACTCTATACAAAGCTTCCCTTTGCAGAATCTAGTGCTTCTTGATCTATTCATACTGAGAATTTGTTTAACAATAGAAAGAGTCAATAAGCCCTTTGGGTCTCTTTGAATTGACCTCCCCCCACCCCCCTTTTTTTTTGCACAAATCAGTCCAAACGTGTATAACATTGGCTTGATTTCCATTAAAAAGCCACAAAATGTAACACTAAAGGGTTTCTGAGGACTAGACCTCTTAGTTCTTTTGTTAAGAGATTTCTTTTGTTGTCTTTATGTACAGCAAAATACTTGTTTCTCTTTTTATGTCATGGTAAGAAAAAAAAATGTATTGCACATTATTCTTATTCATAAAGTTTGTGTCTGGTGTAGGAAGTTTCTCTTTTAGTGAAAGAATATTGGTGAGCATTATAGATTGAACCTATTTTTAGGCACTGCAAACCCACTAAGCTGAGATGAGTTGTAAAGGATTTCTCTCTCTCTCCCTCTCTCAAAGTTAGCGCAGAAGTTGCTTTCAGAGATCGCCTGCTATCTGAGGATAGGCCTCTCGGGGACATTAGGGGACTTCTCAAAGAAAATCTTTGCTCCGTAAGACTTCACTATACCTTGTTACTCAGAAATCCAGCTCAGCTACACACACACAAAAAAGTTAAACTGGGCGCTTTGTTTGTTTGTTTTGTTGTTGTGCTTTTTTTCTTCTAAACATCTGAGAGGTGGATGAAGTACTTAACAATTAATAACAGAAGAGCCTGCTTTAATTCACAATATTTCTTTCACTGAAAACCTTTCTATAAGTACATTTACCTTCAGTATTTCACGAGGTCCTGAACTCAGCATGAGACATTTTTTGCCTTGAGATATTAAACTGTCCTCTGACAAAAAAAAAAAAAAAAAAAAAAAAAAAAAAAGCACCATTTATTTTTTAATTTCTGGCTGCTACTGTGGACATTTGTAAGTCTGTGAGGTGAGATATAGTCTTGTCTAAAAACTATTCACACACAAGTGGGTGGTTGTAACGTTGATTCATATTTTGCAAGATGAGTTTTCTGTGGATGTTGAGTTTTTTTGTAGATTCCGCTACTTGTAATAACACTTGCAGGTTTTCTCCTACTTCTCTTCTTTAATCTTCGACTACAAACATTTTGCCAGGACTGAAGAGTCTTGGAAGTCCAGATCCACATACCACTAGTAATGCCCACAACTAATAACATAAAAATTTTGACCATGAAAATTTCTACTGCTGGAATAGAATTATTCATCGTGCAGTCCAAGTTTTTAGTCTGATTGTTCATCTTGCATTTCTGTTGAGTTGCCACAATTTTCCAATAATCCATATTAAGTCTTTCATAAAAATAGCAAGCTATCACGCAAGTTGCAGGCACTGTATACAAGACTGAGAAGACACCAATCCTGACCATCAGCTTCTCCAACTTGTCAGTGTTTTCTCCACCTGTTTTCATCACCCTCCTGATATGAAAAAGGGCCACAAACCCAGAAAGAATAAAAGAAGTGCCAATGATTAGATAACAAGCCAAAGGAATGAGTACAAACCCAGTCAAGGCATTCACATCCATGCTTCCAACGTAGCACAACCCTGTCAGCTCATCTCCAGCCACCCTTCTCATAACCAGGATCATTATGGTCTTCACAGCAGGAATGGCCCAGGCCGCCAAATGAAAGTAGCTACTGTTTGCTTCAATTGCTTCGTGCCCCCATTTTTTCCCAGCCGCCAGAAACCAAGTTAAAGTCAAGATTACCCACCACAAGGAGCTCGCCATACCGAAGTAATACAGAACCAGGAACACAATGGTGCAGCCAGTGCTCTCCAGTCCTTCCTGGATGACATAGAGCTGGCCGCTGTCCCTATCACAGGCGATGCTTTCAGCACCTGAAAAGAGGCGAATAATATACCCCACTGAGTAGACACAGTAGCACATAGACAGGAAGATAATGGGCCTCTCAGGGTACTTGAAACGCTGTGGATCTATCAGAAACGTGAGTACAGTAAAAGCACTGGAGAAGAAGCACAGAATGGACCAGATGGCAATCCAAATGACAGCAAACTGCTTGTCATCCCTGCTCCAGTAAACATCAACCCCTGGGGTGCAGAGCGGCGCACAGGAAGCACTCTTTTCCACATGGTGGAACTTGCCGGGGTTTTCACAGGAGGTTCTGCTCAGGCTGTCCTTGTGCTGCTGCAGGTCGTGGCCACCGCTGGGCCGCTGTGGCCGGAACATGGGTGGCAGCATGCTGGATCCTCTGGGTGGCTCGTCCGACCCGTTGTTGGGAGCTTCCATGCACAGGTAATTGGGATCATTCTTGTTGGGCAGTTTGCTGCAGTCTAAGGAGTCCGGCCACTTAAAATTGAACTGCTCCATAATGGGAGAGCATTTCAACCTCGCCTGCTCGCACATGACCCTGCAGGCTGGGATCGGTGTAGAAACTTGCTCCGTGCACATAGGGGCATAGAGGGAGCAGAGGAAAAACTTCAGATGGCTGTGGCAGCCGTACTCCACCAAGGGGGCAAACTCGTGCAGCTGGATGGCAGCTTCCCTCTGGTTCTCGTGTCCCATCAGGTTTGGCATCCTCGTCATGTTGTACCCTATATCCTTGCACATGGGGATTTCTATGGGCTGGCACCTCCCGTCACCGGGCCGGTCAATGTCGATAGAGCTTATCCCGGCGCAGGAGCCGCTCAGGCAGCACAGCACCAACACGGCCCGCACCAGGCTCCGGGCCCCCGGCCCCATGCTGCTGCTGGGGCGGCCGGCGTGCGGCTCCCTCTGAGGGGCGCCTGGCGCTGGGGCGGCCGGGCGGGGGGCCAGGGGGGGCGGCAGCCACTTCAGCGGCCCCCCGGCTGCTGCCCGGCCCGGGACGGCCCCCGGCCTTCGCGAGGGAGCCGGGCGGTGGGGCACGGCGGCGCGGAGCTCAGCATAGCCCGGGCCGGGGGCAGCGAGCACCGCCCGGCCCCGGCCCCGGCCCCGGCCCCGACCCCAGCCCCGGCGGCAGCGCAGGGGGGCGGCCGGGGAACGCCGCGAGCGAGCGGGCGGCACGGGGAGCAGCGCCCCCAGTCCTCAGCTGCGCCAAACTTACTGCGGGGAGCCCGGCAACTTTCTTGTCCCCAGGCTTCCACTTTTGCGGTCCGTTTTTCCACCGCCCTTCCTCCTCCTCTTCCTCGTCCTGGTCCGAGCACTCAGCGCCGCTCAGCGCCCCTGTCTCGGGCGGGTCCCTCGGGGCTTTGCCTCTCCCAGCTCCGCACTTTCTCGCCGAGAGGTGGGAACGGGCTTGTCCGAGCGTGGAGTACAGGAGGAGGAGATCTCTAAACCATGCTCAGAAAGGTGCCCGGGGCTGGCTCTGAGAGGGGCCGGCTCCGCGCCTGCCTGGGGGCGCCCCACTCCGCTCCGCTCCCCCCGCATCGGCGGCGACGGCCCGGCTGGAGCAGCCCGGCTGCTCAGGGGGCGGCTGAGGCCGAGGATGAAGTAGAATAAAAAAAAATCAAAACCTGCGCAGGGTCCGCCTCGCATACGACATCCACTTTGCATGAGAAAGGTAAAGCTGACACGGTGATTACTTTCCAATCACTCGGAACGCCTTGAAACCTCCTTAAGGACCCCTACAGGTTCTCCTTGATCAGCACAGATTAGAAAAAGCCCCATTTGTTTCTCTCTCTCCTCCTGCCTTTCTCCTCTCCCTCCCGTTGCCCTCCCTTGAAAGTTTAACAAGATTTGTCTCTAGAAGGCGTCAGCCTAACCTCCCTCGCCCAGGTAGGAGGGAGCCAGGAGAGCAGCGCCGCAGCCTCCGTGTCTCCTGAGGAGAGGGCTGAAGGTGGTGCCTCCCCGGCTGCCTTTAGTGGAGGGCGGGCGATGCTTTAGCAGGGAGGATGTGGGGAGGAGGTTGCGTTTTATGGCGAGTGCTATAAACTCTCTGCTGCCAGGGTCATAAAATACGGTTGCTTTCAGCCTGGAATCTCAGCTGTTTTCAAATGTCGTGCTTTGTCTCGAATTCCTAACTGAACAGGACAGGCGGGATAGCTGAAAAAGTACCTGATTATGGTTTTAATCACGGTATGGCATCTCTCGAAAAGTAGCTTTTTTTTTTTTTTTTTTTTTTTTCCTCCTTACATAAGAAATCCTACGAGGAATAGAGATATACCCTTGGGAAAGTGACTTCATCCTCTATAGAAATGATACTTACAGATTTTGGAGACGGAGATCATTTTAAAGTGAGTTGTGCTTACTTTTTAAGTTAAACTTTGAGATTAATGCTGCGTATTGGTCCAGCAGAGCTAAGAGGAGAAAGTTAAATCCCCAGCCAAACTAAAATTCACAGTTCTACACACCAACAGGAGCACTGTGATCAGAAGTCAGATGATTAGCTCTACTTCATTACTACTATTATTATTAATTCATTTTGAACTTAATTTTAGCAAACATATTAACGAAGAAGGAAAATCTTTCTCTTTGTTCACGCTTGCCCCCACAAACCGGACTCCTCTCCATTAGTGCCTGCTTCTTATCGAAATGAACACGGAGTCTCCTGGAAACTACCAAATCCCGCAGGGTCAGAGTTAATACCCCACCAGTCTCCAGAAAGGAAACTGTTGGCTTCCTCAATTGTGATAAGGGTGAAATAGATCCAAGCAAGGACAACAAACCCCGGCTGATGTTTGTCTTTGAAAATCCTGAAGATGCAGCTAGTTTTTGCTTAGAAGTAAAAGCCATCATATACATTGTTTAACACAGTACTGCTTTTTGTGGCTTTTCAGCGGATCGAGAAGATCACACTTATAAAGTATTGGTCTTATGGGCTGACCTTTCCTGGGCGCTTTTAGATTCCTCAGGGGATGTTACAAATGCAGGCAGTGTTATGTGCAAAAAAAAAAAAAAAAAAGCTTTATTTATTTTAGCGTGTCTGTATGTGTGTGAGAGCGAGTGTGTTGGGGCATTTCCATTCTTCATTAATCTAAACCTGTTTTCTTAGTATTTGTATGCATCCTGATTCCTCTGCTGCAGTGCTCAGCTGGGGGTAGTAGGGAAGCGCAGGGAAACCTTTTCCAAGGGATAGCCACCTTTAAAAAGTAAAACCTAAAAACCACTTAAGATGAACATATTATATATTTGTTTTGTTCGGCTTGATTGTTTGGGAGGTTGTTTTCCCTGTTTTCAACAAGTATTTTTGAAAAGCATCTTATATCACCATTCACATTAAAATAATCTAGAAAAATACACAAAATAAAACATGGCATGTTTGTTCTGTCTTACTGATAGCAACCTTTTTTCCTAAGTGGAAAAAAGGAAATACAAATAAAAATGAGGGAAAAAAAAAAAAAAAGAAAAAAAAAGCACAGCCAAACCTTTGTAATTGTGTCTCAATTAATTGATCTTTTATGTGACAATTTCATTCAGCCTCGTTTTTCCAGCCATTATTTTAGCCCATACATCCTGCTTGAGATCATTTATTTCACTTTCTATATTTTTAAAGAGCTATCTAGGAGTATATCCCATTCAACGAGCTTGAGTCAGTGAAACTAACAAATAGAACATTATTATAGAAAAATGAGAGCGCTGAGAAATCAGCAACTGGAAGATACCTCTGTAACTAATAAATGAAAAGAGCCTTTTGATGGCTCCAGCTGAAAAGATATTTTATTTTATTTTTTTTTCTCCTGTGTGTGGGATTTGAGATGTGTGATTCTATGGAGCAGCCAGGCACCCCTGCTGCTAGGCCCTGGCTAGGAGTTGGCCCCCCTCTGGCAAATGTTATGGAGAATTGGGAGGAATTTTATGGCTGTCTTTTCCCTCAGCTCTTTTTTCTTTTGTCTTCTTTGAAGAATGACTTTAGACATTTTATTTACATATTTAACCATGGATGAAAGAGGAAAAAGAAAGCATTTGGGCCGTTGTGGGAATAGTGATATGTTTAAATTAATGGAAATCTTATTAGGCTTCTAAAATTTTAAGCAAAAGATTTTTAATGAAACTTTATAATTAAACATGATTTCAAATAATGTGCCAACTCGCAGGAAAGATAGATTTCTCCCTCTAGCTATCCATCTCCCCACCTCCCCAAAATGTGCAGAGGAATCATCTATATCTAAAAGTCCAGCTCATGTTCTGTCCCATAAGCAAAAGATTAAAAAAACCTGAATATTTAATAAGGCATGTCAAAATTTAAACCATAACTAAATATTTTGTAGGTATAGCAAAGCATAAACAAGACAAGAAGCCCACCCTCCCCCATTCACAGAATGGCAAAGTTTAATGCTGTGTAATCTATTGCAGTGACAGTGTAATAAAATACTTTGATATAGGTAATGATGAAAATCAAAGTTGCATCTACTCTATACGTGTTAGAGTCAATGGAAATTACAGTGCTAGGCAGGGTTTTCTGAAATGGGATTAAAGAAAACCCAAATAATCCCTTTGAGATAAAATGTCCTGACACTTCAGCAGTGGAGAGAAATGTAATGATAGACTTAGGGAACTAAAGAGTTAATTAGTACATTTAGGAATTTTAGGAAAATAGTCTAAATGATCTGTTACATAACAAGTGCGTTATGACAGAACATGAACTGATATTGACGATTTTATGTGTAAATTCTGTAGCTCTCCCTGTATTTCAGATGCAATATTTTCAGCCATCTGTTCATTACACAAAAAAGGGAACAGTTTAATGTTAGTCCTACTCAGTAATACTATCCTCTTCCATATTTTGTATTGATTCATTCTGACACTTTTTAGCTTCTTGCATGATAGAATTTGTTACCAAAATGAGACATATAACACGTTTTTGAAAAAGTTAGCCATACAGTAGGTAGTGACACTAAAAGAAAAAAAGATCAAACAAAAAAATGAAAGCTGATAAGAATTTTATCAATTTTATAAGCCAGCCTTTCTTATTGAATCTCCACTAGATATTCATAAAATTAAATGGCATACAGAAAATGTTTACTTTTTAACCCAGTTGACTCATTTTTTCCTACCCCCAGAACCTTTGTAGCAGTTTTCCTCCAATGTTTAAATAAACATGTCTGCCTAACAGGACAAGCATACTGAGAAATATTCCCATGCAAGTGCGAATATTCACAATGCACAAAAGTTTTAATTACCTTAGAAAGCCACCACCACCAACAGTTAAAAGAATTAAAAACAAAAACAAATCATAAATGGATGAGTGAGTTGTATAGTATTGCTCTAATACAATTTAACTGGCTATTTTAAGGGCACTTCCCTTGAAATGTGGTTTGAAATATTACCAAAGGTTCGACGGGGTGCATTAGTGTGAATTGCAAATCAGAACATTTCTTTAATCCCCTTTTCATGGCCTGGCTTCGGATCAGTGGCATCTAAGGGACTCCCCACTGATTCTGGCTCAGGCGGAACCATTCACTGAGGCAGCTTCCCTCCTCTATTCCCACAGTCCAGAAAACAACACCACAGACAGACACCCTCCAAGTAAATTAGATTAAACTCCTTCTCTTCCACAGCACATTAGCCTTTTCACTGCCCAAGATTCATTATTCAGCTACTCCTAATTTAAAGATACAGTATTTTTCTCCTCTTAGGAACAAAACCAACAAACAGAATGAAAGCAAAAACAGAATAAAAAAGAAAAAAAAAAGAAAAAAAAAAAGACTGTTAGTCAGAAATAAACCCAGTAATTCTAAAATTATAGGAAGGTAGAATATCTTTTGTTTATGCTCTAATATTGCAGGGACAGTATCTTTTTAAGGCACAGGCCATTGCAGCAAGTTCTATAGGGACAAAAACAAGGAAAGGCCTAATAAAAAAGAAAATGTACACAGATTTTCTTCTCTTATATGCACTATTCAATAAACTTCATTCATCATTCCTTTTGCATGCACTGTTTTCATAATATCTTGGAGCCACATCTAGACTTGTAAAGGCATACATACAGTGAAAACTACACGTGATAGCAGGGATTATTTTTTTCTGTTCTAGTCACTTCCTCCCATATGTTCCCTCTAAAAGTTATCCTCACTTACTTTTCAAGATAAAAATGATCTTTTTTATGACTCCCTCAGTCTGCTTTCGGGTATGAGTGTGCACCTCTTCACAAATACCAATGCAAGCAGACAGAAGCAGTAAGATCCCAAGCTGGCCGTCTCTTGGATCTCAAGGGTCTACACTTGCAGCCTTGCATCAGGAATTGCTGGCATGTGAACCTAAACCTCCCACTTCTGGGCACTGTTTTACATAACCTACAGTAACTGTGTACCACCTGGATGGTGCAAAAGGAGAAAAGTGATAATCTCAGTTCCCTTAATCTTCTCTGGTTTAAAAAAACAAAGCACCATGCTACTGAAAAATCTTTGCTCCTCGTGCTTCTTTGTAAGGCATCATGGAAGTATCTTTACAATCAACCTCCACTGCAAGCTAGATTTGCAGCATCTAGCTTTGTATAGTAGTTTATTTTTCTTCTGTACGATCCTGAAAAATACTCTCAGTGCCTGCGGCTCCCAGTTGTAGTTTCAGTGCCTTTCTAAATTAGCACCTAGATTATGGAAAAAGATGACTGGGTAGATAAAAGCAGTCTGAAGTATACAGCAATATTTCTGACATATGCATGTTACCCTATTTTACCTGACTTTGCAACTGATGAAAGATGTTTTGTCTGACTTTCCTTGGTCCACCAAGGACCTTTACATCTAGGCAATAGTTTAGTCTTACGGAAATCTCCCTTCTCTGCTAGTAAACTTTTGTAATACTGTAATCTTCCCACTGGCCATGCATCTGATCACCTGAATACCATTCAGTCCAGCTTTCTCATTAATACTGTATCTTTTAATTGCCTAAGCAATGCCATTAGCATTTTGGCACCTCTGGTCTCAGCAGGGACTTTCAGAAGTAATAAATAATAGTAAGTAATAAGTAATAGTAATAAATACTTTTATTACTGTGACAGTAGAGGACACCAATGTCTATTTCACTAATATTAAGTATCTCTCATTCATGAGCTTCCAGAGAAATATACAAAAGCCCATTTATGTGAGAGGTACTCTACTTTGCTCATGTGAAAACTTGATGGGAAATATTAGGCTTCCTTGGGAACGGTTTAGGACTGACTTTTACTTTTCAGGCTTGAAATCTCTAAGAGAAAAAAAGATGGCTGGGTGTTGTAGGACAGGCCTGAGGATTGAGAGTTTGGGAGGCTTAGTCTCTCTTCCATTAATACTTTTTCGTGCTGTTTTGGTGGTATAAGAAATGGCCTGTGGGCACTGATGCAAAAGATAATTTCCAGTTGTCTATAACTGTTGAAGTAGTCAACAGTAGCTTCTGCACCAAGCCTATAATATTCAGAACAGGCTGGGGGCAGGGCAGAAGTAAAGAATTAGAATATGCAATTAGAAAAGGAATGAGGTTTATCAGAGAGCAGCCAGGGTAAGCAAACATGAGATAGAAATCTCTCACGCTTTGACAGGAAGTGTTGTTTTTGCCCTCAACCCTATGAGTTATGAGCTTTAAAGATGGCACAAAGTGTCCTTCTTTGTCCACCACTCCCTTCCTGTTATACCTGTTTAATCTTTTATCAGTAACTTAATTCTGGTACCGTTACAACACTTTCTACATCAATATGATGTTTACATTTTTGTAAAGATCACCCAACTTGTGTATACATAAGGCAATAAATAGGATTAGATATTTATGGTACTTCTGTAACAGACCAGATTGAAGAAGTCATGAAGATGATGCACCTATCCAAACAAAAAAAATTCTGAAAATCAGCTTATTTTCAGACTTCTATGCTCCTTGGACTTAATATAATAGTTTAAAAATATACCTAGAAGCTTTGATCTACAAAACTTGAAAAATCTCCCTCACTGAAAACCAGTGACAGCTCGAGTGTTTAATTCTCTTACCTGCCTTTTGAAATATCCCTGTTCCATAAGAAGATGGCATTGTCTTTCATCAACTGTACAGTAGCAGAGAGTTGGCATGCAATAGAAAATTCACTTCTCTTTATCCTATATCTTCCAAAAATATTCATTATACTGCTATTATCTATATGGTATTTTTCAATTTGGAAGACTACTTAATACTTTCACTGTCCCTCAGTTAATGCCTATGGGTTTGTCACACAAAATCACAAAGAGAACAATTTTTCAACTTCATTAGATGTCTTTTAACTTTGTCTTACTGAAAACTAATATAGTAGCAAACTTGTTTTACCAATATAGATAATACATGGTCTTAAAGTCATTTTTATTTACACAATTTCGTAATAGTATAAATTCCAACCTTTACCAGTTCTTGACCTATTTATTTATTTTTTCCTATCTACTTAGATGTCAAATTAATAGAAGTAAACCTCAGAGGAACAAAAGTATATTGGAAGAGAGTTGGAAGGTGATTCATAACTTAAGGTGATTCATAACTTAATGCAGGGACCATTCGAGCCCAAATTCAGCTCCTGAGACCATACAACAGATGAAATGCAGTAGCTTTCTGACATGTCCTCCCTTTCGTCCTTGTCTTTGACACTTCAGTAGGTGAGCCAGACAGGCCCAAGCCAGCTCCTCTGCCGGCCACAGAGGATACGAGGATTCGTACATGTTCATTAAGTAAATGGTAAAGATCTCTCAGGCCCTTTTATCCAACAGAATTCCTTTACAGCACTACGTGTTATATTGTACCGCACTTCACAGTAAAGGTGGTGGCAGCCACAATAACACCCTTTTCTGAAGTTCTGAATAAAGGTTTTTTTTTCAGAAGACAGGCAAGAGACGTTTACCTTCCCAATACCAGACCGGTTTTCTTTGATTTATCACATTATCTCTTCAGAAAGTTTTTACTATAATAATATTGAAAAAAAAATCTGGAAAATAAAAAGTTTGGAAACCTGCAGTATACCTTCTCTCACGATATAGACTGCTGTAATATAAACATAGCCTGATATATCAGCCTTCTTAGTGTGTAGAAAACAGAATCCTAGCATCAGATGCCTTCATGTCACAAGTTCAATTCTCTTTTTAAGAGCCTTTTAAAATTGACTGTGATAGACACCCATGTCTCTCAGTGATTTGCAAGTGTTAATTAATTTTTTAAGAGTCCTTGTGAGGTACTGTAGATAAGTGCTTTGATACCTATATAAAGGGCAGAATGTGATACAAAATATGTACACAGCATCAGAAACTGAAAGGACGTCACAGAGAGAAATACAGTTCTGACATTTTAAATCAAACCCTGTTCCCTCTGCTACATAAGGGTAATCCTTTTATTTCTCTGATGTTTACCAACACGTCATTCACTGGACAATGCTCCAAGCCAGGTCTGAAAGGCACGCATGGCACACATTGAATTCCCTCTCATCTCCTTCTTGAAACAATGTGTTGAAAATACCAAAATAGAGAAAATACCCTGGATATGGCATATTAATTTAGTGCTGAACAGTTAATGGCGTGCTGCCTGATGTGTACTTCTTGGGAAGCAAACAGGAGAAAGAGGCAGAGTGTGCTTTGGGAAGTCAATGCATGGCAATGTTAGGGAACAGCTTTTGACAGACAAAACAACCAAAGATTTCTCCAACTCTTGCAGCCACACAGCAAATTCATGTGCTTTCTGCGTAAGTGGAGTATAGATGTGTACCAAGTGAGTCTCCTAATTTACTACTGCTTACTCTTGTCTTTCAAACACTGTGATAGCCTTCAGAATATAGAACAAAATTCAGCTATTTTGGCTAAGCATGCAAAAGAATTAGTGAAAATAAGAGACAATAAATCTACTCAAATTTCTCTAGTGTTAGCAGGAGTTTCAGGCAGTCTGGGCCAAAAGAAATCTAACTTCTTTGATGCAGACAGGCTTCTGTGATGGAGTTGAACTAAAGCCTAGTAGTACAAAGTTTCTCATAGGTGTAAAATAGGTATATGATAGTCCCCTAATATCCTGGGGAAGCAGCATATTTTATAACAATTTTGTGGTTTCCCCATTCTTACATTCTTGCCTGGGCATCTGCTAGAGGGCACTGTCAGAGACCAGATATTGCGCTAGATCAAATTTTGGCCTGACCTGCATAACCACTCTATATTCTTATATTCCTAGATACTATGGATGGATGATAAAAGCTTAATCACTGCTCTATGTTGCCCTTGGACATTCTCCATCTGGCATTTTAAAAGTGTGATGTCAATACTTCTGAAAATATTCTCTGAAGCAAGCCTGAAAAGTGAGAAATCTGAATACCATTGTTTGGAATGCTATTTATTAATTCCAGATCACAAAAAAGAGGGACCAATCCAGAGATAAGGTAGAAGTTAAATTTCACAAAGTCACATATAAAATTTGGTCCTGAACAAGAGCCACAGCTGATGCGTTTGCATTACAGTCTTTCTCTTAGCCTATGATAATAAAAACACATTGCAGTTGGTTGGCAGAATCTCTAGTTTAGGATGGTAGATTGCGGGACAAAAGAGACCTGGTTAGGCTGTGTTTTGGAATGAAGGGTGTGTTGGATATTTGAGCCCAACATCTACTCACAGTGTAAGCCGTAGTCCATCCTCAAGTCACAAAATCCGATGTCTTCTCTTATTCTTGAACCCAACCTAACTCATCACACATAAATTGTCAAAGCTGTATTTCTCATGTCAAAGCAAGAATTTGAGAGAAGTGTTAAAACATTAGACTGAGAATAAATCTGGTTCAAATCTACAAACTGACAACATGGTACAGAATAAGACACACAAAGCTTTCCTTTAACAGCAGAGTTAGATCAGTATGAAATACGGTGAGGAAGTATTACATTTAGATCACTCTCAGATGTTCAGACTTCTTTTTCCCCTAACAATAACAAATAATAATAATAATTAGTAGTAGTAGTAAATTAATAAAACAAGGTGGGAAACAAAACCTTATTAGTCTGAAATACTTGCATCTACATAGGGAGCTGCAATCAGAACAGCAAAGACTTAGTTCTAACTATATAGTATTACTGCAAAAACCTTCTGTGTACACAAGCCCATTGTCTGACTTTGTGTTTCCCCTACCTTTAAATGAAGAATATTCAGCTTGATGTTAGCGAATGGGATGTGCTCAGACACTCCAGAGTCAGAATACACTATTATTTCACGAGAGGGTGATCAGAAAATTCAGACATTTGGGGAGATACAGATAGACCTTTGTAGATTGATTGCAAGTTCAGTACACATAATGTTCCAGTTTGGGCAATCTAGAGAGCACAGAAAGAGTGTTACATGTTGCACACATTAGGCAACGAAGTATAAAGAATCAATTCAAAGCAGCTGTTGAAGATCAGAAATTTTAGGGGAGCTATAGGGTGAATTCCTCCATCTATACATCTTTTTTTTTTTTTTTTTTTCTTTTGGAAGGGGGAATGCAAAGGAGGAGGGAATGAAAAATTGATACTGCTCTGTGCTCCAGATGAAAGAACAAACATAATTTTATTTTCTTTAATGACTCTACTGGATTCTGAAATTAAACCCAGCGGGTAAAAAGATCCTGTGCAGATTTCAAAAGAGATCATGCAGTCTGTCCATGTGCTAAGTCAGGCACATTTTTTAAGCCCTGCCATGTTCTGTAAAACTGAAAAAGGGTTATCCCTCTAAGCATTCTGCTTTTCAAAGCCATCTATCTCTTTCTACCTACCCCAAGTCAGTGGATATTCCAAAATAAATGTCATCCTATCTTTAAATGTCATTTTCTGGTTCCTCCCTGTAACTTTAGAAGGAGAATTCCTGTATACTCTGCATTAAATATTATTAGAACTCAACATACAGACAGCACTCTTTTTTAAATCTCTCAGTAGAGACAGACAACAACAAAAAAAGTCAGCCATATAAATAACTGAATATAATCCTCAGTACAGAGTTTAAACCAATTGAACTGAGAATAGCTAACCTTCACTCTGAACTCACTCCAGCTGCAGGTTAATACAGTTAATTGCAGAGCACCTGGTCTAAGCCTCAGGTATATGAATCATCCCCACAGCACACCTTTCAATCTTTTATTCTTATGTAATGCCCTGGGGCAGCTGACAGTGCCTGTTTAAGCTTTGTTCCTAGTGGGTGTGCCAATGCGCTGTCAGAATTCCCTTATTATATGCAAAAGAAAGGCTGTACTTTAAAGTATATGTATGCATCTCCAAGGCTGTAGTTTGAGTATACGTAGTCTCCGGCAGCAATACTGACTTAGCAAGTACCGACTGTCCCTCCAAAGGAGCCTCTGCTGCGTGCTGCTGCTCCCAGGCTTGGTGCGTGTTCCACCAGTTACGCCAATACAGCTGCTTGTGGGGCTGTGCTGTGAACTGCACCAGGAAATTGAGTCATCTTAAAGATCAACCGTAAAAATATTTACAGATTTATAGCACCAAGACAGTGTATAACATTAAGCTAGCATTGCTTCTGGATTCAGCACGTTCTCAAATGGTGGCCTGTGAGTGTGGCTACATAAAGCAGTATCGATGTATATGCACATATGTATGGGCTTTCACTTGTGTATAAGGCAGAAATATTTCTCAGTGTCTATGTGCACACACATTACTTAGACACTTACAGAATAGGCCTTTTTAAAGCCATGGCTAGTACTCTTTAGTTTGGTACTCTTCGGTTTTTTAACTCCACGAGTAAATTGTGTAGCTTTACCCATGGAAAACCTGTTTTTGGACATAGATTTATTTCTAACATCAATAGTAAAATGGCATATTGAATTAATTGTTTACCTAAATACTATACTGTATATACATATAACATATGTACAAACATGTGAGTTTTATAAATAAATATCTAAGTGCACATGTATAAATAGACATATCTGGCACTGAAATGCCTATAGGGTCTTTTTAGTATGGGTGAGCTACTTGTAGATGCTTGTATGTTCTTGCTAGTCTGGGATTGATTATGTCCTGCTTATTAAAGTGGTTTGCAGCTTTAAACAGGTAAATATTATTTAAAAAGGGTGGGACAGTGTTTTGAAAATACTTGGTCACTACATTATCTTGCACAAACAAAACTATGAAAGCACAATCTTATTTATCTTCACATATACTCACAGAATTACATTTCTTTACATAGGTTTAATGCAATTGTGTCACATGACATGCTTCAGCCATAGGTGATACATAGACAAAGAACATACAACCAAAGATGTAAAGAAGCCTAGTGGAGAAATAGATGTGAAGAGAAGGCAAATGAGCTGCACTGAACATGTATTTTACAAACAAAATTAATGATACCCTGCACAAGAATTGTATTATAAGAATGACAGTCTGGAAATTATAAAACTGCCCTCTATTTGGCAATACTGATTTCTTGTTTCTTTGATGTGTGCAGGCACAGAAGATTAGGTTACTCCTTAAATTACACACAAATAACAATCAGACATTGTCACAACAATCTTGATGTTGTCATCTTTTCCATTATGCCATTCCACTACATTGGTTGGCAAACTATCACTCAAATATCAAAGTACACACTCACAATAATTATGATTTCAAACTACTTTTTTCATTCTTCCTTATACTTTTTTTTCCTCTTGCTTCACTGAATATCCCCATATATGAGTATGCTGTTGTTGGGAATTGGCATAAAGGGTGTGGACATGAGTCCGCGGAACAGTTGTTCGATCTGAGCTTGTTTTAAGCAACCAGGAGTAGGCCTCAGCAAATCCCATGGCCTGCTGTAGCTGAGCAAACCAAGCTACCAGGGCAACTGTGAGAAGTTCCCATGACAGTGTTCCCACATCGCCCAATTGAGGAATTCAGAAAAATATTGTTACCAGCAGCTGGCTTCAAGGACAAGGTCTATGTGACTGCTAATCACAGGGGGGTTGTTTTCTTGCAGGTGGGGTTGCTTTCTTGTAGTTGTTTGTCTGAGTGCTTTTGACCAATAATCTTGTGTGAAACACTGTCCACCCCTGTTAAGTTCACTATAAAAGTTAGGCTATCCGGACAATAAAGTTGAACTATGCTTTATCACTCATATTGAGTCGGCTGCATTTGTTCCTTCAGCCGCGAACCGCCATGCTGTGCGTTAAAGTAGTAAATTTCTTATTTCAGAGTATTTGATGTTTGCTTTGCCCAAGCATCAGTACTGGTGCAAAGCCAAAGGAAGTGTTTTGCTAAACATTGCAAGCCTCCACAAATGGAAATATTCTAAGAAGCTGGGATGCTAGTCTGTTAGACAGAAAAGGCCAAATCTGCTTTCACTGAAACTGATATCGAAACTCCTGCTGACATACAAGGAGCCAGGACTTGGTAGCTTGAGAGGTCACGTTCAAAGGCATTCAAAGGCAGCTTCTAAGCCTCCACTGAGACCACACCTCAAGGGTGAATGATGGCTCTAAAACTGCTGACCATTCAGCTACCCTTACAGGCTACAGATGTATTCTGTTACACAAAACCAAAAATTTCTATCTATGATACCTGGCTAGATAGTTATGTTTGACCTCTCTTAGGAAGACTGGTGACTTTATTATCTTTATCTATGGGGAAGATTTAAATAATCAAAATAATTTCCTTAGTTACGCTCTCTCTATCATCAATCACAGAGCTTTAATCTAATCAATATTTAGATGAACTGAGATCATTGCTGTGTATCTTTCCCCTGGATAATCAGTGTTGGCTGGCACAACTGGGTGGGAT
The DNA here is from genome assembly GCF_047663525.1 of Anas platyrhynchos. Lineage (NCBI taxonomy): Eukaryota > Metazoa > Chordata > Aves > Anseriformes > Anatidae > Anas > Anas platyrhynchos. The sequence continues at coordinate 13,771,599 of NC_092602.1, forward strand.
ACTTCTGCATCACAAGTTGTAATGACACAGATGCACATCTACCTTGAAGTGACAGGAGAACACAAATCATAAAAATTATTATCTTAAAAAGTCTACTTGAATTCAGGTATAATTTATCTACCACAAATTAAGATGAACTCATCCTTCTGTAAGGGCCTGAACATGGTCTGTGCATCACTTTAAGCTATTTAAGTGATGCACGGTGGAGAATTTCACCACGAGAATTGGTACCCCTCTTACATTGTCTGTAAAATGGAATATATTAAAAAGTCAGCAGCGATTCAAAGTCCATGATATTAATGGAAAGTTGTTCCTGCAACCCTAATTTTGTCAATTATTGATTCTAAAATTTAGTATAATGTTTTAATGCTTTCATTGTCCCTGGCCTTAGCTTTATTAAAAATTCAACTAGAAATTTAACTAGATGATGTTTTTTGTTATTGGAGTAAATACAGTTTTATCATTAATCTGGTTATTTACTTCCCATTTGGCTTTTCCATATTAAATTAGTTAAATAATATAGTTACCATAATCTTGCTATTTCTACTGGTCCCCGGTATTCCTGCAGAATCTTTCTTCCAATTCTAGTGCAAGTGTTTATAAATAATGTTCTGTCAAATGTAAAGCAGAGAATAGACACATCCCTTTTTAACTATTATGATGAATGCTTGCTGCCACAGGTCATAAACTTTACAGCATTTATTCTAAACAAAGGCTGTTAATATCTAGAGGGGTTATCTGTAAAAGGGGAAAGGAAAGAGGAATGCGGGCTCTTGTTTCCATAGTTCAGTTTTATTTTATTACTATTCAAGCTGATCTCACAGTTAAAAAAAAAAAAAAAAGGGGGGGGGAAACAGCATGGAGTTCATTTTGTTTATCTTCTAATTTCTTGCCAAATGAATAGGCTAGAAGGATTTTATACTGACAAAATAGAAGCTAAGTTGTAGCAGTTCTGACTCATCAGTTGCTGTCCAGTGTCCCTTCAAAAGTAGCTTACTGTGGCCAAGGAGAGTTCTGGTCCACAGAGTACCTATTAATCTTTTTTATTAGCGGAGATACTTCTTTGAGTCTCAGATCTCACTACCTTATGAAATGGTAGCACAAGAGGAACCCACCCAAGTTTATGGGCTAGGGCAAGTAATCAATCAATACAAACAACAATGTCATGCAGGCAAGATTTAATAAGAAGAATGAATGGAACCAGCTAAGCCCACAGGGACAGATGAACCTACTTCTCATTTTCTGTTTATTAAAAGCATTCATATCAATTTGTCATGTGGAAGCATTTAGTTCATTCAAGCACAAGTGTAATTTAAAAATCCTATTAATAATACTTCAAAATACAGACTGTCAAAGTCTTTAAACACAGGTGATAAAGAAACTAGAGTGGCAGCTTAAGGTATCTAATTCCAGTCTCAGTGTAAGATTTACACAGCAATGGGTTGAACTGACTTTTCCTGCAACTCCTCTGAAGTTAACATAGTTTCAAAAGGCATGAATCTAAATTCTTATCCATTTTCTACCCTCCATTTGCTGTGCAGCTATGAAATTCTCTGAAGTTTTTAGTTTCTTTCCATCAGTTTTCTGAGATTTATCTTCCCATTTGCTCCAACCCAGCTAGAGCTGTAGACTGAATTCAAGAAATTTGTAAGAGGTCCTGAAGAACTCAAATACATTTTATTTTCTTTTTTCTTTTTTTTCAAAAATCAGAAGCATTGTGGAAGCTCTTCTATCACTGAGACCAAAAGATACTCATTTTGGCTAAAAGGTACTTGCTGTATTTTGCATACTCATGCAGGTCTCCTTATCCATGATACAGAAAGGAGGCAAAACCAAAACTTTCTTCACTGGACAGAACAAAGTCAGGCCAGGTCAGATGGCCATTAACAGTTGTGTTTGTTGCTCCTGGGAGAATGCTCTTTGCAAGACATTTAGTGGCAAAATTTATTTTAATATAAATAAATAAATAAAGTTCTGTGGAGCTAACCCCATAACCTTGTTTCTCTGCATCAGTCCTTGTGCAAATATCTGTTTTTTTATGCATTAGAAAGGTCATGTTTGACTCAGTGCTCTCCTTGCCTCTGCAATAAGTTGTGCTTCTTATCCAAAGCGTGCTGAAATGATAGTTCCTTCACTTACCTGAACTACCTGTAATTTAGACCTTACATATCAGTTTAAGAATATAACAGATGTCTGTTTGCGCTCTTTGGAAATGTGATTTCTATAAATTGGGTTGAGATGAAAAACAGAAATCTTCCTGGTGTGGCCATGGCTTTGCCTTGCCTTCTTACATTCACGGCCAATAAGTCAGACTCAGCCCTAGCATAACATCCATCTTCACATATATAATTAGTATCACACCTACAGGCTCTGTTTCTTTTAAATAATCCTTTGATGAATGCAAGAGATATTAAGCATACTATTAGAAGGAGATGGTGCTTAGAAGAAGCAAAAAATGGTATGCTTCCTGACTGCTTTGTTCTTTTGAATTATTGCACAGTAGAAGACGGAAAACAAAACAAAACAAAAAAAATTTCTCTCTTTGAAAAGAATATACAAATTGCTGTTACAGATCTGGCTGACCTGTTTCAGGTTTAAGTAGTTACTAATAATCTAAGGCAGGAAGGAGAGGAAAGGTAATATCAAACCCTCAAAATATTCAATAAACTCATGGTTCAGGAACAGCTCAGTACATGACAGCCTATAAACTTCAAGACTAGGAATTGAAACAACAGCTCGGTATGAAGTGACCAGAACAGACCTTCCCCCATAAACTAAGAGAGTACAGTACCTGGTAAAGTTTTATAGCTCTAACGAGATCTTTAACGAATTAAAGCCACTGGAACTATGACTTTGTTCTTTCTTTTCAAGCTGCCCACCTTCCCATTCCTATCCAGCAATGTTAAAGCTTGAAGGATGGTTTTAATTCAGGTCCCAGAATGGTACAAAGCTTCTTATTCATGCCATAAACATTTCAAGTAAGAACTCATGTTTATTGGAGTTGTATAGCTGTCATAGAAGTTCCACAAAAGTAAAGACTTCTGTCATTTTAAGTTTTTATTATAATTGACTAAATCTATTGGAATATATTCATTACAGAGGAAAGACTGGGATCCCTGTGCCTGCATTTGTATTTATATTATTTATATAGCAACAAGAACTAGATAAGGCAAAGAAATAAGATCCCTGATCATCATCTCCTTTGATCAGCTCCTCCTTTCCCCACCACTTTTGCGGTACATACCATAAAGGTATTTGGGTTCATAACCAGAGTTCCTCGAACTCAGTTGCAAGAATACAACACCAAACTTTACCCAACATTTGAAGGTACAGGGAGTTGCTATAATCTGAGGCTTTTCTGTAGGATTATCTTTGCGACTGTGGCAATACTAGTACTCCACATAATGGCAAAATTATGGTCTGCAAATCGTTGAGCAGAGAAGTTATTTTGTGTTGCCTTCCTGCCCAGTAAACAGATAGAGTCAAAATGTAGTGTGAGCATGAGAGCAGAACAGAAATACTGCAAATACTTCCTCACCAAAGTGAAGTGGACTTTTCATGCACAACAAACAAACAAACAACAACAAAAAAAATGAATCAGAGCAAAACTACATCAACTCTCAGTCAGCACAAAATACAGGTTCTATCTGCTTTTGCTCCCCTGGCCACACGGTGTCTGTGCAGTACTTCCCTTTGTGCTGTCAATGCCCAGACATTTTATTTCCTTTTTTTTTTTTTTTTTCTCTAAGAACCTTCTGCTTTGTGTGGACATTCACTCCCTAAATCCCAGTCAAACAAACATGCCCACCAGAACACAGGCAATAGTCCGAAATCCCTTCACATACAGATATGAGAAAGCTAGAGCAAGCATTTTGCTTTGTTTTCAGTTGAAGAAAATCACATTCCATAAACTCCCTTCTGTTCTCCTTGGGGTTGTTCTTGGTTTTAGCATGAGTTAAGTAGCAAATTGGTACACAGCACTAAATTGCTACTAAGACTTTGCATACATAAAAGAAAGGAAAAGTTCTTCGTACATATAATAGGATGTAAATCATTTCAGTGAGAAGAAAGAAAATGCTGGGAAAATTCTCGCCTATTACATGTATGGATTTAGTACTACATAGTTTGCCTTTTGAATTTGTAGTCAGGTCTGGCATGTGCCTTTCTATTGCTTACACAGAAGCCTAAGAGTCAAACACAAATCCTGAGGATGTTGCACTTGAAATCAGATCCGCATTTGTTAGGGAGCTTTCATGGTCCAGGTGTAAAATCTCCAATAAACAGAAGACATAATTCAAACAGAGAAAACCACCTCCCAGTCTGACAGGCTGCTAACCACAAAGCCACCAAGTACAAAGCAGCAGCTTCTGACAAAAAGACACATGGTATTCTTAACTGACACCCTTAAAACTAAACTTAGTCAAAACGCATTCTTCACCAAGGCTTAGAGCTGTGTTTACTGCACACTTTGAATAAAAATCCCCAGAGAACAAATGTGAAGTTCCAGTTGCTGAGACTAAACTTAGAAATTTCATTCCTGTAATATTCTCACTGCAGGTTTAGATCTAATTTAATGCACTCTGGAAGGCTCTTTGCTGACTTTAGTGATTATTCTCCGAAAAGTAAAACAAACTTTTACCCCCCAAAAATACAGAAAACAATTTTCAGGACCAGAATTTCAGAACTTTTTAAGGTGATACTACTTACTAAAACTGGAAGATTGACAAATAGGTTTACTAGGATATCCAGTGAAAGACTACACCATAACTAGATCGCTTCCACTTAGTTGAACGTTTTATCATGAACACTAGGACAACACTAGGAAAATATAGCTGTATTTCCTAGAGTGCAACGTTTTGCAGTTCCTGATTTATAATTTTAGCAGACTTTCTTTCTAAGAGAAATTCAACATACAGTTTATCAACAATGATGGAGTCTTTTACCTTCAGTTGTCTCTAATTCCTTTTACAAAACTATTTCTTAGATTACTACATTAATGACCACATCTGCCAAACAGCATGTTTGTATTTCCAGTGAAACTTCTATTATGATGATGGAGAGTGCAATAGAAAATAAAAAATTAAAAAAAGAAAAAAATAGAAGCCAGAAGAACTTGGGAGGGAAAAAAAGTACGGGTTCCCAACTGCCAGCGTTGTACAGTGCAGACAACTCTAGGGACTGACTCCTCTTTACTAAGTGATGGGCTTTTCTAAAATCTGCTCTCTGCTCTAAGTCAAATCCTCTCCATTGACTTTACAAGGCTTTGGATCAATCTGTTAGCAGAGAAGTGCTCTCAGTAAATGCATTTCTATGCCAAACAATCTTCATAACATTATGGTGGCTAATACAATATTCTGATGTTCTTGAAGATAATAACTGTCATAATCAGACATTTCTTCTCTAGACAGCCCAAAAATCTGTTTCAGTACCGTGAGTCTGCAACACCTGAAATGGAGCACACATTTGCACAGCAGACAGTGTGGAAATGCATACATGCTTTTATATTCAAGTTCAAATTACAAGCAGTTGATGAACAATGTGTTAATGCAAGGCACTTACTGATTACAGAATTTAAGAGTTGAGTCTGGTGGCTTATAATCACAGTTTATTCATGTCTATTAGGGAATCTATTTATTGGGTGGCTCTCCCCTGTGATTTCCAAGGTCTGAAACAAAAGTGCTGGGTGGTGCACTGTCTTGACAACTCAGCAAGAATACAACCTCTGCAGGACATGGCATAACTTTCTGATACACTTCCACACATAGCTATGAAAAAGGAGGCCATGGTTATATTAGGGAGGTGTATTGAGATGACCAAGCTATCAATTCTGGCATGACTCCATTAAGCTAAGCCAAGAAATGAAGCATTATACAGTCATAACTGGTATCTGTAGATAATACGCCTTTGGTTCCTAGCATATGCTGTACAAGGCCCAAGAAGTTCTTGGCTTCCACTGAATAGGTGACATGGCAAAGGCACATCGTCTATATTGAAACAGAAGACTGATGTAGTTCAGACCTTCACATAAGCATCTTGTCACTGTTAAGTCAAATTCAAATGTGATAGCAGTACAAGGTTTTATAATGTTAAGAAAAAGTATTCTTTTTCTTACAAATTCCCCTGGTACCAAATCTGGTGAAGTAAAAAGTGGGGAGGTGAAGCAGTGTGCCAATAAAAGTTTGTTTTCTTCTGCCAAAGAAACTGCTATTTTCAAGGCAGATTCAATTAAAGTCAATGGATGTTACCTTGAGGAGCTACTTTGTTTACATTTCAAAGGCCCAGTCCTCTTGTTAGACTGATACTGTTTCATGCAGCTCCTTAATGAAAAGCATTTGTTTGGGATTATACCTCAACAGCAAATTAGATTCTCCCAAGACAGTTTGACTATGTGAGAAAGCCTTTGTGACTGCCCAGACTTCTGTGGTGTCATTAAGATAATGACCCTCACATCTGCTCTTTCAAATGCTGTTCTCAAGGAAAACACAAAATAATAATAATAATAATAATAATAATAATAATAATAATAATAATAATAATAATAATAATAATAATAATAATAATAATAATAATTCTAAAGGGTTTATCATCTTAATTGGATTTAGATATTTTGTTTTCCTCATAAATTTCTGAACTGAACATGAAATATATTACAAGAGTGAACATTTTGAAAGTTTCTCTTACCCACCAACTTTAACCAAGCTCCCTTTTGGACTGTGATGGCGTCTGATTATAGCAAGCAGCAGTGGCAGCTTTTTATGAGAGATGCTCTTTCAAGAATTCTCACTACATTGAGAGATGAAAATGATAGAAAAGTGGCAGGGAAAAATGACTGCAACCACGTTAGGTATTTCTTGCTTCTCTTGTAATGCCATAAAAAAAAAAAAGTCCCTCTCTTCCCTCTCTGCCTCTACTGAATATTTCCACTGCCAATGCCTAGAAATGAAAGTAAAAGTCTACCTGTAAGTTACAAGCAAAGAATCTTTGTGATAAGAAATCACAGAGAAAGCGATATGAATTCCACTTAGTATGAGGAGCAAACTCTGCTAAAATATAAAATGGTTGTGAAATGGTTATATATATAGAAGCTACTGAGAAAATGTTTTAATGCCTATGACTTCAGTGGCTAGCATATGTTAGAAAACAACTATAATTCACGTGCTGAAAGACCTCTGCAGTGAATTCTATTCTGAAGTATATGCCAATCATAAATCCCTTCATGTTGAAGTGTCTGGCTAAAATCTAAAAGCCTTCTCATCTGGTGTGTTATTCCTGGTATGCTACTGAATACACATTTGGAGAGCTCCCTAAATGAAACATGGAAGATTCACTGCAATACAACAAATATAGTTAGAAGAAGAAAATGTCATAATTAAGATTTTGTTTATATTTACACCTCAAAATCACTTCCAGTCTTGTTTGTTACAAACAGAAAATGAACATGTGAGTCATGTGCCAACTTTACAGTCAGTCCCTGGGCCTGCTAAACAAGGTAATTTTCAGTTTGACAGAGAATGCTAGAAACACTGTATACTCAACCAGAAGAGCTTGAATGACAGGTGACTCATATTAGGAATTCCTTGTGTTCAATCAGCTACCCTTGATGTGAGATAAAGAGAGTTGATGAAAACAGACGGAACCCAGTTTCAATCTTCTCTTGGGAAGAATGAAGACCTTTTTTACATAGGGACAAATTCATTCCTGGCATACGGATTTTTACTTTAGTGGAATTATACCAAGGATGAAAACAGGTCATCTTGTTTTGTACTACATGATTCACATCAATGACAAAATAAACCAAGTCTCAAAGGAGAGGTGATAAAAAGTCAGCTGTCATGCTTCCTTGTGATTTCTTTTAAACTATAAAACCTTCTAACGTGTACTTTTTAAATATATTAGTTTGATTTATCATTGACTTATACAACACTCAGTGCAATGACAACTAAAAGCTTTTCATGCAAAATAAAAAATAAAACCATCCAGATCCAGCAGAGCATGTGTCATAGCCCTCACAAAGAAATCACCTGCCTATACGTATCCAAACTGAAGGAAGGGAGGGAGGAAGGAAGGAAGGACAGACAAAGGATTTCTAATTATTCTGAATATCTCCACTTTTGTGTGCTTAATTTGTGATGCTTTAATGACTTGTGATTCTCATGAAAAAAGAAGGAAAAAAAAAGAACAGTGAAAATGCTGGATGCCTGTTTGCTGAGAATTAGGCATATCAAGTTAGTTTATGGGAGTATTCAAGGAGAACAAGCATAGTTGATTATTTTATAATCCCAACCTGGTCTGAACTATAGGTTTTGTAACTGGAACATTGCTTTTGTACTATCCCAAATATACGTATATAATATATTCATACGTAACATTCTATAGTACTGGTTGCAAATGCTGCAGTCACACTATCATGAAGGGTCAGCTACAATGCTTTGATCATCCTTTTATTTGGTGATTTTATGACAGTCTTAAGTGGCTGAGAACCACACTGAGGCGACTCAAATTGTACCATTACCCATGAACAGCAACTACATGTTAACAACCTGTAACTACCCCAGAATGGTGTAAACGGGAAGCTTGGTGGTGGAAATTCATTTTGAGAATTTCCACTGCTCTTGCAGCTAATGCTTCAATGATCCTAGGTCACAAGTAGAGACTAAGAAATTAAACTAAAAATCTGCATGAAATGCCAGTTCGGAGTTTAAACTGTCGCTGGACCAGAAGAATAGACCTTTTCAGCAGTTCTTAAAGAGTTTTTGTCATTACATTCAAAAGAACTATATGCGATGTATTGCAATATTTTTATTTTAATTTACTTATGTCATATTAAACTCCCAGTAATATGCCTTACCTAATGAATAATGATGCATTTTTATGATTAAAATATAATCTCTACTATGTATTAACAAGAGCACTATGTAACTTAAAATGATCCTTCAACCTCAAAAGCAATTCCCTCCAAACTAAGGTAAGCAGTGAGCTATTCTTACAGTGACTGTGCGTCTATTAGAAAGATTTCATTCTACTTTGAAGATTGGCCATCAAAGTGGTCCCTGAGATGATCAGAATTTTGAAATGTGAAGAGAGAGAACTAGAGCTTATATGGCATAACATGTTCAGAAAAAGTTTCACTGAATGTGGAAGTAGTTTCACATTCAGTCTGGACCCAAAACCAGTAGATTTGATCATGATTCCTTTGTTTATATACAAAATACACTTTAACCATTTATAAAGTGCATCTTGGTTTCTTGATCATGACTTAAAATGCAAGTACCACAGCTTCTTCCCAGTATTGGCACCTGGGTTCCTACTTAAGGTCATGCAGTGAGAGGGCAGCAAGTGCTCTAATGCTGCCAAGCACCTGAGGGGCTGGGACATGGCTAGAATACCTCATCGTTAAAAAAGTGCTCAATGAATTAAACTTCTCTGTATTTGCTGAAAGCTAGACAGTTGTCAGGAACTTGTTCAGAAATCCAAACTCCTAAGCTTGTTTTCTGGAAAATCTGGCAATGCTTAGTTTAATTCCAAAGAACACATACTTTTTTTTTTTTTCTTAGCTAACAAACCTCTTTCTATTACCCATCAATCAATTAATAGGATAGTGTAATATTTCTTACAGCTTTACACTAATATTTATATTACAAAACCACTAGAACTTAAAATCTTCAACCCTATGTTGATTGACATACCCCTGCAGAAGGATCAGGATGTTAATCGGAATAAAGAGTCAGATTATTTTTCTTATCAATGGATATCACTAAAGTTAATTTTCAGACAGCAAAATAAATCTTCTAAGTTATGCAACAATTGTATTGCCTTCTGTACAGACTACCCAACACAAGGCAATTAATTTCACACACACACACACACAAAATGAGCTAATAAAAATTAAAAAGTACAAAATACTTCAAATCTTTTCCAGCTTCCTTGCCAGACCCGTTCCCTTCTTTCTGTCCCCTGCAACGTAGTTTGCCACTGCCACAAAACAGAATTGTGCTCAGAAGCCTGGAGTCAGTTAGGTACATTTAGATCCTTTCCCAAGAACTGTGTTTTGGGGTTCAGCAATCACACTGAGATCTGTTTAAAGGCCTTGGCATTTCTATTCACTTAACTGACTTTGAGCAGGAGTGTTAGTGGCCCAAAGCAACCAAGAGAACCCATTTTCTATTGTACATTTCAGACAGTTTGCTATGGCCTATAGAACAGGACAAACTGTGTCAATAATCACGTTGGATTTTACTGAAAAGCAATCTCTATACAAAACAGAACAAATCAAATGAAAATACAGTAATCAGAACAAATGCTTTCAGTACAAGAAAGCGTAAGGTGAGCAAATTGCTGCCCTAAGGACAAGGTGAAAATCGCTAGCCCTCCTCTCCAAAGCAAACAAATAGTAGTGAAATGTAATTTGATGCTCATTTTCACCAAGGGAAAATATTTTGTCAGCCACCTTTTTCTTGAGGTTGTCTTAACATTGTTTTCTTGTAACCTGATACTAACAAGCGGTCTCAGCAACAACCTTAATGACTCCCGGGGGAAGGACTTGACCAGCAAGTGTACTAACAAGGCTGAACAATTCTGTACACTTCAGTGCTTGCCTTGACCAAAGATTCTCAGACACTTTAATAAATATTAAGTTAAATATTTTTTTACTGTTCTTCGGCCAAGGTGCTTATTTTACACGTAAATAAAATGTATTTTTCAAAAGCCCTTTCATAAAGATCTACATGCTCACAGTCTTTAGGAACTCTGCTCAAGCTAGAGGTTTTCATTGCTTCTGAAGACGTTTCACCCCAGATACCCCAAATTTGAAAGTACCATGAACTGAGGAACTTTAAAAAAGCTTGACACGCAATACATTGTCACATATAAATCAATACTAGAATTGGAAACAGTTTACAGAAATTTAAAAATTTTGCACCATCCTCAGTGACCAACTGGGTGATTGCAAATTTATATATTGAGGGTTGACTATGACATGGATTCATTTTTAAGTAGGTTTACAAACAAACCTAAGAACCGCCAAAGCTTGTATCAAAGTTATTTGATAAGGTTTTTTATGCTTTGATTAAGAAACTATTTCACTTTGATTTCAGAGTTTCTTTATTGCTTTTGAGTGACAGGCAGTCCTTTACATTATTAATAAATGTTTTGAATTTAAAGTCTTTAAACTAAAAAGGTTTTGGGAGGAGCTTTGAAAAACCTAGAAATAAAGCAACTCACCATAACACTTACAAGATAAAGCTTTTCTTCACACTGAACTTTGGCTTAATATATCACAGTCATCATTTTAATCATAAATTCTATCTAATGTAGAAATAAATGCTAAGGATGATGAGCAGAGGAGCTCTGTCTTTATAAATATCCCATCAAATAAGAAAGAAAGGTGAAATTTATAAGCATGTACTACGAACTATTACTTCATCTCCTCAGAACAAAATTCAATTCTGTACAGAGGGTAACTCCATAGCTCAAGCACTGAATAGTGGAGAGGAACTGCAAACTTCAGCCAAAGAAGCCCCGGCCTTGATTTGTGGCTGAGAGCAGCTTATCTTCCTCCAGTGATTATGGAAGTAGCAGAAGAATTCCAGTCTTTCAAAAATTAACCTTTTAAAAAAAGCTACTTAAGAAACTTGTCCAATGTTCATAGTACCAGGTGAAAAGCTCCTCTTGAATTGTACAGAAGCAAATTCCTGTACAAAAGCTGAGCAATGGTGCACCTGGCTCTAGGGAATTACTCTAGATCTCCTATTTTCTTCCACTGATCTAATTCCTTTACTCATTAAATAGACAGGCTTAGTGCAGGGAAAAGTTTTATTTTTCCCCTAGGTCCCAAAGCAGCAGTAGATCTACTGCTGTGGCCTCTGAACACAGCTCAAAATCCAAGCGGCCATCCTGGTTCAGAGTAAAGGTTCTTCTAGCCCAGCATCCCATTCAGCGCTGTGTAAGCAGCTCTCCCTAGGCACAGCCAACAGCGTATATACAGAGAGATTTCATCTGATTTCTTACTTGATACAAGCACACACCCAAATATATACGCTTATAATGAACTGAGGTGTTTAAGTATCACAGAGAGGAGATTTTAAATAACTGTAATGACCTAAAATCCAGAGATTACTGCAGTCATCAAGCAGACAATGAACTTTGGAAGAGGACCATATTTTCCAAAATTTCTACCTGAAAAATAACTGCAGGCTGTCATTTCAGGTATGGTTTCATCCTGAAACTTCTAACATACATGCTGCAAAGTTTGTAAGTTATTTCCATACCAGCAGACACGTGAGTAGAAGCCAAATGTCACAGTCCATTGCAGTCAGAGTCTTTCACAATGATTATCAACAGCAGTCAAGCTTCTTGATTTCACCTGAGCTGTGCATACCAGCAGCAGCAGCATTCATGTTAGAACCATAGCTCATTTAGGTGCAGGGTGGCATCTAACATACAGGAAATTTACATTTCTGTGACACAAAACCTCTGTGTATAGTAATAAATAATCTGAAAAGGATTTCATTGTACATTTAGTTTCATCATAAGTTGAGAGGAACCAGTGAATTAATCAGACCTCCCTACTCCTTTTCGCACGATAACTCTCTTAATAGTTACAAAGTATTTCACCTTTCATAATGTAAGGGTTTTTTAAAGTACATTTTAACTTAAAAGAACTTCAGTGTTTATGCTGGGTTTATACAGATTGATCTGCAGTAATCTATCTAGAGTTCTTTGCCTTGATGAGAGATATTTGAAGTGGTCCTTACTGTATTCTGATGCTTCACCCATTGCATAAAGAGCTACTTTTGAAAAAGCCCATGATATACTGGGTAAAACATCAAGAGCAATTAGATTTAGCAAAATTATTCAGAAGAGGCCCAAGATCAAATAAACACTGCTTTTCCACAGCAGAGTGGAACACTCTTCTACTTTTTGCCTAACAACAAGGTACTGACAGCAGTGTTTCAAGCGGGATGGGGCCAGACTTTGATCTCAGCAGGGGGGCTTGTGTTAACCACAACTGCAAGCTGTCTTAAAACCCACAGGTCAAGCAGGTATTTTTAGTTTTATTTTGAAGATGTAGAAAGATACCTTCTCTCATTTCAACATCAGGTCTATTTATTTTGGGGTGGGAAAGGAGGGGGAGATGCAGACAGATATATTGTTGAGATAAATCAAAATAAAACAGAGACATTCAGTATCTATCTATAAAGAAATAACAGAATACTTCCAGTGTGACAGAATCCCTCCCATTCATTTTAATGGTTAATATCTCTCATAAAAATTACTAGGTAAAAATTACAGAATAACATTCCACAGCAGTGGTCTTACATTAACACTCTAAATTATAACTTCCTGGACAATCATTGGAGATCAATTCATTTAAAGAAATAAATCAGATTAATTCAAAATTTTAAATACTGTCGGAGTGGGGTCAATATATTGTGTTTAATCCAGAAAAACAATAAAGAAAAAAAAAGTGAACAGAAACACACCAGTTCTTGGAAGTATCAGACTAGCCTATTACTGTAGATGAGTATTATTCCAGGTTATTAAGGCAGCCCCAAGCAACACTTGATTCCCACTGCCCGAAGCAGTAGTGGGCAGCTCCTGTTCTTTCAGCTGTATAGTCTGTACCACTTAAGTGTATTTCCCTGTGTGATACAGCAGATACCAAGGTTTTCAAGGTTACTGATTATGTCAATTTACAGCAAATTAGCCAGAAGGAAATACAAAAGATAAAAAGAGAGAAAAGGGGTAGAACAGTAGGAAGGTGGGAGAGGTGTCTGAAGCTGAAGTGACTAAATACTGAAGGAGAAAAGGTGGGCTGGGGACTGCACAAACAGCCACCACCAGAGAGAGGAAATGACAGAAGAAATCTTTCAGAATATTCAAAGGTCCCTGCGGCATGGACTGGCTGGACTATATCCTTGTCTTCTGTCTGTACTTTTACCCTAAGGTTAAGTAGCAGTGGGAGACAGTGAGAAGCACCACCTGTCCTCGGTTTTTCTTGCAAAGGTCTGGATCCAAAAGGAAAAGCTGTACTGGAAATAGCCTGCATGTGGTTATGGCCTTAAGCCTGCAAAACTTGCACACATGAGTTTCCCACCGACTTGGATGGGAATTTTGTGCATAATCATTTCAGCGTCTGACCACAAAAGCCATAATTGGAATTAAAACATCAACTGAACTGTTAAATATCCAGAACCTTGGCACCAAGATAATATGGTTTAGCTTTAGTCTGAATACGTGACATTTACATCTATATATTATCTTCTGTGATCCTGGGCATTTTAGTAGATTTTCATTTACTGCACAGAAAGAATAAATTTAAAATTGCCCTATATGGTGGTAATGAGGATATTACAAACCCATACTTTAAATCTTAAAGCAATTTGCCCCCCCACCCACTCACCCAGGAAAATTATTCTTAAAAGTAGAGTGAAAACCACAACTTTTTCCTTGTATTTATTATAAAAGCTTTCTTTCCCTTAATGTTTGATCTGCTTATAAAAGGCAAAAATGTTTTGTTAGTAAGCCTCAACCTTTGGCATCCAACATAGTGACTAAATTTCCTACAAATAATTTCAGTTGCTCTTTTGTTTACCAATGTGCTTGTTTCCCATAATCCCCCTGGGAAGATATAATATCCCTGTGCAGATGTTCAATGTTATAATTGGGCCACATTCAGCCGAAATGTCATCAGTGACACAACACTTTAACAACAAAAGAAAATGAAATAGACATCACAGGGGACTCCCATTTCAAAGCAAACCTTCAAGGATCTGAATGGGAAGCATATTTTCCATATTACAAGTTCTCATTTAAATTACAAAAGTGCATTAACATTTATTTCCTGAACAGATGAGTTTATCACTAGTTTAGTAATGAGTATCAATGGCAACTGAAATTACAGTTCCTTTCATACTGAGCTTCTTTTGATAAGTGCCTTGCTTTACTTACATTCTCTTACAGATTTCTTTTATTCTGACCATAACATCCAATATTTTGCATAAATATAAATTTTCATTTTGTCAGAAATACATGCTGCAATAACACATGCTTTGGCAGAACAACATGAACAAGCCTTTTCAGTTTGGACTTGTGCCAAAAGCTACTTTCCAGTCAGTCCAGCTGTAATTGAGTACCTGCTCTCACACTCGAAGAAATCAAAGGCAGATAGCAATAGTGGCTCCACTGTTCCGTGTTTGCTACGGGCTACCGAAGCTGACGTACTCACAAGCTTAGCTCCAAGTACAGCACACAGACTCAGGGGAACTGTGTTGAAACGTCCTTCTCTGCTTCAACCATTATATTCACATAAATGGAAACAGGCCAGCTGGACGTATAGGTAATGTTTGGTTTCTTCTGGCTATTGTGAGACCACCCACCCAGGAATCCTGGCTCTCCTTTTCCATGAACCATCATCTCCCTAACAGCCAGCCACATGGAGACTAATATCAAGGGAAAAGATCTAGAGGTGTGTCTGAAAAGTTTTGAATTCTGTTCTTAGGTATACACAAGGTAAACCCTACTGTCTTTATACAGGTAAGAATTCAGGGAAATAATGTGGGTAAGAATTCAGAAACATTCAGAAACAGAGCAAAATTTG